>NW_024545241.1:989372-1338178 GCF_903064755.1 Maudiozyma barnettii | reverse complement strand
GGGGGGGGGGGAGGATGGAGGGGAAGGTAGGAGGGGGTCAAGAAAGTGAATTGATAGCTCAAGTGCAGTATACTCGCGTAGACACCCGATTACTATCTGTGACTAGTAAAAATTTGCCAAGCTGCCACTTATCAAGTACCAAATACTATGCAAAACTTTAAACAGGGTTCTCCCTTCTTTTTTTATTTTAGCTTCTCCGTACTTTCTCTCCCAAGAGTTTCATTTTTTTGCCTGCTTTCACTTCCCAAGTTTCCTCGTTGACAGTGATATTTCTGTCTGCGCGTTTATATCCGCGTGCTGTTTGTTGTTGTTTTTGTTCCACGGAATTTGTTTTTGCTTTTGGAAGAAGGTCTGGGTCTCGTCTCAAATTTGGGCGGGATAGAATGTTCAATTATTTGTTTTTTAGTCACACTTTTTCTTTGGAGGAACGGCACCACGCACGACACGCGCTAACAAGTTCGTTCAGTGTTGATTTGTTCTCCTACTACAACCCAAACAAAATATATATATGACGTCTTTTTCAAGGTCGTACATAGTGCGAAGAAATGCACACACACACACACACACTCACTCACTCACTCACATATACAGAGGAAATCCGGTTGTTCATATATATGAGATCAATGGGCCAGACGACTTCACAAGATACACCACAGTAACAAGTTAACTCACCATTTCTCTCTCTATAAATAGAATTATCTATGGCAACAGAAGAGATAATTTGTTCTTATCGCTGTTCTCTAAATGATATTATAATATTAGTACGTACGTATATGAAAATGTTTAATTTTATTTACGAGATAAGTATGGTATTGAGCCTCCAGAAGACGTGACCAAAGGAGAATGATGTGAATGATATAATGAAGCAGATGACCTTGTTCTTGTACTCCCGCTGAAGCTTGTAGTTCGGTTATTCGTAACAGATGTATGATGATGTATTACTCTCTTACGTGTATGTATTGGCGATGTTGTGGGTGTCGGTGCTGGCGATGGAATAGAGTCCATAGCCACTTCGGTTGCTTTGGTAGGAGTCATGATCTTGCTATTAATAGTATTGTTGATTTCAATGTTATTATTGCTGTTGTTGTTGATGGTAGTGCTCGAAGTAGAGGATCTGGCTAGAACCTCTACTCCACTTAGTATCGTCTCTAACGGAGGCTTTTGCAATGACGATATAGGTATATCTTCATTTTGTTCTTGTACGACATCCATGTTTTGAACAATCATGTCCTCTTCTTCTGCTAACTCGTTCACTGGGGATAGATCCTCTTTGCCTCTTGGCTCTATCGAGCTCTCTTTCTTTGCATCGCTTTGTAATGATAACGGTGGTGATTGCGCCCGTCTCTTCTTATTGATAATCTCTTGTGGGTCCTTTGAAATATATTCCTCAATACCAAACGTTGTTGTATCGACACAAGTCGCAATGTTTTGAAACCATGGATCGTCCCATAATTCTTGCATCGTATATCTTGTATGCGGTTGAGGATCAGCTAATCTCCATGCGACACGAGACACTGCCGGATCCCTAAAGCCCTTCGCAAAATTATATTCAATACCGGGACCTTTCCTATAATAACTTACTTTATGTGTCAATTTCTCGATCGGTGTTCTGAAACTTGAATGATTATAATGAATATAGTTTTCATACCCGTTCACATAGTCTCTAAACCTAGAATCCTTATTACATGATTCAACAAACGGTATCATGTTATTCACTAATGTATACAAGAGAATCCCCAACGAATAACAATCCAATTTTAAAGGATCAAAGGCTAATTGCAATCTCTCTGGGTAATCCTTCTTACTATCCCACATCATGACCTCTGGCGATGTGTATGGTGGAGATCCAATCATACCTTTACAAAGTTTGATTGGTGTGGTAAAATCCTTTGGTGTTTCATGATACCAATTAGAGATACCAAAATCTGTAATTTTACATATCCCACCCGAACAAATCAAAACATTTTCAGGTTTTAAATCACGATGTGCAATACCATGATCATGCATAAATTTCACGCCATGACAAACTTGTTTAAAGATGCAATATTTTTCATTTAAGTCAACATTTCTCCATCCTGGTTTTGTTATTAGACTGAAAAGATCACATTGGCCTAATTCCATTACATAGCCCCAGCCACGTGCAATAAAAGTGGTTGTTGGAACTTTACATAAATCGTAAACTCCAATAATATGAACTCCATGAGGATCCTTATGTTTGTCAATAGAATTCAAATATTTGGCAATGATATATTCTTTAGAACATCTCTTATAATAAGCATCTTTATCCTCATTATAAATCATATTCAATTTCTTGAATGCATATATAGCAGAGTGGCTAGTGACTGTAGGAGTATTGGTTGTTGTATTTGTATTGCCATTTTGTGAAACAATGATTTTTTTCACTTCAGAAGTACCACCATTACCAATAACTTGATGATCTCCTTCAAATTTGAAATTATCTAAAAGATAAACACTCTCTTGTTGCATTTCTGTCGGTAAGAAATCATTAGGGTTTTCAATTGGTAATGGCAGGACACGAATTCTTGTAGAACCATCATGTAAATAGTAGGATGCATCACGAATACCACTACTATTACTATTAGTAGCGCCACCAGAGCTGCTATAATTATTGTTGTTGTTATTGTTGTAATTACTGGTCCGACTTGAACTATTTCTGGAATTACTATTGGTAGGTAGGTATGGTTGTGTACCATACGGATTATATACCATTGGTTTAGGTGATGTATCTACACTAGTCAATTTAGTTGATAATTGAGGAGAATCTGAATCAGAAGATGTTGCCGATGATGATGAAATTAATGATTTTGATTTTGAAGACGAAGACACCTTTTGACTATGTTGAAGAGTTCTCTTGGTAGAAGATAAATTCGAAGGAGCAGTGTTTCTCTTCAATAATTTTTTGGTTGCGTTTGATGGAATAATTTTTTTAGCGGAGTTTCTATGCATTGACTCATCGAAACTTTTACCATTATTTAATAATTTTTTACCTAATAATTTAAAAGTTGAAACAGAAGAAATCGATGAAGAAGATTCTGAATTTCTAGAAGATAATAAAGCCATATTGCGTTTGAAGTAATTATATCAATAGAGTTCTCTGGAAAATGCTTATTATTACTATTACTATTTTATTTTAGAATAATATCTTTGTTTAAAAATAAAATAAAATAAAAATGCTTTAGACTATATGTTCATAACCAATTGTGAAGATGAAAGTGGGAAAGTAAATAAATAAAAATAGTACAACGATGGGAAAGGGTAGTAATAATACAACGAGATTAGATATAATACTATATCTAAGTGGAATAATGAATGTTGTTATAAATATAACTTGGTACACATATGGTAACGTCTTATTACTAACAAATAACGAAGTTAATTAGTTGGAAAGAAAAAGAAGCAAAAAAATCCATTCAGTTTATATATAAATATTTACAATATTACTAAAAGCGTTAATAGAATGAGCTTGTAAATGATCAGCGAAGCACAACTATTAGTTATCTTAATTTATCAACCAATCGACCGATCTATCTATTTCTGCCCTTTCTTTCCCTTTCGCTGTCCTGTCTCTTCCCTGCCCCCAAACATATTATAAATTATTGCAATTATCAATAAAATTGCATGAAATGAACTGAAACTGAAAATTCACCTTTTTCGCTCACGCAATCTACGCGATCGTCATCACCATTTCATGAAATATCAAGAAATTTTTCAGCTGTTTTTCTGCATTTTATTCTTGCATGCTGCCTTTCTGGTGGCGATGAGCCCAAATCCAACTTGCAAACAAAGGAGACACAATTTATTTTATTTTATTATCTGAATTTGTCTTGTCTCTTATCTGGGCGAAGGGAGGGGAGCACGGAACACGGATCGGGAAGTGGAAGTGGAATCTGCGAGAGAGCGTGAAAGCGGCGGGGCGGTGGGTGGGTGGATAAAGGCGAATAGGAACAGCGACAAAGGGATAAAGGGAGTGTTGAAAGAGAGCCGTTGATTTAATTGACTGATAATGAATGGAAAGACAAAAACTGTGTGGGGTGTATTTTGACTGTTAGCGCTGACGTGTAGAGTGATTTCCTGGCAGCACGTGGCAGACCCGGGTGTGCGCGTCCATGACGTGTGTTCAGTGCATTGCTTTTTTGGAGCGTTTGGATATTGTTCCCTCGGATTTAGGATAAGGGTTTGGAAGTAGGGTTCGTGTGAGAACCCTTATTATGTCAGGGCTAGTTATAGAGTTTTTGGATAGATAGCAAGAACATCGTATTAAGCTCATGTATATACGTACAACTATTATCATATCCATATATACTATGCTAGAGTAAGTCTGGTGCCTGGGTTGTGATCTATTTCTCCATCATGTAATTCAGCGGGACGACTGTTACCTTGAAACTCACTATATATGACACTGAGTTTAGCACGTTCATGAGGTGAAATGGAAGCACGAGTCTCTTTGCAACATATCAATAAATCCTCTACAGTAATATCAAGTGGTGATGATGACGATGATGATGATGATGATAATGATGTAGCGCCTATACTACTATTGTTGTTGTTGTTGTCAGACGTATGTTTATCGTTGTCATTTCTACTCTGTGATGACTGCAAAATTATGTTCTTCATCGTTATCTCATCAAGTTCATTGGAATCGTCATTCTCTGGTGAAAGAACCGTATATTCTTCTGACATATCGTTGGTCTGTACAGTATTTCCTTTGGCACTTAGTGATGAAAGTTGACGATGTACTGCACGTAAATAGGCATTGTAATAAAGTCCCTGTAGATCTGCTCCACTATAACCATCTGTAAGTTCCCCTATGTGTTTCAAATCATCAAGAGAAACTTTATTTAAGATCTCTTCACCAAGTAACCTTTTCAATATATCAATTCTTGCATCAAAATCAGGCACATCACAAAAAACACTCTTATCCAATCTACCTGGTCTTAACAGTGCCGGATCGATTAAATCAGGTCTACTCGTAGCAGCAACAACATACACACCCTCGAGTTGTTCTGCACCATCCATTTGTGTAAGTAGCTGATTCACTACACGATCCGTCACACCGGTGGAATCATGACCACGCTTTGTGGCGACAGAATCAAATTCATCGAAGAATAATACACAGGGTCTCAAGGATTGAGCTCTTTCAAATAGTTCACGCACATTTTGTTCACTGGCACCAATATATTTATTTAGAATCTCAGGTCCCTTGACAGGTAAGAAATTCAATCCACCACATTCGCGTGCAATTGCATTTGCTAATAAAGTCTTACCACAGCCTGGGTAGCCATAGATTAATAAACCAGAACGCAATCGTAAGGGAGAACGACTAAACACAGGGGCATACTTGACAGGCCACTCGAGTGTCTCCAATAGAATACGTTTGGCCTCTACAAGTCCTCCTATTTTGTTCCATGATTGCTCAGAACCTACTTGTTGTGGGTGAGAAGAGGAAGAGGCTTTATCTACCCCTTGTAAGAATACCGGAACAAAACCGTTATTAATCTCTTGGAATTGAGTAGTGTCCAAGACAGTTTGCTTCCCATTTAACATGACTCCACAGAGTAATCTCTCTACAAGATTCTTGATGTCTAAGATAGAATAACCTTCCATATCCATGCTCATATCATTGGTAGTAATATCTGAGGATAATTTAATCCCACGTTCTGGTAATAAGGAATCTAATAACATTTTACGAGCCCTTTTGGTTGGAGTTTTCAATGACCAAATTTTGCTTACAAAATGTTTTTCAAAGAGATAATTGTTCAATAGATCCTTACGTTTGGTCGAAAAAATAACCTTGATAGATCCTGCTTGTTTTGATGTAATACGTATAATTTCATGAAGCAGAAGTAATGTTAGTTTGTCCGACAAGCTATTCCCGTTACTACTAGTATTTCCTCCGCCACCAGTTCCATTTCCATTTCCTCTACTAAACAAAAATTCTGCATTGTCTAGAACCACCACACTTGGTTGATACCAATAAGACAGGCTTACTAACTGATTAGAGATAAATGTTTGCATCTTTTCGTAACTAAACATATCATTCAACGTCTCACAATCAAAAAATATGACATGCATTCCACTTGTTGATCTTAGAACCGAACTAACCTCTAGTAGAAGTGATGTTTTACCAACACCCAGAGAACCTTCGATGACAATAGCAGGACTTCCTACTACACGCCTGCGCAAGTAGGCAACGATTTTGTCAATTGTATCGTCCAGTTTCACAAAGGTAAAGGTGTCCTCAATTCTGCCGCTCTTCTGTTCTGGTCCAATCTTGGCAGAAACTTCACAATTATATCTTTTTTCAATAGAAAGCTCATTCTTGCTCAACTGTGTTAGATCAATATACTTAAGATGGGTACCGCCGCCGTTGAATACTTCTACCAAAGCTCTTTCTTTCCGGAACAATTGCATGTTTGTCAAATATTGTAATTTTAATATATTATCGATCGTGCACTCTATATCATCTCCTTCATCATTAAAAAAATGGAATATAATCCTTGAATCCGCTTGCGATACTTTATTTGGAGTCTCATAATTATTAACATACTCGACGTTGATTCGTGTGCCATTGTTTGGGATTTGTCCACGGCTGATACCTAAGGAATCCCAAACAGCATCACCCAATAAGATATGAGATGCAGGTAATTTATTCACTTGTTCAGTCTCTAATGGTAATATGCGAACAGCGACTCGTTTTGAGTATTTTAAAACTGACGTACTGTGCTCGCTTACTTTATGTGCATTAACTTGGGGAGATTCCTTCTCTATCTTATTCCCAATAATAGAGACATAGCCAAATTCACTTATTATTTCACCTTTATTCATGTACATATTTGTTCCTTTATCCAACACCAGACTCGAGTGTGAGTTAGTCTCCATATTCCAACATAGTAAACGTTTGCTAGAGAGAGTTACTGCTTCTGATTTTATGTTTAATTTTGTGCTTCGTAACTTATTCTCAATAGGTTCAACAATAATTAACGAACCGTCGCCAATCAAACCAACTTGGAGCTTCTTTGGGATCAATGTCTCAACTCGCAACCTGCATACATTATTTCCAACGTAACATACAAGGATTCCACCTAGGTTAACAATCTTTGTTTGATTCAGTATTTCTTCTTGCAAATAACTACTATGTTGTTCTGCGATTTCCCAGTCATCACTGCTCAAAGGTTTCACATGGACCTCGGACAATAACGAATTTAGAGCATCGAATTGTTCCACCTCAAATAAAATTGATTGATCAGTTGTAAACCCCAAGGTCTTACCCAAGACAGGGTTAATTTCAATGCATTTATCATTACTTGAATCAAAACCATCCCATGAAAAGTACCATTGCTCGTTTAATTTGAATCTAAATCTTTGAATTTCTACATGACTGGAGTATATGACATCGGCGACCCTACTTGGTAGCCTAATAAAATTCCCTGTCACCTCATTATTAAATTTGATAACAAATCTATTATTTTGTAAGATTGTCATTCTCTTGAAAGAAGATTTATATATCTCTAACCTCCTATTTAGGTTTAAGGTGTAAATCAGTTTTTGTTCCCTCCACTTCCTTTCTTCCTTAAAATCGATTTTCAAACATCTTTAATACTTTAGCCTTTGATTTTTTCAACGCAAACTTAAGAGATAAATTTGATCTACAGACACGCCCACTCATACAAAGAAACAGAGAGTTAAAACTAAGGTTAACCTTTAATTTTCGCTTTTAAGCTTGTAATAATAGATTGTAAAATTTAATAAAATAACGTTGGACTTTCATAAATATGGGTATTAGGTTTATACTATGTTTTAACAAACAAGGTGTTGTAAGACTTGTTCGTTGGTTCGCTACAAGTGACAATTCGACAGATCCACAGGATGAAATATCCCAAATATATCGATTAATATCAAGTAGGGACCACAAACATCAATGTAATTTCTTTGAATTGTCGGATGATACCAAATTGGTATATAAAAGATATGCAGGATTGTATTTTGTTATAGGAATAGATATAACTGACGAGGAACCGATCTATTTATCACATATCCATCTATTTGTCGAAGTTCTAGATGCCTTTTTTGGCAATGTTTGTGAATTGGATATAGTATTCAATTTCTATAAGGTGTACATGGTTATGGATGAAATGTTTTTGGGTGGAGAAATACAAGAGGTATCGAAAGACGTCTTATTGGAAAGATTGAGTACCACCGATAGATTAGAATAGAATAATGATTGAGATAAAACAGTTTAAAAAGGGAGTTTTAAGAATGAAATGTTAAGAGGTCGAGTTGTAAGTTCTTAGAGTCTATCCAATCAATATGACATTCTGAGATATATCGTAAATTATCCAAACCAGTAATATTTATTATAATGAAAGTTTAGAGAGGTACGGGTTGCATATTTATCATCAAAGAGACTCTGCATTCTAAATAATCCACCTCTGATCCTGATTCATCTATTTTATTCAGAAAGAAGCACAAATATCTGTTTTTAGAAATATTATTATCAGAGAATTAATTATATTATTCCAAGTGGAATAGGATAAAAAGGACTACTCTACGTTTTATGTTGTTTAGATTCATATTTTGTTAATCAATTATGCTGCCCACATAGCTTGATGCATATATGTATATATGTATATGCACCTATTCTTCATATATAATTACAGATATTTTATTTGTAAGTAGAGCTCTGGCGTTAATATCATATGTTTTATCCAGTATGCTGGAAAGAAGAATATGTGGTCCTTTTATACTTTTGGGAAAGGAAAACGGTGTACCAAATATTGATAATATTCTTAATAAACATAAAATAAATTTCAAGATTATACATTTGAATATCTATAACTATGCCCGACAATTTCAACTCGAATACTAATCGTATCATCTCGATTTCAAACTTACGTTTACATATTTTTCTTATAATTGTAAGTGGATTTTTTTTGTATTGTATATAATTTGTAGAACGAATAGAATCTAACTTCGAATGTAAGTTCAGAATTCTTTGTCTTTATATATTATTTATTTTATCGCTATTTCGTTTCTTTTTGTTACCTAAACGATTGTTGGTTAAACGATTGATCAGTAATGAAATTATTTTCTAAACGATTATGGCCTAAACGACTATTACATAATAAAATGTTTAGTTCTTATTAGGACATTTTAGATATCTTGATTCCACATAGTTTCTGTCAATCTCCTCGAGATATATCTGGGTATCTATCTATATAATTATATAATTATCTTGTGTACTATTTTATGTAATAGAACAACGAATAGAAATGACAATGTAGGGGGAACAAATACTACATTATGCAGTATATATCATTTGTTATTACATATACAACAGGGCAGCACACTCTAAACTCTACTTATATTAGCTACCTTCACCTTTAGATAGGTTAAGCTAATGTTAGCCTTTTTAGTGCTGCCGCTACATATTCAACAACTATGCACAAAAGATGAGCAGTTTAACAACAGAAACTCTGTTTAACGCAATAGACAAAATAAAAAATTTAGAAACTAAAATATTGAGTACCTCTTATATATAAATATTTTTTAAAAATTCAAAAATCTATCTCTAGGTAGCCAAGTTGGTTTAAGGCGCAAGACTGTAATTTTACAAGAAATCTTGAGATCGGGCGTTCGACTCGCCCCCTGGAGAATTTTTTTGGAAAATGTTAAGACGGTAATCGTATAAAATGATATACTTGGCGGCTATCTTGGTAACTCTCTCATAATTGGTTGTGATATTTAAGATAGGGTTATTCTTTCTATCCTAATGTTATTGAGGCAGTAATTTTTAAAATAAAATTATATTTAAAAGTTCAGTTTTTATATTTCTTAAACTGTTAAGGAGTCTGTGATTAATAATAGTAAATTTATATTGATATATATATGTATTGTAATTACCATTGATAAAAATGAATAAGCTATTCCTACCAAAATGTTAAACCACAGATATAATATAATCAAGCATAATTTAATGAAACGTTATAAATTAGAGTGATATATATCTATAAATATATATAAATATATATGTAATATTTTTAGTATTCCATCTGCTGATCCTGCAAGCGATGCTGTTGAGTATTTATCATTTCAATTTCTTCATTAGTTAAATCATACAGACTATATTGTGTATGAAATGTTTTGTTATTGTTTTCGTTAGTGTTGTCATTGACCATTTGGTTATATGATTGTATATTAGTGGAAGAAGATGACAAAGAGAGTGAATTATTAGTATTATTAGCATACCCATTATAGTAACCCATCACCATATATTCTTCAGCTTCAGAGTATATTTCATTATCATGATGTAATTGACTCCCTATATTATTATTCATATACTGCAGTTGCTGTTGCTGCTGTCCTATTTTTAACCATTCTATGTTAGTTGTATTAGCCGCAGGTGTTGTAGCAGGTGTTAATATGTTATTGAAATTATGGTTATGATTATTGTTATTGCTATTGTTATTCATGACTGCATCACATTGTATTCCATCATCTGTTTTCGTTATTTGATTATTTGATAAAGATGATAATACTGGAGATATAGGAAATTCTTCATCTTGACAATCCATAGGGTTTATCATTGTATTATAATTCTTTCCATAGCTACCGTTACTATTATTAGTATTATTGTATCTTATTCTTTTCCTTGGTAATTCAGGTGACGGTGCCTCTATTTCAAATTGATTATGAGATCTTTTAACGACGTTATGTGGTTCATAAAGCGAGAACATTCCTTTGTATGTAATTATGCGCGGTCTCTCTTGTTTGTTATTTTATTATGAGATAATGAGAGTATGTAATTGTGAGCTAAACAGACTATCGATATACTGGATGTCTTATTGTGATATATATATATATAGTTTTGTTCTAGAAATAAATGTTTTCAGTTGTTATTAGTACTATGTGCAAAAAAAAAGTAAAAAAAAATTAGCGCTTTTTTTCTTCTTTTACTTTTTTTCTTTTGTTTGAAAAGAGCTGTTAAGTAATATAATATTTGTAGTAGTAGTTTACGGTAAAAGAGAAGTTTATCTTTTTCTTGATGATTGAGAACGATATATATAAACAAAAAGTAATAATAATAATAATAACAATACGCGTGAAGCAGAAAAAAGCAGACTAAATTAAAAGGAATAGAGAGGGATGGAAAGATGTGATGCCAGGGAAGGGATAATAAAGATGACTATACCTTATAGAAGAAAGCAAGTATATGCTACTTGTCAAGTAGATGTTACTAGTCATATATATATAGATAGATAGATATATAATTATGTGTAACTCTGGAGTATATACTTAATATAGATGTAGATATTACTTTTACGAAATATGTTACCCTCTCGGCGGATATATTTCCAATGGAGGGAGACGAAAAAGGGAAATAGTCGATTGGCTCAATAAATTAACAACGATTACAAGAAACCTCAATCTTCAACACTACGTTGTACAAAAGAACGTTGTACTTTGCTTGTAAAGAACCATTACCTTCCACTCATACATATATATATATATATACAGCAAAGGCAAGAATAGAGGTACTGTATATTCCACCTCAATTCATGTGTCTTCATTTAAAGAAAGTTATGATGTAGCGAAAATGAACTTATTATAAGGATAATCACTTTTGATATGTACTCATTTTATTTAAGTTCCAGTTGTGTATTTGCTGATAAACTAAACTGATCCTCCAGTTAAATTGATTTAATAAAGAAATTCACATAGAGAGAGAATTATGAAAATATTACCCGGATAGTAGGGCTTAAATATGTAACCCACACACCACATACACACCCAACGTTAGGTCTTCAATGTCCCGATTGGGTAATTCCAAAATATAAAAAATCATTTTCTTTTTTTTTCATTCTATTTGAAGAATGCTGTCGTCCCTAGCTTAACTGCCGTACAGACATTTTTCATTGGCTCTGCAATTTAATGTTACTATCTACGAATTTCATGCTAAGCAAACAATGTGAGAGAGAGACACCTACAGACATCATTACAGTTCACTTTTGGAAACATCTAGAGACAGTGTATTTTTCTTAGGAGAAATCCCGTAATGACATTTGAAAATTACTACAGCCTTAACATCCCTTATGCTTGTTGTTGTTGTTTGTTATTGTTTGTTTTGATTTTTGAGGGGATGATATGAAATATTAAGGGAAAGAAGGAGAAGATGACGAACGATGAAAAGTTTATTGATGTCGTAAACATCGATGCACTTAGTATCGATGTTAAACATACTCAGGAAAAAATCAACCCTTGCATTTTTTATTATTATTAGAATTATCATATTTTCTCTTTCTCTCTTCTTTTCTATTTTACTTGGGGAGATGGCTAAAGGTTTCCTCTATTTGAACTTCATTCTTTCTCTTTTGAACTCCTCATTCGGAATTACATTTTGATAATTGAATTGTATCCTTTATTAAAAATCCTTTATTATTTTCTTTCTTCCCTTGATTCTGGACTCTGTACAGCAAATTGACTATAATAGGACTAAATCAACAAGAATTTTTACTATCCATTACCAAAGGAAATCTCATCTTATATATATATAAGTAAATCTACTACCCGATATAAGTTGATTGGTTAAATCTTTACATGAACCCTTTTTGAATAAAATTATTATTATTTAAGGCCTTTTCATCAATTTCAATTATAACTACAATAGTATAAACTATTTTTTCTTCTTCTGAGAATATACAATCATTCTAATTTAATTAACCACAATTTAACGATATCAGAGGTTAACAGCAATGAAATTTTCAGCAAAACTTATCTGGAAATTAGTAACATTACTATTTTTTGCAGGTAATGTTCTTTTACTTATCTTAATTATAATATCTGGTACTACTCAGCATTATCCGGTCAATAGATTTTATTGGGTAGAAGCTGACACAACTGGTATACCTAATGCATCGACTTTAACAAGGTGGACATTTTGGGGTGCATGTGATAGAGTCAATGACAAGACTGTTTGCAGTCAAAACTTATCTCCAGCATATCCAATTTCACCAGTAGATAATTTCAATACACATGAAAATGTTCCTCATAGATTCATTTCTGAAAGAGATGCTTATTATTACTTAAGTAGATTTGCATTTTGTTTCTTTTGGATTGCTTTAGCGTTTGTCGGTATCTCATTTATATTGTTTATTTTGACATGGGTTTCTGGGACGCTCTTACAAGTTGTATTTATTTTAATGGGATTTGGCTGTGTATTCAATGTTTGTGCCGTTGTGCTACAAACTGCCGTCACAGTCATGACAAAGAGTGCATTCCATGGGGATGATCGTCATTCAAAGATTGGTGCGTCATTAATGGGTATTGCATGGGCCAGTGTATTTGTATCGATTTGGGAATTTGTATCAGTTGCATTCTGGTATACATCTCGTAAATTGAGAGAATATTACGAGGGTAGCTCGTTAACAGAAAAGCATCATAACAACTTCTTCCATAGAGATAATGAGCCATTGAATGTTCCGGAACCATTGATGAGTCCGGATGCATATAGTCCAGTTCCTAATATCAACATGTCGAACGATAATAACGGACCTATGATTAATCCAAGTGGTGTAACCAACAATGAAACGTTAGGATCTCCAAATTTACCAATTGTACAAGAACCAATCACTACTCCACTACCGGCAGTTGTACCAGCAGAAGAAAGTAGGCATAAAGGTATCAATTTCTTCACAATTAGAAGGTCCCATAAACCAAACCCTGATGATGTTTCAGTTTAAACTGTTGAAATACCATGTTATCAGAATTCAAAAAGGACTAGAATTTTGTAGTGACACTTCGTTTTCTCCATTTTACTATTATTCATGAACTTTATTATACCCTATTATTTCTTCCTTTATCATAATATCTATTTTTTATTTTAGTTTTAGACCGTAGTGTTATTTACTACGTGTTGTAATCATCTGATACCCAATACCCTCCAAGTAATGTACCTTTAGGGTACATTCATTCACTCATTAATATAATTCTTAATTATTCATTACTTAACTCAACTAATTAATTAATTCATTTTCAATAATAAATATTCAAACAGAAAGTACCATAGTTGCAACCTGTACAGTGTAAATATTACAGTATCTATATTGTTTTATAGGGGGAGTATATACAATTATGAAGAAAATTTGTTGTATACTATATAGATCTTTTTATCTATAATGTATGTTTCTTAAATATGTTGATGCTATTGCATTAATAAAAAATGTGATAATTGACATGAAAACCTTTATAGTCTGGTT
Source organism: Maudiozyma barnettii (assembly GCF_903064755.1). Classification (NCBI taxonomy): domain Eukaryota; kingdom Fungi; phylum Ascomycota; class Saccharomycetes; order Saccharomycetales; family Saccharomycetaceae; genus Maudiozyma; species Maudiozyma barnettii. The sequence continues at coordinate 1,323,905 of NW_024545241.1, read as the reverse complement.
TAGGATTTTCCGCTCGAGAAAAAGTGACTAATGATAATAAAAGAAAAGAATAATTCAAAGCTTAACGTTAACAGTATGATTGTGTTAGGCCTTTTGTCCAGGCATACGAACCCAATGTAACCACTACTAAAACATACGATAGGATAATCGTCGATAAGTAATAGATAATGGTTCTTGGCAATGGTAATTTGTAAGCTTCATTAGCGAAAGTACTTAATGTACTTAAACTACCACAAAATCCACTCATAAACGCTGTAATAACACGACAAGCATTCTTTGTGTGGACTATCGGTAAGGGATTATCACGATGTAATTTCCCACGTATAACCATTGTGAGGACACTTAATACCAGAGTAGAAAAGACGTTACAAGCAAATGTGCCATAAAAAAAGTTATTACTTCTCGGATTTAACCATTTGGATACATAGAGTCTACCATATGCTCCGAATATACCAAATAAAGGTGGTAAAGTCCATTTGCCACGAGAATAATTATCGTAATAGGCTGCTAAAACTACAATAAGGATGATTAAAGGTACCGCAGCGACTATACTAGCAACATATACGGTCTTCATAATTTTATTCACCATTGGATGAGGTCTTTTCCTTATTGTTCTATTTTCTTTATCAAATATTTCTTCTTCAATTGTCGCTACTTTAATAACAATTTCTGTACCTAAATATCTACCAAAGATATATCCACACATTGAGATAGAAATATGTGTAATGACCACAGAGAGCCATTCCATAATACCATATGCTCTATTTGGCAATTTAGTATGATTTTTAAGATTTGATGCAGTTTGGCTTGAAGAATATTCAAAGACTTCAATCATCATAGTGGAAAAAGAAGAAAAAGATCCACAAAACCCTGTAGTCACTGCGGCAAACAGATTTGGATAATCCGTAAACCAACCTGTCTCAGCGTTCATAACTTGAAATAAACCCATTAGGAGACAACCGCCACAATTACTCCAGAGTACTGTACCGGAACTAATATATGATGGAGAATATGTCGATAGAGCTGTGACTGCTTCACGACCGTAGTTACCAAGAATTGCGCAAGTTATCATCGCTAAATGGAAATGAGCAAACTTCCTTACATTTTCATTCAATAGGAAAGTCCACTTCATATTATTAATAATAAATAAAAACAATGAAAAGGAAATTAGCAAAGTATATGTAAAAGGACTGTAATTAAATGCGATAACCTAATGGATGGTCTTATTATTGGGTATAGTTGAAAAAATACCTAAAATGCAATAAAAAAAGTGAATAAAATGTCATGTACAGTTGTTATATGAGTTGTACAGCAACCCTTTTAATGTTCTGTTAAGCTTCGAAAAGATAAACATATATATTTATATGTATAAAATGTAAATATTAACTTCTAATTGGGTATATAAAACATAATGACTATAAAATTTCTTGAGCGTATGATTTGTTGAGTCAGAAGGATTTGGCCTGTTCAATGAGATAATCAAACTAATTGTTTACTATTAGGCTCACTGCGGAAAATATCGCAGTAAAAAGAAAATAAATAAGAAACAGTCCCTTCATGCAGCAGAGAATAACATATTTTAGGGCTTGCTTCCTTCGTGTACCATGATAATTACAGAGTTAGGGTTTTACTATAGGTATCAATAGTTATCTCGTTAGCACTCGATAAAAACAGGGGAGAAGGTCAAGAGAGCTAAAGGTAGACAAACGTTTGAGAAAGATACAAAAATATAATTTGAACAAATGCTATCTATTAATCTCTAGATATAGCGTTAATGCCCTCTCAGGTGTAGCGAATAAAGTGTGCTCTGCGGTAATTAGCATATGAAGTGATTCTTCAATCTATTATCGCTATGATTTGTACAGGAAAATTATGTCATATGCATTCTTGAGGAAAGTATCGTAGGTAGTTTTATCATGGGATAGTTAATTATATAATTCAAGGTATGCACTTAATAAAGTGGCAGAAATATCCTCATTCACTTTCTTTTCTTTGCCAATTGATTGGGTAAGTAATATTTACCTGCTCAATTCACCAGAAAAACTGTGTGCAGAACCAATTTGGGTAACGAAAGGATAAAATCTTTGGAACTTTCCTTTTTTTGGCTATCTGAGAGACTTCTCCGCAATATTGCAGACACAATTTTGATCTGCTAAAACTACAACCCAAGAAGTTAACTTAATAAGGAACCTCCTCGGTGAATCTCTACTTATTAGCATAACAGGCATTCTTTCTATCAATGAAAACTGTAAAGCAACAATCATATAGCACGGTTGCTTAGGGTTTCTTATATGTCACATCATTCCACAAACTCCTCAATTACTACTACATATATAGAGGAGAATTAACTCTACGTAATTCTAATCAGGATTATTCTCTTACGGGAGTTTTAAAAATATATATTTAGGCGTAATATTGTGGCTTTATATCTCTATGTTTTCAATTGAACTCACCAAGACAGGGATCTGTTTCTTTTTTAGCAAAATAGTGTCATTTCAAATTCACGAAGTTACAAGATATTATTGCTTTCAAGAATTGAGATAGCCATATCTCTATTATTTCTACTATTTAGTGGTTGTTTTTTATTATTGTATCTTACTTAAAATTGTGTCACTGTTGCTCACAACGAGAAACTAACAGACATAATGTTATGAATATACCTATACGGTACTGGGATTAAGCCGAAAATTCAGCTCAATTTATATTCCCCGTAACAATTTCTTCCTTCAAATTAACCTTGAAAATGATGTTTCTTATTACTCAACCTAATATGAAAAGATAAATACTACAGCGGAGGAACAAAAATCCTGGGTAAGAAAGAAACACGAAGTGTCTTATTTAATTATTTCATGAACAAAAATCTTGCACACTTCTCCCGGACATCTCTCCTCCATAGGTCAAGATTCTGACTATTAAGTCTAGAAGCTGAAAAGTTGATGGGCTCTAAATCTTGTGCACATAAAACCGATTCGGTAACTATTCATGCACCCCGCAGTTCGCCGAAAACCCTCTTCTAAACTATCAAAACAAGGTCAAATAAGTATTACAAATAGTTATTAATATAATTCCTTCTACGAGGGTACTGTTCAGTTGTTGATGTTTTATTAAAAACAACGTTACTTTTTTCTTCTGTTTTCCCTCATAAACAAGATCATCATTTCGCAATGCTTACCGACCTCCTTCAGCTAATAGTGTTTCCTAGAAGGTTAACGTATATCTTTACGCAAAAGGAGACAGCAAAGGTGGGGGTCCGCAGGAAACAGGGGCTGTCCCGTGAATAATTTGAAGTAATAACAGAAGACAGTCTGTTACCTCTCCTTCCCAAAGTTGTAGTTGAATCAAGCAGCAAGCTAACAAAATTGAACTGGACTTACTTCATACTTATTTGCCAACAAATAAGTATAACCGTCGGGCCACTCTACCCCGAATTCAAAAACAAGCTAACATAAGACAGAGAGAAAGCGGGAAAAACAAAAGTTTTTTCTTCTTCCCATCGAAAATCATGGATAGAGAGAGGGCCTCTGGCAAGCATTACTTAGTTGATCTTGTTGAAACCTTTATACAAAAGACGTTTTCTAATAGTGTGGTTTCTTGAAACCATTGTAGTTACTGGATAATGGAATAGCTGTGGACAAAAAATATAATACACCATACAGAATGAACTGAGAGGATATTAGGAAACAGTATTATTCCTTTCCTTTTCTTTCTATCTATTTTTTTTAACAAATTAAAATGAAATAAAAAGAAAAAATGAACTGTAATTCTACGTCCATAAATCTTTATCTTCCTTCATATATATTAATTAATTACTGTTGTACTCTCGCAGTAATCGTAGATGTTCAAACCAAGGTTCTTAGAAAATATTAACATTTATAATATATATACCAGTTTTACTCTCCGATAAGTTATAATCGCCCTCTACTTAACTGTCATATACATAAAACATATTTTTTCAAAGAAATTTCAAGTTCAGTTATCAACATTATTTTTTGATCTTCTTTTTGGAAAAAAAACTACACTTTTCTGTCAAACATTTAATTAATTAATCGAGGAATAAAGATACCAATAAGTCAAAACTTTCTATTCTGTTTTTTGTTTATTTATTCGAGTTCTAGAAAATAAGTTCCTTGTTTACGTTGAATTTGAAAAACATCTTATTTTATAATACTGAAGACATACTATCTCATACAAGCAAGATTCGATAAACCATTTCTCTCTATTTCTCTCCCTCTCTCTTTATAGAACTGAGAATACCATATTACAACAGGATGGACTACAATAAAAGATCGTCTGTTTCTACAGTACCGAATTCAGCACCGTTGAAAGTCGGATTCATAGGACTGTCTCATCAAAAAGGATGGGCTGTAAAGACTCACTATCCAGCCATTCTACAGTTATCTTCACAATATCAAATTACTGCGTTGTATAACCCTCAGTTAGAGATAGCTTTAGAGACCATCAAAGAACTTAAATTGGCTAATGCAACGGCATTCCCAACTTTGGAATCCTTTGCCTCTACAGCCATAGTTGATATGATTGTGATTTCTATTCAAACATCATACCATTACTCGGTAATCCTGCCGTTATTGGAGTATTCAAAGAGTAACCCAAATCTGAAATATTTGTTTTTAGAATGGGCTATGGCTTGCAATCTCGATCAAGCTGAACAGATATATAAAGCTGCTGCAGCTCGTGGATTACAAACAATTGTTTCATTACAAGGGCGTAAATCGCCTTATATTTTACGTGCTAAAGAGTTGATTTCACAAGGACATATTGGTGAGATAAATTCAATTGAATTAACAGGAAATGGTGGTTGGTATGGGTATGATAGACCAATGAAATCACCAAATTATATATATGAAATGGGGAACGGGAATGATTTGGTCACAAATACATTTGGTCATACTATTGATATTTTACAATATATGACAGGATCATATTTTAATCAAATTAATAGCATGGTATTTAATAATATCCCGGAACAGGACGTTGTCGATGATCGTGGCCAAAAGACAGGGCAAAAAGTGAAAAAAAGTGTGCCGGACCATTTATTATTTCAAGGTACTCTAATGAGAGGTAATGTACCTGTATCATGTAGCATTAAAGGTGGTAAACCAACAAAAAAATTTACTAAAAATTTAGTTATTGATATTCACGGTACAAAAGGTGATATTAAATTAGAAGGTGACGCAGGATTTGCAGAAATTTCTAACCTAGTGTTGTATTATAGTGGTACAAGGGCTAATGATGTACCGGTCGCAAACAACAGCAATGATAATAAATATGGGACACAACCAAAAAATGATATGAATATGTATGATGCAGGAAAAGAAATTATGGAAGTTTATCATTTAACAAATTATAATGCAGTATTAGGTAATATATTTCGCCTTTATGAAAGTATAGCAGATTTCCATTACAATACGAAGAAGATTCCAAGTTTACCCTCTCAATTCTTATTACAAGGTTTTGAATTTGAGGGATTCCCAACTTTTATGGATGCATTAATAATTCACAGATTAGTTGATAGTGTATACCAAAGTCATCTATTAGGGTCCACATTGGATGTAACGAAAATATCACAATTACCAAGCTTCAATTCATAGTCATCTGAAAATTTCCTCCTTAACGAAAAAAATAATATAGAAATAACCCCATACGAGAACAAAATCTCTCTTTAATAATATACCATTTAATTAATTTTTTAAACATGAATCTTTCAAAAGGAAATAATATAGAATCATTCCTGATGTATAATATTCGTGTACTTACGTAATGCTAATGATAATAAATACAATTATAAACATTATTTGAAATGTCAATGAGCTTTAGATATAACTAGTTCTAATCTCGTTTATTGCTTTAAGAATGTCATTATGGGTTATATTACCACTTGAAAGCTTTTTGCAAATAACGTTCTGCTCCAAACTTGGTAGCTTTTGGTACGTTTCACACAGATCCCCATCTATAATATTTCTCACGGGTGCGTAATAGCCCCTGTATACACTGTGGTCTCTTCCTACTAGTGAATAACGACCCTCAAGGGGTTCTTCTTTAATTTTCCTATCTTTAATAAGTTGTAAGTCTTCCATATTTGTCGTGTTCAAATTTGTGGAGTCTTCATCCTTTTCATTGGTATTCATAAAGGTTGTCATATTCGTCTCCAAATCAGTAATGTTATCTTCTAGTTTTTTCAATAGCATTACTTCATTTTTAGAAATTATTGGAACAAGGACACCGACAGTTCCTTGTAATCCTGTATAAAGAATACAGTCCCTTCCTGAAAGGTGTATGTTTGGAATAACAAAGATATTTAATATAATGTCATTGACGTAATAGTGATTCAGTAACTGAAACTTGTAAGGAGTCTCCATTAGATTTCCACTCAATTTTTTATCCTTTGTGTTTGTGAGTATCGATTCTGTGTCATCACTTTGTGCTTCTTGAGGTATTCTAAGTGTCCAAATATTTCCAAATCTATCACCCCCAATCACTGTAAATGGGTCCAAAAATTTAATAGTAGTAACATGTCTCTTGGTTATATCACTCACGAGAGGTATAAATTGGTTTTCAAAAAATTGATATATGGTTACCGATTCATGTATATCTGCTACTGCTATTCTCCTATTCTTCCAGTTAATCAGCTTTACAATTTTTGTCGTCGATGGCGTCGTATTACTTATTGATTTCTTTAAAAGTTGTTTTTTACCTAAGGTGTATAATATCAATTTGCCATGTACTGGAACCAATACCATATTATTAAATGCGCAAAATGTATTGATACGATCGTCCACATTGGTTTCATGCATTAATTGAACTTCAAAAGAGGATTTTTTAATTAAAATTTCAAAACACAATAACTTATTATCTCGTGATGAAAGAATTAAATGATAATTGTTCCCTTTTGAGAAATTGATCAGATTTGCTGATAGACAGGACATATTTGGAAGAATTTGAAAATTGCGTCTGGTACCATCTTCTTCAATAAATTCCAAAAATCTCTTATCTGAATCTGTTATGGATATTCTACATTGTCCGTTGCCATCAATTAAGTTATCGATGAATATGGTATAAGAATTGAATGGCAGGATGCTTTTGTTTCTATATTTTTGAATATCAACATGTGATTCGTCATCATCCTCTTCGTCATCATCAGAATCGGAACTATCCTCTCGAGATTCTTCTGAATTCTGTTGCTTTTCGTTGTTATCAAGTGATAACGGTATCTCCTCTAAATTAAACCATTTATCATTAAAGATAAAATCTTTGAATTGTCCAATAATTAATTTACCTGATTTTGAAAGAGAACAACAGCCGTTAAATTTCAACGTTTCTGTTGTGATCTCTGAGATTGTGGTTAAGGATTTAATTTCCTTTGGGAATGAAACAGGTCTGATGTAAAAAACATCGTTCTGTTGATAGCTTGCCCAAGTAGAGTCCGAGGTCGCTAATATACAAGCCGATAATTCTTGTTCTTTCTCTTCATCTTGTTCTTCTTTTGAATTTGAACGCTCAATAGATTCTTGGCCATCTTTTTTCTCTTCCTCTTCCCCTTCCTCTTCCTCTTCGTCGTCTTCGCTATCAGTTAATGATAATGCAGTTCTCTTAATAAGTGATAAAGATACTTTTTTTACACCCAAATATTTATTCCAGACATCTGTGATTATGCCGGTGGCAGTTTGTTTCCCTCCTGTATCCATAATTCTTGATCTGGCGTAGACACCATTGTTTAATCCTACATGAATAAATCCTGGTGTGTATAATACAGCGTTCGCAACATCTGTCAATTTCTGGAAAGAAACAATTTCCAAGAAATTGTCATCTTCGTCTTCATCTTCATTACTTGAAGATTCATGACTTAAAGATATAACGTTAATTAGTTTATCGTCAGTTGCCACAATTAGGAATTTGCAACGTTCCAAGGGTTTCTTCGGATTATAATACATCGCCAGACTTGTAATTCTTGTTGAAATTGATAGCCTTTTTGTGGATTCAATTAAACTTCCATTATCCTGGATCTCTAAATAAACAATATCATTATTGGATAAAGCAAGGACTAATTGAGTTGGCGTAGAGTCTGCTGCTACAATTGTTATACCTGCTGGTGGGAACCAATTCAATTTTTGTTTGTAGACGTCCTTGATTGATATTTGGATGCACCTATTATTACATACTTGAATAATAGTAGCAGCTAACATTGAATTCATATGAATTGTTTTATCATTTTTTAATAAGAAGGTATCCTTATCAGGTAATTTTAGATCCTTAATCGAATCATTTTCTATCTGTAAAAAAGTTGTTGTATTTTCAAATCCTAATACCAATAAATGATGATAATTATCATTTGTTACATTATATTTCAAAGTCCAAATATTTTGAGGGTTTGGTGGTAAATTTGAGGAAGTTAAATTAATAAAATTAATTGAACTTGAAAGTACACGTAATGAAGTATCTGTGGATCTTGTTAAGATATCAGAAGAAGTGGGTATATTAACAGAACTTATCAAAGATGTATCTATTAATGGGTTTAATGTTTGTAAATTATCTATACGAGATAGATTTGTTAAAGATTCATGTTTCTTAAAAGATCTTTCCAATTGAAAATTTTCTGATCCCAGGGAATTGAATTGAAATAACCAGTTATCATTAAATTCAGAATTTGCAAACATATAACCATTATTAAAAATATGTAAAGAATTGGCAGGTGGGATGGTATCGAAATATGACATTGAAACTTGTAAAACGTTTGTTTGAGAAGAGTTTAAATTCTTATGCAATTGTAATTTAAGTAAATCACCTTTATTAGTTTGTAATAAGATGAAAAATGATTTGTTTTTAATAATTTGAATATCTGCCGCGATAATATTAATTGGATTAGTATCACCATTTGGATGAGGCAATGGGATCTCTACAGTATAAAGACCATTCATATCTTTAATAATCAAATGATTTGAAAACCCGACGATTACAAAAGGATTTGTTGCTTCAATTTCGTCATTAAATGATTCTATGATATCGAATTTTGATAAATCAGGCAAAGCTAATAAAAAATTAGGATCCTTCTTTTTAAAAGGATAAGTCTTTCCTTTAATGACATGATTCAAATTTAAATCCAATGAATAAAACGTTAAATGTGGTACTGGTAAGTATTCCAATGCAGCAAAAGTTGGATTATCATATACTTGGCCAGAACATCCAACGATACTTAATGTGATTGAGCCTGGTCTAATGACCTCCACGGGGGAAGATAATGGCGAATTACTAGTATGATTAATCGTGTACATATACCCGAATTTCTCTAAGGATGATATAAATATGCATCTACCTAAAGGATCTACTGCGCTTAATGACAAAGGAGCAGTTCTTCTCATCGATGATCTTGTTAACGGTTCGATTGATATCGGTTTCAGTGTATTAGAGATTGTATCATATTGTAGAAGAGTGACATTACCAGAATCTGTCAGCAAAAGAATCTTAGACAAAGTATTGTTGGAACTGTTAGTGTTACTATTGGGAATTGTGCATATGGATGTGATTGTAGAATCGATCTTATCTATAGTTACCACTGGACGATGATGTAGGTCTCCTTCTGATAAATCATATATTTCAATAGAGTTTTCTGTAGCTAAACATACTTGATGGCTTCCTTGTAATGTGAAACTTCCTGAACATGCGTGTGTATAGTTTGATTGTTTACGCAATGTAAGGTTATATAAATATGGTTCATCGTCATTAATAATCATTCTAAATTTAAAAAAAGAGTTGTGTATATTTCTTTTTACTGCTTATATATATCCAACACCGAAGAAAATAAACTGCTGACCCCCTATTCTTTGTTGAAATAGCCGCCATCATATCTTCGTATCCAGCCCCCCATCGAGTATCGCCATTATTATTATTACAATATTACTGTAAAACTATTTACCGCTTTCTCTCTCTTTCGCACTTAGAGAGAAAACCCATTCAAAAAAAAAAAAGAACCTCGTAGACACACCCATACACCGCCACTAACACCAGCCTTACCCGGAACCAATACACGTGACCCTGCACTACTTGAAATATAATATCTTGTAGTGATACAAGATATGATTATACTAGATATCACTACTCACATAATCATCTCTTTTTCCACCCCCACTACCCACCGATACCACATGCACGCTCACACGGTCGATCACCCTCCCTCCTTTATCAACACAAAGTACGAATTCTTACTAATAGCCGTCGATGACAAATAATCGTACTCATTACTAATAAAAAAAAAACAGTAATGTCACGCCAAAGGGGAGATCATCTATCAGCATCTCTACTGTATTGTGTTGTATGTCACGATCCTCTCTAAGGAAATAAGGAAATCGTTATATACATGTAACAGTAAGGTGAACGGCAGCCACATGCCCACCACTACAACACCGCACCCCGCAATATTCTATCAAATTCTTCTCGCTTCTTTCTCCCCTCCCCTCCTCCTCCCCCCCTTCGCTTCCCATCGCTTCGCTTCCTCTGCTCACCCCCACCCCGCAAACAAACAAACAACTCAACGGACAAGCCGACGGGCAGCTCACACTGCAAAAAACACAAAAAACACAAAATTTGTTTGCAACCGCGGAAATATCTCTGTTGCACCAACAAACTCCTACAGAAAGAAGGCAGGAAAGACAAAATAAAATTGAATAAAAAAAGTGGCGGGCATAATAATACTATTACTGCTGCTACCATCACCATCACCGCTGATTACTACTGCTACTGCTACAAGGCAAATTGAATACTGACGATTATTATCCGTCCTGTCTATTTTATTTTGTTTTGTTACTCGGGCAATTCCCCCATTACTGCCTCTCTCTCTGCCCTCTCCAGCTTAATAAAAAGTGGAACCGGAACTGAAAGAGAAAAAATTTGCCACCCCTGCCCCGCCATGGACTCACTAGACGGACGTGTTATTATAATAATCAAAACTTAACTCATACTAACTTATACATATATATAGATATATATATATATGTAAGGATATTCCTTCCCTTTTCATTATGTAATTAATTTATAATAACAGAAAATAACAGAAAATATTTCATTATTAAAATATAAATATAAATACTACTCTATTTTTTTATTCATTTAATAGAAGTTTAGTTTAATTTAATTTCCCTTTATTTTATTTTATTAATTTTTTATATATATTTTACCAATAGACTAAATTAAATAAAGAAACAAAAAAGATGGAAGTGTACGTAAGATTAAACGATTCCAGTGATAAGGACTATGCTTTCCAATTCAGTCAAACTGATACCATTAACAATAAAGTTAGAAGTATTTTCACTACTGACGCACGTAAAATTCGCCAAAAGATTACGTTATCTGATTTGATGGTCATTAGACCTTCAATCTTTCATGAATATGAACCAGTAGAATATTATAAATCTACTCATCAAGGTTTCATGACAGAAGGTGGTTGTCTTTTATTTCATTATACTGCTGGCCAAGATCAATATTTGGAAAAATTGGATTATGATAAACCTTTAATCGATCAAATGTGGCCGGGTCAATTGATTGTTCCAAAATGGAATAAATCGAGAAAATATGTCACCATTTATATCGCTATTATCTTATTTTGGTTATACACCGATTTACCTGATGTCATCTCTCCAACTCCAGGTAATTCTTTGACTAATACTCTATCTAAATTGTTGGTTCCAATCTTAGAAAATCAATTAGGTCAGAAAGTTATGGCTGCTAAGTTAAGAGAAGAAATTGCTCCAAATTATAATTCCGTCGCTGCTCAATGGGCTTTCTTCGGATTACACGTCCTAAAAGTTATATTGATTACTTTATTCTTTCATTTCGCTTTAGCTAATCCTTTCTCATTTAATCCAATTAAAATGTATAAGATTAGAAACGTCGATCTAAATCAAAAGAATGATAAGATTAAGAACCTTTTGGCTAACTTAGGTTGGATCGGTGCTAGAAGAGCCACCTACGATGATTATCAATCTAACTTCTACGATTATACTATCAAGAAACATGGTGGTGTCGTCCAGGCTTATAGAGCAGGTGCTATTAGAACCGCTGCAGCTCCAGGTTTCATCTTGAACGCTGGGGAAGGTTTCCAAACTCCATTAGATGAAAGATTCACCGCCGATACTTTTAAAAGAATCGATGAAGAAAATCCAAAGTTTGTCCTAAGTGAAGTATATTTCATCGAATTAGAAAATAATTTGAAAGAATTATTAGATGTCTCCGAAGGTGATATTGGTAAGATGAATACCGAAATTAGAAGATTTAGAAGATACGGTATGTACGAACCAAGTGAAAAATTAAAACATTTAGTCGAAGTAAGAAAAGAAATTTACAAGAAGGACAAAGAAATTGAAGAAGGCAAGAAAACAGCAGACAAGAAGAAGGATTGATCAAGCTTATGTATTGCACCCTTTCCTCCCCCTTTCTGCCCCTCTGTTACATATAGGAAGATTTGTTATCGTTGTGAAAAAACTCTATTTTTGTTTTTGTCTCTCTCTAATTTCTAATACTTACCACATGGATTCCTCTTCTTCTTTTTTTTTAAATTAACCAACTTCACAGAAATTTATCAACAACGATTAACTGTTAACAACCTTCCGCCTATATCTTATTATTTTTTTTTCACTTTGTTTTATTTGCCCTTGTATCTTCTTTGACTTAAAATGATGTTATAACCACTGAATTTTAACTCATTTATATTATTCATTAGAAATTCATCAACTTTTTTATGGTTTTTTTATTCATGTGGTAAGTCTCCCCCCCCCCTCAAAACCCTCTATTTCTATCTTATTTTTTTTTATATATCATTCTATACTTCATATATTTTTATATAAACTTTTAACGATTATACGCCTACAACACCTTCTCTTTTATTCTGGTTTGCAAATATTAACATTCATTTATAATAATAACTAGGTATACTATATAACGTATCAGGTGTCTTTACAAAACTAATCTTACCTAATTCTCCATCTATATAATTATTTTGATGATTATAATATGACATCGTGTGCATATCCCAATCGGAATCATCCTCGGAATCATCAATGGATTCCAATAGGTCGCTTTGAGAATAAAATTGTTTGTATTTATATTTCTCGATTAAATACTCTAAATTATAACTGATAGTAATAGAAATATATTCTCTTACTGTCTTAAATTGAGAATCCCTTTGAAATCGATAACAAACATATAGAGAACCTCCGACAGCAATGGAGAATTTTAAAAATAATAGCATCCAAATTAGAAATGAAACTAACATAAAGGATAACATGACTGCTTCCTCATGATTTGTTTGTGCAATGATACGGATTCTACTTATTACACCATGAACATCATAAATTTGGAGCAAATTGGAATTGTTCGCATTATCAGAGTTATTGCTATCGTTGGCAATCGTAGTACTGTCTGAAGCAGCAGCTAACACTGACCACAACGTCAACCCATTGATGACTTGTCTTGGGGAGTCGGTAAATATTAATCGTATACAATTCTTAAGTTCAAAAAAACAAAAAAATGTTAACTTTTGGAAAGCTCCACTTGGTGTTACTTTATCAAATAAGCAAAATATTCGATAATCTCTAAGACAATATAATGTCCTAGCAAAATTGTTTATATATCCATAACACACATTCTGAGTTTGATAAATACGTAAACCATGTATCCCTTCCCATAATAACAGTAGTATCGAAAAGATTATACATCCACTGAATAACCATTTCGAGATCTTGAAGGGTAAATATGGTTGGATATATTCATTAGACCACGTATTGAAAGCTAACAATTTAATACATGTATATATATCTGAAAATAGATGGATCACTTTCAGTAATGTCATCCCCCAAACAGATATCATATAAATGGTCAGTGTTTTTTTATTCTTTCTTTGGAATAATGATAAATCTAAATCGTTAAATAATTGATCATTAATATCAGTAGAATCTATTTTATGACTAAAACCAAAAACTTGCCACCACATCACATATCTCTAGCGAACAGGAGTCTAGTTTTTTACAAAAATATCATCCAGATCATTATGAAGGTTGATTTCAAGTATCAATGGTTTTATATATTTGTTACCTTTGTGTATCAATGAATAATAAAAAATATTTTTCCTCTCATTGGATTACGCAGACATGAAACATTTTTGAAACAAAATATGGTGTTAAAAATCTCCTTTCATACTTTTTCAATTAGATCAGGAAAACAATTTCTTATGTGAAGATTGCATGAATGTGTTCATAAAAATTTATGTATATCATTGATGACACGATCAGAGTTTACTTATGTAACCCTTTAAGTTGCATAGACGGTATTTTTCAGATGAAGAAAATTGTGTCAGTCTGAATAGACATTTCTGGTGTGTAATCTTGTAAGATTTGGTTAGTTTTGAAATATTCTTTGTAAAAACATCCAGTTCCTAATGTTTCTACTTAAATATAAACAGGCCCTTGCCTTATTATATTTTTTATTTAGATGAAACTTTCAATTGTTACCATTAGACCTTCAAATAACTATATATGTGCTACTAATAAATAATATCCATTTTAGTTTTTCGGTCTGAGACGAATTAATGGGGCCTTCAAATTCAACGTCGAAAATGAAAAATAAATCATACCTATATTTTATATTTGAGTGGAACATATCCATAAAAACTAAACATATAAGTTCCTTGTAATCAACTGTATAACATTTTGTGACCTGTCGAGGATAGAAACTAGCATGACCGATTTATTTTTGACACATCAGGATGCTTTGGCAGGATTGGATCCAGCTTTCATCAAGGAGAATCCGGAATTTGTTGAAGCTTATGGAAATATTAATTTAAAGGATATTGGGGCATTGAATACAGTATTGAAGTCAGTTGATCAATTATTGAAAAAGTATGCTACTCCAAATGATAAGATCAAGAATACTGTGGAAATAATATTTAGACAAATCCTCTCGAGGTATCCTTTATTATTTGGTTATTGGAAGCGATTTACTGCTATTGAATATCAATTTCATGGTCTTGAGACTTCATTAAAAACATTAGAAAATGCGACGGAATCCTTCCCACATAGTGTAGACTTATGGTGTGATTACTTAAAAGTGTTAATTGTTAACTATCCAAAGGAATCAGAACTAATAAAACGCAAGATCGATAAAGCTAAAGAACTCGTTGGTTGGCAGTTTTATTCTCATCCATTTTGGGATTTAATATTAGATTATTATTTAAAAACGGAAACAGATGTTATTCAGTTATATCATGAACTAATATCTATACCACTCCACCAATATGCAAAATATATTACTGCATTTAAAAAACTCCTAACAGAAAGAAAGCTTACTGAGGACATTAAGAAAGTGGATGCAATGGGGAAACAAAATCAAATAATGGTAAATCAAATATGGCGTTTTGAAAGTTTGATTAAACAGAATTACTTTAATTTGACTC
Organism: Maudiozyma barnettii; assembly: GCF_903064755.1. Taxonomy (NCBI): domain Eukaryota; kingdom Fungi; phylum Ascomycota; class Saccharomycetes; order Saccharomycetales; family Saccharomycetaceae; genus Maudiozyma; species Maudiozyma barnettii. Next base: position 1,308,451 of record NW_024545241.1, on the reverse strand, counting down.
CACTGCCACCATCAGAAGTTGAGAATTGGATAAATTATACTCAATTTCTAACGAAAACTTATTGCGATAAGCCACAACTCATTAGATCAGTATTCCAAAGAAGTTTAATCCCATGTTGCTTTGTTGAAAAGATATGGGTACGATATTTAACCTGGAATCAGTCTATCGACACCACAAAAGATTTATCTAAACTTGATGATCTTATTCAGTTATATGAAAAAGGTTGTAGAACGTTACCTAAAACTACACATGAATTCCGATGGATGTTTATTGATCGTTTAGAAAAGAGTTATGCATCTAATGAGAAGGCTGGGAAAGTGCTCATTTTCACATCGTTTTGTAAATGTATTAAAAATATGATTGAGATATGGCCCTATAGACAGGATCAGATTAAATCTATGGAAACCTACCTGAGAATGTTAAAAATATCTAAGTATTACTCTTCCTTAGATACGCCTTCAAAGCAACTTATATCACAACAAACTACATATTCCAAATATCTGGAAACCTGTATTAACAATTTTATTTCCGACAGAGTAGATCATTCAATTGTGCTAGAAGACCTTATAAATGAACGTAATTTAGCTGTTGTCGTAGTAGAACTCATTAGAACAACGTGGTTGGTTCTTAAAAAGACATTACAAACAAGAAAATATTTTAATCACTTTTCTAAACATCCATCATTAAGAACATCCGTGGACTTTTGGGCAATATATTATAATTTTGAAAAATCAACCAAGAATTTTGTCAGGTTAAATAGTTTTGTTAGCGGATTAGGCACAGATTTACTATTACCGACATCTTTCATTAATGACATAATAAATGATTATAAAATATTTTACTTATTAAATTCAAATATTACAGAATATCAAACAGGTAAAATCGGGCCAACCTCATCTCATAATTCAGAATCTGCAGTCATACTGGATCCGATACTTGAAATTGGTTTTAAGATTAACAATCCGAAATGGACAAGAAAAATATCAAATAACGGTAGAATTAACAAAATAGATGCGTACAAAAATTCGCAATATAAAGAAAATGGCCATCCAGGTATAGTCTCAGACACACCTCAGATAACTAATTCAATAATTCAGCGCCGTTCAAAATCCTTTAAAAATATTTTACCAGGGCTACCAACCTTTAGAAACCTTGAGAAAATTAACCAAATAGGTAATTATAGAGATTACTATTCAGAAGATATCTTGAATTCTAAGCAATAGAATGTGGAACCTATGTACATAAATAGCTTTTTTTTTGATAATTCAATGCGATAGTCATTTTTTCAAATATATATTACCTGGTAATAAATAGAGTTGATCTTACTTTATATCACTAGTTACTTAACTAGTTCAATTTGTGACTGGTCATTATCTACTATGATACCTTCTGTAACAGGTTCTGTTGTTAATTCCTTCCCTGGGACCTGGTGTGTACTAAGCCATTGACCAAACTTACTCTCTAAGCTCTCTACCAGCTTGTCGTTAGATTGATCTGTCGCATCCATAAGTGGATTACACTTGACCCTGATATATATTCTTTTTACCATTTCAAACACTAAATTTACCTTCTTCTCATCAGATTTCAATTTTAATGTATCAAATCCGATTATTATTTTCAGACCAGTTGGCTTAATCAACATGCCATAAACGGATACACCTTCAACATCAAAAAGTGATTTTATTGCATAATGGTTTTCCAAAGAGGACCATTGAAATAACTGGCTATCAAAATAGTCGAGCGCAATGTTAGCGAACGTATTGTATTGCAAAACTTTATTAACATCTTCTGCTTCACTATGAGGAACGTAAACTAAAATAGGTTTATTATCATCTGCTATAAGCGCAATAAAACTTGGTATTATAGTAGTCATAAGGTCTGGTAATTGTAATAGGTATAGAGATGTGGGGGTGTAAGACGTATTTGTATATATTGACTGTTTGGTATCTACTTCTTGGTCTCCATGATCAGTTCGTATTGTTATAAAATTTCAAATACTTATCAGTCAAATATGAAATTAATTTTCTGCCCGGCCCCATTATGGTTCAAGCCCGATGCCTATTTAACAATATATGGCCTGACAGAAAGATTATATGTTGATGACATGATCGAACACTCTACAAAGCAAGTGTTCAAAGATTAATATTGGAACACAAGTGACCTTTTTAGATTTAAAATTTCTTCCTTGTTCAATTTATACTTTTTGACATATTTAACGCAGTATACGAAATTTGAACTACTAATCTCAGAAACAAATCCAGAATTTATATAAAGCCAGAACAAATAATAGAACAAGAAGAAAATAGTGCTGTTTAGTAGAAGATTACAGTAATTCTTAATAATTATAAAGGACTTTTGAAAAATATTATTTTTTTTAGTATTATCAAGATCACTTTCGTTTTTTTGTTTACGTTTAGGTACTAATTCTTCCTTTTTCAGCTACATTACAAAGTTATTAAAAAAACTCATTTTAAAAAACTTTTTATTTAAATCATTTTCTATCGTATTATTCTTAATATGTAGGGTTATTTGACATATATAAGGTGTGTGAACTACTGTGAGAAACTAAAAGATAAATAAATATAGCTACTATAATATAGAATATAAACCCTAACCAACTTCTAAAAGCCCAGACTCTAGAAAACCTTCTTAATTCATCATGAGATAGTATTATATTATTCGAAAGTTGAATTAAGTAATTGTGTCTGTACTCAGCCAATTCTTCTGTAGAATCCACACTAAATAATGTTTCAGAGCAAGAAACAATTTGTTCCTTCTCATTTAGTAAACTTTGACTATGTGGCATCAAACTCATCCCCCTTAAGTTTTTTCTCTCACTTTCTAGAACAATCTCATCATTCAATTCAATTTCAGTTTTCTTATTTTGCTGTTCTTTATTAAAAAGTGTTGGTAGTTCAGTTTCATCTATTTTCGAGTGATTAACCTCATGATCTATAATATATTGGGAATAGATATAATAAATGATGTTCAATATCCATACAATTGGGATTATGAATCCAACGAAAAAACTACGTTGTATCAATTTTCTATTTTCACAAACATGCATACATGAACTACATTGACATAAGGTTGCTTGAATTGTTCTTTGCAATAATGTGGGGTCAGCCATGTTGTTACTCAAAATTGAAGTTGGTTCGGAAGGCATTGAGGATAATTCGTCTGTTTATAACTAGGATTAAAGGAGATAAAATATCTATGTCAGCATTTCCACTTATTGCTTATTTTTCTCGTTCTTTTATATTATATTTTTACTATTCTTTACAAATGTGGATTAATTTTAAATGAAACGACTATGGTACTGCAACTTTAGTCTTTTTTAGAGGCACCGTGTAATTTACCGTTTCCGGTAAATACATGTCCACCGGTGATGAAAAAGTAAAACATGTAATTAAAGAAGTTTTTTCTACACAGGAACAAAACAAGATCTTTCTGACTTACTTTTCTCTATTTACCCACAATAAATTATCTAGTAGGCCAGATTCGAATCAAATTGGTTTCGTCATGTCATGAAATGCCTTATAGATAAGCGTTGACACGTAAAGAAACATGTGGGACAAAGAAAGAAAGAAATTACTTCGATTGGAGAATCCCTTACCAGGAACATACTGTCCAATTAGAGTCATAGAACGCCAGAATAGAGATGGATTGAATTATCTATTGAAACATAAATTATAACGAATTTGTGTATTTCTAAAAAGAGCCTCCTTATGTATGCTTTTCAAACAAGCTATTGTTATTTGTTTATCAAAATAACATGAGGATTTTTCTACATTGAAAAACCTTGAATTAAGTATTATATTCTCTTTGTAATAAACAAAAAGTAAAACAATACCTCTTTCCTAATATTGATTATACTTGTTTGGTGGGAAGAAGATTTAACCAAAGAAATGATAAAAAATAAAAACAAAATAAAGATTTAATGGCAACAATCAATTATGACTTAGATCAATAATTTTACAAAAAATTGATATAGATTACTTGTACTGTAGTAAAAAAATATTAAAAAGAAAGCTCGCACTCAGATTTGAACTAAGGACCAACAGATTTGCAATCTGCTGCGCTACCACTGCGCCATACGAGCAACTTCAGATTTCTTGGAAAAAAGTGATATTTAAAAAGTAAATCTATAAATGTCACGTGACCCAAACCTAAGAAACGTTAGATGTACATAAAATGTTAAAACAGAATTGCTGTTGTTTAACTGCTCATCTTTTGTACATAGTAACGTTGGACTATGTAGCTCCAATAAACACAATGTAGGGGGAACAAATACTACATTATGCAGTATATATCATGTGTTATTATATATACGGTAGTGCAGCACACTCTAAATTCTACTTATATTAGGTACCTTCTCCTTCAGATAGGTTAAGCTAATGTTAGCCTTTTTAGTGCTACCGCTACATAATTAACAAATATTTCATAAATGCACACATAAAAAGAATCCGGTGAGTGTCCAAGTCACCATCAAACCCTCTTTTAAGACTGACAGCACCTAAGCAACTAAGATTCCTTAGGTTAGAATATTTTCTAAAATAATAATACCCAAGGGTACGTTAAAAAAGTTAAAAAACGTAGTGAGGGGCCAAACCCTAAATATAAAAGAAGCAATATTCTTCATAGAGCTTAATGAGGCGGAGCCAAGGTGCAAATTTCGGCTCCTCAAGAACTAATTACTATTCCAAATACCAATAAAAATTGTTAATTAAGGCAAGCTCTAAGCCGTACGGCGGAAATATCGACAGACAACAATTATTTGAGTTACGCAGCATAAATGTACGCAGATAACTTATCAACCGCTAGCCTACAAGATTGAGTGAAGTGCCCAGGGATGCATCAACCATCTAAAAAAATAAAAAAAGAGGAGAAGAACTCTTGGCAAGATCACGGAATGGTTATTAAAAGTACTACAAAGAGAAACTAATTGCGAAACTCTTTTACAAGTAAATCAAACATAATCGAGGCGTCTCATGAAATCCATATAGTTAAGCTTTCTCTTTCTATTATCCTGATGCTTTAATGACCTTTTAATCTCATCTGTTACCTCATTTACGCCTCGTTCTTCTCACCAAGTCAGAAAAACCAAATCTGTGCGTTAATCTCCCAGCTGGCGATACCTTGAAAGCGAGAAGAAAAAATACCTTAGAAATGTCGTTTCGAGCTTTCCTTTTCTTCGACCCACACACAGAAGCCCACGCATCACCCCGTCCTTTAAATGGAAAAAAAGTAATACGGAAAATTTATTACGGCAGCGGTAACAATAACAACCGTCAGAAAGAGAGAGAGCACGAGTCAGACAGTCAACAAACCTACCGCAAAAATAAAATTTTAAGTGATAAAAAGAAGAACAAAAAGTGAATGCTTAGTTAAGTTTATTTATTTTTAAGAAAAAGGAAAAATAAAAATTTATTCGATGATTTTATTCACTCATTTATGCAATATACTTGTACGTATGTACAAGGTAAAAGAAAAGTCCTTTCATTCGTTTCCTTATTGTTACAGTCCTGTAGACTTAACTTAGTTTCTTCAACACCTTGCGGCTTAAAATTACTTATTAATTGGTTATTTATTTATTTATGTTAATAAATATTTTAAAATCCTTGTTTATCTCTTCTTATATATAGTTATAGACATTTATGTATATTTCAGATATTGTGATTTAATTTTTCTTCAAAGAAGTTTATCCAGCAAGAAAATATTAAAAGCAACAGATAAGTTAGTGACTTCATTATATTACATTTATTTTGTTTATTTTTAAAGGAAATAGATAAAAAAATAAAATAGTGTATACATTAAATTTCTGTGATTGAAATATAATATTACAACTTATACAACATGCAATTAACTCAATCATATGGTCTATTAGCTGCAGCTTCAGCTTTATTAGCTTCAAGTGTATCTGCACAAAAGGCTTACGAAGAACTTTCCTTCGCTAATGTTGGTTTTGCAGGTACTTACTTCCCAGTGAAGAAGCTCTCAGATGTCACCAGTGAAAGTAAATGTACTTGTGAAAGAGGTTCTGCTACTTGGTTCTCTGGTACTAATGCCCCATTGGCCGACCATTTATCCGTTCATTTCCGTGGTCCTTTAAGCTTATCCAAATTCGCGTTTTATACAGCTTCATCCTTTGCTATTGATAACAATGGTAACTCTTCAGATTGGACCCGTGATGCTTATTACGATGCTTCTTCTCAAACAAGTGAAAACTTGACCTTTTTAACTAGAGCAGGTTCCAGTTCTCCATGCCTAGGTAATGCTCTTTCTTACGCTTCAAGTAACGGTACTGGTTACGCCTCTGAATCAACCGTCTTAGCCTCTGATAACTATATTAGTTCTGATGCTGAGTTTACCATTTTCTCTAATACTGCTTGTCCAAAGTCTGGTTACAGTAAAGGTTGTGGTGTCTACAGAGATGATATCCCAGCTTACTATGGTTTCGGTGGTACTACAAAGATGTTCTTATTTGAATTCGAAATGCCAACTGAAAAACAATCCAATAGTTCTACTTTTGAATATTTTGATATGCCTGCGATTTGGTTATTGAACGATCACATTCCAAGAACTTCCCAATATCCAACTAACTCTAACTGTTCCTGTTGGTCTAGTGGGTGTGGTGAATTCGATATCTTTGAAGTCATGAACGGTACTGAAAGAAACCATCTATATTCTACATTCCATACTTTCCAAGGGATTGAGGATCTAGGTACTGGTATTCAATCCGGTGGTTACATTGCTAGAGATACTAGTAGTACCATGATGGGTGGTGTAATCTTTGACTCTGATGGTAATACTGTAGTATTTGTCTCTGACTCTACTACTTTTGATTCTACTGTGACTTACGAACAAGTCAGCAAGTGGTTAAGTGGTGTCTCCAAGACTGAGGAATTATCTACTACTTTGATGACCATCTCTGCTACTGCACCAACTACTACTTCAAAGTCTAATGCAGTCTCTTTCTCAAGATTATCTAACGATTTCGTTTACTATCTATTTGCTTTGGTTGCTGGTGTCTTCCAAGTTATTATGTGAAGAACACAAAAGTAAACTGTGAGGGAACCACCTTCCTACTCCCAATATTAAAAAAAAAAAACTTAAAAAATTTTAATTAGTATTCTTATATAAAATCTATTTTTCTCTCTTCCTTATGTATAGATAGATAATCTAATAACTTCAATGATAATTTCTAGAATTTTTCATAATAAAAACTTAGTACATTATACGTAACTATGTAATAATTTTACTTCAAAGAAAAAAAAGTATTAAACTATCTATTCAAGATCAGAACCATGTTCACTGACGTTGACAATGAACTCGTACACGAATGCAATTGCTGATAAATGGCCTTCCATGTCGACATGTTCGTTGACAGAATGTACAGTTTCCATAATAGTTGGATCCACAATGGAACCAACAAACCTGTAAATGTTCTTGGTTAGATTCCAATAGTATTTAGTATCGGTGTTACCAGAAAACAAACCGGTAGTAACATAGATCTCTTTATCCTCTTCTGGGGTCTTCTTAAAAACACTGTTTTCAAATAGATCCTGGATGGTACCCGCAAGCAAATCCCATACCGGACCTTCATTTGGAGAGATTGGGGCTGGTTCCAAAGGATTGATGGTCCTTAGACTAATGATTCCATTCTCAGTAGTTTCCTTTAATACAACGCCATTGACAGAGACACCATAGTCATGTTGGTCAGCGATTTCGAAAGCATAATCGATATCTCTTTGGACAGTCTCGTTAACATTAGAATGTAGGATGACTCTATGATTAACCAAGAACTTAGTGTCTTCAGGTAAGGCATTGGCCTTGACACCCCCATGAATGATATCCACTGCCAAAGTGGATCTAACTAAATCACGCAACATAGGTTGTTGAGTCAAGAATTCATTAACGTATTCTCTAGCTTTCTTACAAAGTGGAGCCTTAATGATTTTCTTTCTTGTAGTTTTTGGTAATTTTGTAGAATGTTCAGCCATACATTGTAATGCGCCATAAATTGGATTATCTACTCTAAATTCAGAATCAAACGGATTATTTTCTAAAAGTGCAATCAATTCAGCTGCAATACCAATGGTAGTATGAGGTGGTGGAATAGAAGAATGTCCACCATGACCAGAGATGGTGATTTCGACATCGACGTAACCCTTTTCACCATTGACGGGAGTGGCAACAAAGACATTTTCATCGATTTCAGTGATACCTGCACCTTCATCAAGGATAATTAAGATACCATCATCACCATAACGTTCATGGATATGTGGACTTAAGAAACGTGCACCCCAAATACCACTAGCTTCTTCATCAAACCCAACGGACAATAAAATTGAACGACTTGGTACAAAACCATCTTCCAATAATTTTTCTAGAGCTTCCAATTGAGCAACTAATAAATTTTTACAGTCGTTAGAGCCTCTACCCCAAAGTAAATCGGATTCAGGTTCATAATGACCTGCAAAAGGTGGATATTTCCAAGAATCCCAAGTTTCTTTATTCACAGGGACAACATCTTGATGAGACATCATTAAGATTGGTTTTAAATCTGGGTTTTCACCTTCCCAAGTATATAGTAGACCATACTTATTAATCTTTTCCAAGTTTAATTTTGAGTGAACCAATGGGAAAGATTTTTCTAAGAATGTATGTAAGATAACAAAATTAGAATAGAACTCAGGATCTTCTAAAGGATCTGGATTGACATCTTTCACTTCAGTTGAAATTTGAACAGCACCTGATAATCTTTCAATAGATAATTCTTTGTATAAAGGATCGTTTAAGATAGTACCAATCGATTTATTAAATGATGGAATTAAAGGTTCAATCTTTTGACAACCTTTACTCATTGAAGAGAAATCTTCAATTTCATTGGTATCGACATTTGAAAAAGTAATATAATTAGTAACGAATAGAATACCAAATACAAATATACCTCCAATTGAGGCTAATTTACGAACTTTACTATTATAAGTTCTTGGTCTTTGAGCTTCAAAATCTTCAGTAGACAATTTAGAGTCCACAGGTAAATGAATAGCCATCTTGAATACAAAACAAATAAACCCACCTGGTTGGAAATGGATGGATATGACTTACTTTAATTTATTAAATTGCTATATTATCAAAAACTATATTCGTTAGGACAATAACAAACCTCCAGATATATCTTCTTATTTATATATAATTGTATGCAACTGTATTTCTATTTTCAGATGCAGTGAGCAAATATATTATAATAAGTGACTGTTTATTAAAAATAGGTTAGATAAGAAATCTTCTTACTGATAAAAAGAAGAAAAAGATAAAAAGGGGAAGCAGGACAGAGAACAATGTATAAATTATTACAATTTACTAAGACCGGTGAAGACAAGCAACTCTTCCTCTTATCATATAACCACTGCTGTTAGTATCTTTGTTCTCAGCTTCGTTGTAAATATCATCTTACTTTACTTTACCTGCCGGTAGAGCTTCCCTTGACTTTCCTAATCCATGAAATTAATCACAGTTTCAATTGCAACTGAAATTTTCAGTTTGATAAGCACGCCAGAAATAAGAAAAAAAGGTGGAAAATCCGGAAATTTCTGTGGGAGAAACAAAAAGAAAAGTACTCGCTGCACACAATTTGTTCTTCCTCAGTTCGCTGGGTGGCATAACCGAATGCATCGTCTGATGACTAGAGGTGTCTCTCTATACAGTTGTAGATTTATGACAGAAATAACTAAAAATCCAACCTAATAATTGGAGTTAGATGCTCAATCAACATATGATAAAGCTGTGAAGAAAGAGGGTATATGACATTGATGCAACATTTAAGGGGAATATATGGTATTGCACGTATGAATATCTCTCTAGTAGTTCCGCTATAGTCTTAGTAGTTGTTCCTGTTGACAGGGATAGAGAGAGAATTGGATTTATATAATAATGTAAGAACGTAAATAGACATTAAATGACAGTACTCAATATAAAGAGAGGGATAGGCTGAAAGTCACGTGGCTATTCCCTGTTTTCCCTTCCTTTTTATTACTAAGAAACAGGCGTAACAGCACCTTTTTCTCCCTTTTGACGACCTCTATCTAGCCTTGGGTGTTATGGATACGCGTAAATAATTATTACGAGAAACCATTTTAAAAATACAATAATAAAAGAAACACGAATTTAAGAAGGTGGTGGTGATGTTACTATAGATATATTCATTCTAGTTGAAACCTTTAAAAGTCAGAAACACTTACAACAGTATATAACCTAGTTTTCCTACTCCCAAATAGTAATAATAATAAAAAAAGAATGTCTAGTGAGACCCCAAGATTAAGTCCAACAGAAATTTCTAACACAACAGTCTCTATCTTTAGACTGATCGCACAAGTTGTCTCTCAACCGACATCATCCACATTGATATTGAAATCTCCAAGTGATGCAAAGACAGAAGAGATGATAACGTTGAGTAACGTCAAACTTACTATGGCCGACAAAACATACGAAACAGATCAATGGTATGAATTTATTTGTAGAGCAAGTGATTCTGGTGATGTGGGTTTTTTAGTATTGGATTCTGTTAGTTGTCCATTAATGGAAAATGAACAAATGAGTATTAAAGGTGTTGTTGCATTACAAAATCTAGCTAAAAGATTCCCTGATCTATATTAAAGCGTAACATAATAAAATAAAATAAAATAAAATAAAAAAGTTTATATATCTTTATATAATAACTCATATTATAATAAATGGATTAAAAAAACCCCGGAAGCATAACTCATTACAAAATAAATAATACATCAAATATTCATTTTTAACCATATATATATATATAAATTAACGATTTATTTTCCTAACTGATAATGTTTGTCTCTTTGATGGTGGATACCAACCACCGTTATCAGATGGGAAAACTGCTGCTGTTGCATAATTGAAGTCACTCTTGAAAGTATATGACCAACCTTGTGTTATAGTGGTCATTTGTGCTACCGATTTAGCAATCGTGGAATAGTAAGTGACAGCACTAGTTGGATATTTATTCGTCCAAGTTGTCTTCGTCACTGTAGTGTTTGGCTGCAATTGCATTGGTGCAAATCTACTAATACCAGTTTGCAATGTATAAGGAATGGTAAATGATCTAGTATCTACTTTACCACCACCTTTCTTTGGTAAATTATAATCTGCTGTAGGTTCTGTCAATGCAGTAAAAGTATTTGTTCCAATAGCCCCTTCCATATTTTTCAATAAAAATCTGGGACTATAATGAATGGCATAATTATTACTATCGACAATCCCATTAATTTGAAGAAAAAATTGACCAGAACCAACTAAAGTATCTGGGAAACTTATATTGTAATTATAATTCGTTGAAGCATCTTCTTTATTAATACTTTTAGTAAATTGAATAGGACTTAAACTTGAATCGATAGAATATGTACAAGTGAATTTTGAATTTAAACCTGTACATAAATTCACTTTAAATAATTTAACATCTGTTATTAATGGATAATCTGTATTATCTGATAATGCAATCGATATATGAATTTTACCATTTTCTGGTTCATATATATCCCCGGCCTGAGGTTCATTAATTCCAATATCACCTAAAACAAAATGACTGAATTGTAGTAAAAACGTAACTAGTAATAAAGAGAGCTGTGTCATGATTCCTCTCTTTAGAATGAATTGTTGATATCTAACTATATCTTTATATTGGTTTTTTTCCTTTTAATATGTTTTCCAAAACTTTGTATATATATATATAGTGCAATAATTAACTAAAGATAAAACAACACTACCATACTTTAGTTAATAAACATAGTATTGTAAAAGCAAGAAGATTGAAAAGAAAATTAATTATTCTAGTTTTAATTATGGGAAGAGAATAACTATCTCCCTACCCCCCAAATTATGATAAAATAAATAAACAAAATTGATTGTTTTGAAAATACAAGTTATATCCTGTCGTGGTAGTAATATATTAGTTACTAAAAACCACAACATTTACAATACCAGAAGAAGCAGCAATTAAAAAAACCTTTTCGTTCGTGGGTATCTCTTCTTCTGATATTGAATATAATAAATTTTTATTCAATTTTCTCTTGCTGAAACAATTAATAAAGGTAACAATGAACCAATTAAGTAATTACACAACTCTTTCCATAGATGGTCAGTCACTTTCTTACCGGATATGATAAATAAATAATATAAAATAGTATATTACCATTTTTATCAACTACAATGAAAGAGCCGTACACATTGAGCTGTCCACCAAAAAAGATGATTTTCGCTGTGAAATTTTTAGCAAAACAAACAAAAATGGATCACTCCCGGGGCTTTTCACAGGAGCAGATCCCACCCCAGACTGTCAATAAAGGAGGTCAAATAAACTGATAAACAAGATGAACTTTTATGCACGTTTACAGAACAACATTTTTATTACTTTGAATTGTTTCAACCAATATAACGAAGTACAGCGAGGACAACGAAAATTGTTGTGCATGGTGTATGTAAGTCAGTGCAGACGGCCTTGTTCATTTACTACAATATGGTCTTTTTGCTATTATTGCTATATATTTTTTAGAAGTGAATGTGTTCTCTGTTTGACAAATATAATATGAAAAAAGGATCCTTCGTGGGTTTGGTTATTTCGCAGTCATATTCTATGTAAGAGGTATATATATATATACATGCTTGGAAGGCTTACTTAAAAGAAAATAATTTTCTTGGTTTTTATTAAAAAAAATATGATGTAATATAATATGAACAGCTTTTTTTTTTCTTTCTTTAAAGGTATGCTACTGTCATATATATTTGAGTACATTAACTTGTAACAATAAAATGATCTCTATTCTATGTCAGGATTCGAATTATTTCTCTTCAACCTCTGGCAACCACTACAATCCAGATAAAAAAAGACTCAAATTATAAATATATTTGAATACATGTGGAAAATAACATCAATAATAAGTAAGAAAATGAAATTTATTTTTTTATTTTATAATGGATATTGAATATTTTTGTTATATGGTTATTGTATTTATTTGTTTTTAAAGAATCGTACTTAAGAAAAATTTATGAGACAATTGTTAAAAGAACTAATTTTCGTCTGATCGTCCAACTAATTATTGACTTTTCTGACTGATAGACTTTGTCTCTTTGAAGGTTCATACCAACCACCATTATCAGATGGACATGCAGCCACAGTAGCATAATTATAATCACTAATGAAAGTGTATGACCAACCTGGTGTAATGGTAGTCTTTTGTTGAAAAGATTTTCTCATGGTGGAATAATATGTGACAGCACTAGTTGGATATTTATTCGTCCAAGTTGTCTTTGTCACTGTAGTATTTGGCTGCATTTGCATTGGAGCAAATCTACTAATACCTGTTTGTAAGGTATAAGGAATGGTAAATGATCTAGAATCAATACTTCCACCAGCACCTTTCTTTGGTAAATTATATTGAGCAGCTGGTGCGGTTAAACCAGTATATGTGTTTGTACCAACAGACCCTGCCATATTTTTTAAAAGAAATCTGGGACTATAATGAATGGCATAGTTATTAGCATCGACTAACCCATTAATTTGAAGGAAGTATTGACCAGAACCTACCACAGAACTTGAGAAAGTTACATTATAACCGTACAAGACAGTGGAATCATCCTCTGTGCTGATAGTCTTCTTTAATTGGGCTGGACTCAACTTTTGTGTTATAGAATATGGACAGTTCATAGCACCACTTGGACCTGTACATATTTTAATCTTAAACAAATTGACATCAGAGACCGTAGGATAATCTGTATTGTCTGAGAATTGGATAGGAATCGTAACCTCACCACTACTTGGTGAATAAGTATCACCAGCTTCTGGTTTAGTGATAGAAATATCAGCTAATGCGATGTGGCTTAACTGCGCCAATACAATAATGATTGACTGTAACAATAGCATACTGAATTTTCTTCTTCTAGTTTGACCTGTGGTGATTATTAATAGAAACAACGATAGGATATCAGTTATAACTTCGAAATGTGAAAAAAGATCACTAACGTACTATTAAATGAGTTGGTTAAATAGTGATGGATGCAAACAGACCGTTTGTTTTCTTGATCGTAATCGTAATTATTATTATGTACGTGTTGTGGCTATGTAAAAATTCCTTGTTCTCACCACTTCAAAAAAAAAAATTCTTTGCCTCGTTATTTTTGTATTACGCGAGCTAAGAATAGTTAGTTGTTCCTTCGTAATTTATAAAAGACGCGGACTTTCTGTTTTGCAATCGTTAGTACTGCTAGAGTGATGGAAGCATCGTTTCTATTAAAAGTGTATCTAGTCTTGTTGTATTTGCCTTGTACACATCTGGTTGTTGAATGAGTATATATCTATATGTGTGTGTAGTCTGAATTATGTAACTTATCTTAAATTTGTGATCTGATCGGTGATTGGAAAGACTATATATGCTTGTCGGGAAAGAGAGAGATCTATATACCATTTCTATAACTTAGCACATGTGCATTATATCAATACATACACATCTACAAAGACAGAAACACTCTATAATATGATTAGTTACTAGTTTATTATTTTGAAATGAGCCCTCACGTGATACATCATACCATCACTCTCCACGACTAGGTAAAGTTGTTTAAAAAAAACAAAAAAAACAGAATTTTTCTTTCAAGATTAAAAAATAATAAGCGCAACGTAAATAAACAATTTGAGTAAGGGAAAAGTGTGCTCACCTAATGGCAAAATTGTCAGGAAGAATTAAGACAAGAGAAAAAGGAAGGTCAGTAAAGAGGCAATCGTTACACACAAGATACTATCTGATATTTCGTTCTGTTGTTACTTTGAGAATACGACTAAGAAAAAAAAAGGTTTACAGTGTATATATTACAAGGTGTTTTCTCAACTTGTTTCAGTGTAAGATATTTTTTCGTTTGGTGTCACATTTTTAATATTTTATATTCTAATCAACATTGCACTTTATAATAGGAAAGAGAGAAGGAAATCACACCTATTTTATTTCGGTTCCCTCTTTTTATTTTTAATTTTAG
The DNA here is from genome assembly GCF_903064755.1 of Maudiozyma barnettii. NCBI lineage: Eukaryota > Fungi > Ascomycota > Saccharomycetes > Saccharomycetales > Saccharomycetaceae > Maudiozyma > Maudiozyma barnettii. The sequence goes on along the minus strand of NW_024545241.1, from coordinate 1,293,403 downwards.
AAAGAGAACAACGTTTTCCTCCAAATTTAAACTAAATCATATAGTATTTTTTTTTTGGAAAAGAGTAAGAGTGACATCGTGGGAGAAAAACAACTATAATAACGATGGATTTATTTAATACAGAAGGAGATGAATCATCATCGCATGAGAACAACGTCATTGATCAATTGGGTAATAACAACGAATTCGGTATGGATAATGAGGATCAAAATTCTACTATTGAAGATACTTTGAATGTCAATCAAGAACGCCAAAATGATGAACATTCTATATTGGAAACAGAAGAAACAGTATCACCAGATAATGATAATAATAGTAATGATGAAGATAATAATACATCGACAACAGCAGATCATTCATTTGTGACAGCAACTGCTATTAATAATTCACACGACGACGATAAATTAGAACAAAACAATGCTTCTTCATCAACCAATATTATTGAAAGCAAGGATAGTAATGCCGAAGGTGAAGATACAAGGGATAATAAAAACATAAGCACAGAAAATCCTGTATCTGAAGAGAAAGATGACGATGATGACAATGATGTTGACATGTCAAAGGATAATCTCGAAAACAATATCGAAGATAATAGTAAAAAAATGACAAAGAATACTGATACGATAGTGCAACCACAAATATCCCAACCAGATAACAACAATTCAACAAATATCGGAGAACAAGATTCGACTTCAGAAGTAACTAATGGAAACAACGACACTGAAAAAGGATCTCCTAATGATGATAACCAAGAAGATGATGAAGAAGAAGAAGAAGAAAAAGAGAAAAAAGATGCAGACATAGCCGACAATGAAGGGGAGAATGATGTAGATATGACTAGCGATGAAGAAAAGAATGTCAATATAAATGATGACGTTGACGATAACGATAACGATGATGAGGATGAACGAATGGATGATATCCCTGAACAGGAGAGTGACGCCGATACTGACACTCCAAAGATGCCCGATTACAGAAACCATGAAATAACGGATGGCGTCACGGTGACAACTTTGAATCAAGAACCGGAGGATAAAAACAACATCACAACCAATGACGAAGATGTTATTGATAACAATAATAACTCATTATTAGGTGATATAAATAGCCTCGAAAATCAGAATAAGGATAATTTAGGATTGAATACAGGCGAAGATGATGAGGAAGAAGAAGAAGAAGAAGAAGAAGAAGAAGAAGAGGAGGAGGAAGAAGGTGAAGAAGCGGATGATGAAGACAATAATGAAGAGACGCATAGAGAAAAAAGTACAGATTTTGAAGGGTCACCCTCCGTGGCAATAAATGAATCAGAAACTACCAGTCCTGCAACATTAAGCGCCCAAACACCTCAAATAATTACAGAAACCCAGTCTGATTATATGAATGAGGAAAATAATATAGACTCAACTATATCACAGGGTGATTCGACGTCAGTGGTTCAAGGCAATACAAACGACAACGGAATATTAGAATCGACAGACGAATACAACCATGATATTAAAACAACATCAGAGCACCATACAATGCAGGATACTGAAGAAACGCTAACCAATGTTGAAAAATCTGCCCAAGAAACTGTAACTGTTCCCCCCAATTCTAATTCTAATCAATCTAGTGTACAAGAACAGCCTACATTGAAACATAATCCAAATAAAGTAGATGATGGAATTATAATACCACAAACGCATGAAATTATCATACCAAGTTATTCAACGTGGTTCAATTTAAGAAAAATACATCAAATTGAAAAAAAATCTTTACCAGAATTTTTCACAATCAGAATTGCATCAAAGACTCCTGAGATTTATATGAAATATAGAAATTTCATGATAAACTCTTATAGACTGAATCCAAACGAATATTTCAGTGTCACAGCAGCAAGAAGGAATCTATCAGGTGATGCCGCATCAATATTCAGAATTCATAAATTCCTAATGAAGTGGGGGTTGATAAATTACCAAGTCAGTGCTAAACAGCTACCAAAAACTGTTGAACCACCGTATACCAATGAATTTTCTACCAAACATGACGCTCCAAGAGGAATTTTCCCCTTTGAAAGTTACAAACCATCTGTACAATTACCAGACATGGCAAAGCTAAAGAAAATGATGGACGTGGAAGATGAGCGTAGCACTTTGTACAAGTATTTAAATCAGGAAAAGAAACGTACCTTTTCAGAACTAGAGAAAAATGAGTTGCAAACTCTCCAGTCTAGCAAAGATAATGAAATAGCCCATACAACTACATTAATTGCACAAAAAAATGAGGTGAGACCTACCAAAAGACCAAATATTTTAGACAATGTTAGTGTCCCATCAGAAAAAATAAAATGGGAAAGAGAAGATTTGAAGAAATTATTATTTGGTATTCAAACTTATGGATCCGATTGGTACAAGGTCGCCAAACACGTAGGGAATAAGACACCAGAACAATGTGTGCTAAGGTTTTTACAATTACCAATTGAAGACAAATTTTTATACCAAGATCGAAACAATTTACCAGGAAATGACGTTAAAAAAGAGAAAAACTCTGTAGTTAATGTAGGTGAGCTAGGACCACTGAAGTTTGCTCCCCACCTTCCATTCTCGAAAAGTGAAAATCCAGTTCTATCTACAATTGCATTTTTGGTAGGGTTAGTTGATCCAAAGGTAGTCCAACAAATGACTGACCGTGCTATTCGTTCAATGGAAGATCAGGAGAAAGAAAATAATACCGAAAATGATATTTGGAGCGAGAAGAAGATAAACGTTAGTGCTGATGATAAGGTTGAGAAAGTGAACAATAAAGATAATGTCAATTCTGAAACTGAAAAGAAGGAACAACTACAAACAATATCAGCCGAACAACCTGCTGTAACTGAAGTAGACACAACCAAAACCAATGCTGACCATGCCTCAGAGGAACATGACGAGAAAAAACTAGATATTACCCTAAAAGATAAAGCACCCCCTACTACAGAAGAAATTGGAAATGATGCGATGAATGTGGGTTCGACTGTACCTCGTACTGTGCCCATAGATGTTGAAATGACTGACAATATAACAGAACCACTGAATACTAGAGAAAGCAGTAGTGATAATACTGATGCATTATTTGGCGATGATAATAGTGATGAAGATATGTTGGCAGAGGAGGACAAAAAAGATGAGTCTAAAATTGCTGTTAGGACAGAACCTTCAGGTTTACCAGAAATGGCCACTGAACCTGACAAAACAAAGGATGACACAGTATCAGCTGTAATAGATCAAAACAAGGAGGACCAATTTGAAATTAAAGCGAAGGCAGAAGATCTGTCTAGCAATGTCGATACAAAGAATATAGATGTAGACACAAAAACTGACGACACGGCAGAGGAAGAGGCTGAAAAGACTAGTGAAACAACAGAACCGGAGGTTGTCTTAGAAACTTTAGTTGAGATGAGAAGCTCTACAAAACCAGCAATTGAAAAGAACGAACCTTCTAAGGAGTTACATACCAAAGAATATAACGATGTGAAGGAAGGTTCTGAAATTGCTATAGCATCTTTGGGTGTTCGTTCTCATGTTTTTGCTAATAATGAAGAAAGACAAATGAATAAGTTGGCTAATCAAATGATTCAAATTCAACTCGAAAAACTGGAAACCAAATTGAAGATATTTGACAAGTTAGAAAGATCCTTGGAATTTGATAAGAAGAAATTAGAAAGAAAACAAGAAGAATTTTTGGTGCAACGTTTAACATTTGCGAAGAGTTCGAACTTACTGGTTAAAAAGTTTGACAAGGCATTGGATTTATTAAACGATACCCATTCTGAGGGTTCTACAGGAACAAACAATGTCGATGAATCAACAATTAAATCCTTGACGTCATCTGTTAATGAAATGAAGCAACTGTTATCGAGACCACTTTATCTAAGTTTTGGTTCCAAGGTAGACGGTCCAAAATCGTCCAACAATGAGGAAACAAGCACTACTGAAGATCTAGAAAATGGAATGAAACCAATTTCTATTGAAAACCCTCAAGTTTATAGATATTGGTCAGCTTAACTGCACTCTACGAACAAATATCTAATACTGAACATGTGTCTTGTCCGATATAGTATGCACATAACACAATTCTTTTATATATAGATATATATTAGAATGTCCCTCCCTATGAGAGATCATTTGTAACAGTAGTAAAAATCAAATAATAAAAATAATAATTTACTTTGTAATAAATCTACATCCCTTAATATCACTGTGGTGTTTATTACCCTTTTCTTAATAGGAAATGTCTTTATAGTAAGTTACTTGCTACCTATAAATGAAATAAAATGGGAATCATGATGAATTACTTAATTACTAATGTTTAATTTTTTTAATTTTTCTTATAAAAAAGATGATGTTATATAGATATTTAAAGATAGTGGATAGAAATCTACAACAAATGAAGTAGTGAGTACCAAAAAAATCTTAAGTATAACAATATGAGTGATATGCCTAATTATTCTAATTTTCTTGTTTCTTCTCCCTTTGTTAGTTTTGTTTTTATTATATTAATATTGATTTATTATTATTATTATTAAACTGTAGATAACTGTTTAAACGGTGATACGCTTTTGGGAAGCGATTCTACCTCTTTGTCTGGAAGTGTATCTAACAACCTTCTTTTCAGTAGCCTTGGCAATAGTTTGTTCCTTTTCAGTGACAACTAGTTCGATGTGAGATGGAGAGGATTCGTACTTGTTGATTCTACCGTGAGCTCTGAAAGTTCTTCTTCTTTGTTTTGGAGCTTGGTTGACTTGAATGTGAGAAACGTATAGCTTGGTGGCGTCTAGACCCTTGGCTTCAGCATTGGCAGCAGCGTTTTGCAATAGACCTTGGATGAACTTGACGGACTTAGCTGGCCATCTAGCCTTAACAACACCGAATTCCTTACCTTGGGCAGTTCTACCGATGGAAGAGTTGAATCTTCTGAATGGAATAGCTCTTTGGTGATCTAGAACTTGTTCTAGGTATTTTTGAGCTCTGGTTAATTCCCAACCGCTGATAGCTTGAGCAGCTTCTCTAGTGTTCTTGAAAGAAACACGTAGGTAGGAACCACGAGCAGAAGCAGACTTAGCTGGGTTAGTAGATGTAGCACCGTATCTAGCCATTTCTAATTATTTGTTTCGTTGGTTACTTTAAATTGTCAAAAAGTAAACAAGTTTAACACAATGAAAAACTATATACAATATTTAAATAACCAATATAGTAATATATTAATTAATTACTATTAACTATATTCAATAGTATAATTGGCAATGAAAACTCTATCAAAGTGTTCTAATTTGGTACTAACAAAGCCTTAGATTAGGTATCAAGAGTAGACTATACTAAGGACAGATGAGAGAATGGAATACAACTACTAAATTGATCGATGGGTGACGAAGTCGCATCACTGTCTCGTTACAAAAAGCCAGTGAGTGATACTGCTAGAAAGGATGTTAGAATGAACCGAGCCAGGAGTATATTGTGTGGATCAGCCGAGCTTCCTTGGACTGTCAGCCTAAGGATATGAGAGTGGTACCAGTGAAAACCCAGTTCCAATGGAGAAGTGCCCCTATGTCGTGGAAATCCTAATGGGAGCACCAGTAAAGAAAGTGAAATTTTCATCTTTCGGTCTTCCCAGGTACTCTCTTGCGTTGTGCGCGGGCCGAAAATTTCCGGATTCTGAATTTGTTTTCATTTTTCAAAAAAACAAAAAACAATAAATAAAATGCTACAAATTATTGAGCGTGTAAAGATGTAATAGTGGGTGCACGGGTGAGAATTATAAAAACAGTCCAACTGCTTTGAAACCAAAAACCGAAAATAAAACCGAAAGTTGAACCTTCGCTGTCAAGAGGGGGAAATTAATTAGGAAATAATTGCAACAGGTAATTAGAGAGACAATCAGATAAGAGAAAGGGAAGTAAAACATTCATACTCGTTTATTGTAATAAAGAAATTTATATCTTAGCTACAATTATATTCAATTAGAGGTTTAAAAATTTGAATTTTTCCAGACTTAAACAGAAAAATGAAATTAAATAGTGCTTTTTGCGTGTTTCTCTTAGGAAGTGGTTTGCCGCTGGTCCAAGGTTTACAATGTTCATCTCACGATGTATTAAAGAAATTCCAATTGGATAAGCATATCTCAAAGGGTATTACTAATAAGGAGACTCCACCTAGTGAAACTACACAAACCTGGTGGGTTAATCCATGTTCCGAAAATAAGGATAATGTTGAAATTCCTTCAGAATGTAATAGCAATGACATCCTCTGTGGTATAACAGAAGTGAAATTACCAAATAAGGATAAAATAGTTACACAGATCATTGATTTTAACAAAAATGTTGCATTCAGCGTTGAAGAAGTTGATAGCCAATTGACTTTAAGTTTTAAGGGTGCTAGATGGGGTTCAAGTAACATTGATGCTAAAATAGAATACCAATGTAATAATAACATGTACGATGATGAAATAACTTATAGTACCATGGAAGATGATGTCATTAGTTTATCTATAGAGGGTCCATCTGGTTGTCTAAAGGATAATTCTAATGATGACAATGATAATAACAATGACAATAATAATAACGATAATAACAACAATAAGAACAGGAAGAACAAAGATTCAAATAGCAGCGGATTCTCATGGTTTACTTGGTTAATTATATATGCTTTATTATTCACTGTGATATACTTAATGATTGTCTCATACATGAATACAAGAGGCGGTTCATTCGATGATTTCCGTAATGAATTCATTGAACGTACTACTCAATTTGTAACGTCACTTCCAACTTTTGGCAAAGAGGTTGCAGCAAAGATATTCGGAAGTACATCTTCTTCTCAAAGAGGTGGTTACAGTGCTGTTTAATCATGATATCACTAGATAGAGAAATAAATATTATTTGAATTAATTATCATAATTACTATATATACACACACACTTTTTTTTGCCTGCAACAGTTTATCGTTATATATATATAATTGACATATATTATAGTAATATTGTACAATTTAGTTATCTATGCTATAATTTTAATATTTATCCATTAATAATAACGTTCATTTATATATATCAACTTTTTTTCCTGAATGCACATCAAAAAAGTAAACTAATTACTCTCCTTCTCCACAAATTGCTTCAAATTATCCACGACTTTCTCCACACTCGTCTCTAAGTACTTTTGCTTTATGGTTAGGTTTTTCTTTTGATCGTTTATGATACCTTCATCATGTTCTAAATCTGCCATATATTTTGATTTATCCTGTAATATAAAAGTTCTACCGCAGGATCTCCATACTTCCTCCGTAGGATATGAATCCAATTCCTTAGCTGTAAGTTGTGCAATTTTTTCTTGCTTTTCTAAATGCGCTAATTGTTGGTTAGCTGAATCTAATTGAGTCTTATAGGACCTCAGGCTGTTCGTTAGATCACGAATTAAGTTTGGTTGTGACATAGCGTATAAATGAGGTATCTAACTTGGTGTATTTCTATGGAAATGACTTGATAAACAATAAATGTAAGGTTATTCTAATACGTAAGATTACCAAATACTTCTAATCGTTCTGTTTACCTTTATGATTCATGCAGACTGTCTTTTATTTCTTTGTTAAGCTTTCATTATTTTTACTCTTATTTTTTTTTGTTTGGTTATCACACGCTTAGAAACTTTTAATTAGATAAAGTTAGATAAATTAAGGAAAATTTGAAACGAGAGAGGTAATATAGAAGTACTGATAGTCCTAGATTAATTAACACTGGCGATTCAATAGTTACTACATTTTACAATTAGTAATACCCACGACAAATTATTAAACTATGTTAACTCGCATTTTGAAAGTTGGCCGCACATCCATAAGGGTCAGGGGTGCATTCCCAATACGATCCATATGGACTTTACAACCATTATTGAACTCAAATTCATCCCCTTTGGGGGTAGACCGTTCTGTAGAATCCAATGTTAAATCTGAAACCAACAGGCTTGCAAAAGGTGGTAAGAAATTTTGGGAAAACGTTACACTATCCGTCACACCAAATAGAGAAATTCAATTGGAACTAGATTCCAAACCTATCAAGACACCATTAGGTAATAAACTGGCATTCAATGAAAGCAAGAAACTTTTGGCACTTCTATTACAAAAAGAATGGGAAGCTGTATCAGAGTCGACGGTCAAACAACACGCACTACCCTTAACTTCGTTGGTTTCAAGATGTATCGACCTCGAAATTACAAATGGACCGAATAGCGATGTTGAATTAAGAACTAAAATTGGAGGTGACAGATCTTCGATCAACAAAGATTTATTAAGATACCTGGATACAGACACATTGTTAGTCTTCTCTCCGAGAGATGAATACGAAGGAGACCTAAGAGCCGCTCAGGATGAATTGTATTTACCAATAATTAAGTCAATGGAAGAATTTTTAACAGATAATTATGCTGATGCGCACAAGACAGTGTCCTTAAGAATATTAGATGCTGATATCCATGGACTAAGAGGTAATGCCCAAGACCCAGCTACAAAAGCTGCTGCTACCACATATTTGGATAGTCTCTCTTTATGGAATCTGGCTGTATTCGAAAAGACCGTCTTATCGACTAAATCTTTCATTTGTGGTATTCTATTATTACAAAATAAGGCTAAACATAACAACGTTAATAATCTTAAATATTCTGTTGATGATATAGTGAGAGCGTCCACATTGGAGACAATATATCAAACGGAACGGTGGGGTGAAGTTGAAGACACACACGATGTGAGTAAACGTAACATAAAACGTAACGTTAATGCTGCATCTATAGTAGCATTCAATAAGTAGTAACTACTAAATTAGTTACAAGTAAATGATTCATGTAAATATTATTATCATTCCGTATATATAAATTTAACTTACATATTCTATGCATATTCGTCATTAGTCGTCATTGTAACCATATAAGTGCGTTGCTATATAATAAGATTGTATATTTCATTCGCTACATTTTGGTTAGTAAATTCAAATAACCTACCTTCTTGTGTGTTGGTCAATGAAATTCCTGTATTTCCAAGCCTTCCGATATTATATTGGAGGGAGGAAAATTTGTTCTGTCTTTTGTTATTATCTATGAACATAAATATTAATGTTGCTCCATCTTTATGAGTTTGGTCAATGATGGTTATTCTCCCAATACTTGTGGGATACCATCGAGAATCTTTTAAGATATGCAACTTGACTTTAATGTTAGAGATTAGTACTCTCCCATTCTCCAATGATAGTTCATTATTTTGGGATTTTGAAGATGTACTGGTATTGATGTCGCTCCTACTATCTTGAGATATAATCGCTTTATCATATATACAATCCTGGATGAGCCTGAGTAACACATCTGCTTGTGGAGTCCTGATATTCATTACAGTACTGTTCTTTATAGACCCACAGAGAACAGAAGAGTTCTGGAATCGTATTTGAATATCTTGGGCTGTTGCTCTACCAGCCTTACATTTTGTCGTTAACAGAAGTGCAAATGTACAAGAGTGAACATCCATCCCATTGTGATAAAATAGAAGAGGAGAGTTATTGTCAACTGAAATGATTGTAAGTTGCATTTTTTCATCGGTGTCAGGCATTTCCCATGTAGTTCCATTCCAAAATGATATTTTGCTGTTTGGATCTTCAAAAATAGGTAGGTATGAGGAATTAACAAATATATGTAGGTATTCCTCGAATAAATCCGTCTTTGAGGTTGATGAAGGTAAATTATATTGGTGAGAGTTCTCAGGCACAATTGCACTCGAATTAGATGGGTTTTTATCCTGTAAAGTATTACCGTATTCAGATGGCTGGTCAGTTATTTCATTATCGTGGGTGGGTTTTGGACAAAGAAATTCCTCTGAATTATTGACACTACTATTTTCAACTAGATTTTTATTTCCACTCGACACATGCTGAGATGGACTATCATCAAGAATGAGATCCTCCTTTTGCTGCCGAACATTTGAGGGAATTGATAAACACTCTTTTGGGGTATGATGCGGACCTAGAGGAGACTCCTTCAAATTTCTTGCAATGGTGCTGGATCCACCATTTTGTTGTACTTGTTGCTTTTTTATTACAGGTTCTATGAATGGATTTGTACTCAGAGGTGGATTAACAATAGCATTGAGGTCAATAGACTTTGGTAAAGGATTCGATTTATGTAACGAAAACCCTGAACTCTTTCTAGAAATATTATCATTTTTTGGAACCTTCTTAACAGGAGTTTCTGTAAAGTTTGTAAATTCAATTCCAAGTCCAGTTACTTTCTCATCATCAATGAAAGGGTTATTTTTCAATTTTTCACATTTTTCTAAAAAGTTTAGACTAGTTGATGACAGTTTCCTGACGGCTCTATCAATATCTGCCTTAAAGGGTGAAACCACATTACCGTCTGTGTTGAACAATTTTTGAAAACATAATTTCCAGTGTGTATCCCATTGTATTGGATCTACAGAAGTGAGTCTTAATTCTACCCCATTACCAGTAGTTGTTTTTAGTTCATATCCACATTGTAATTCTTGTACCATCTTCAAATCATATTGTCTTATTATAGGAAACAGTAATGAATTTCCCAAATGTAGTAATTGATATTCTCCTTGAACTAATCGTTGCATGAACTGCTTAGGGGTTCTTATCGATGTAGGTAACTCATTAGATTTGACTTTAAATATAGCGATATGGCCATTCTTCAGTTGATAAAGTTCAACCAATTGACTGAATTTATATAATGTGTTCATAGTCATTCTAAAGTATCCCTTTCGTACTATATCCTCATTCCGTATCTTTAATGATGCGACCAAATTATGATTCTTTGATAGTAAGTCTCGCACTTCATCGTATACAGTAATACCATAATTTTCAATCATATAAATCCTTTTGAAACAATTTTCAAAGTTTTCAAGAACTGTTTCCAACTCTATTTCAAGTTGCCCAGTCAATAATCCTTTGTAAAATAATAACTGAGAATATATTTTAAGAATGTAGGTGGTAAAATTTAAATTTAGTCCCTCTCTGAATATACTGAGATTAGTATCTAGGATCAAAGGAATGGATTCTTGAAGAACGTTATTAAAAATACCTAGGGTATTCATTGAGCATAGCCAAACTTCCAAAACTGCTCCTTCTACTTCATAACCATTTAGCGACTTAAGGTACACAACATATTTTTCTATCAAATATTTTATCTGTCCCCTTAGAATAGTAACCGATTTCCGTATACTTCTGTACGGATCTAATTGTGAATTTAATGGAATGCTAAGTGGGTCTGTTATGGATATAAGTTTCCTTAGACTTATTAAATTTTCCTCCTCCTGCTTTTTCAAATGCTCTAAATTCATTGTTATATTGTCATTTACCGCAAGCACCAAACAATAGAAGTTATAAAAGACGATGAAATTGGTGAAAAAGTACCTAGTGGTTTACGTCTATAAGGTCCTTAAGTATAGCCATTTTCCTGATCCTAACAAACATGAGATCTTTCTTTTAGTTGCAACTTCTTTTGGATCTCATACCAAGGAGAAGAAGTTCCATTACCTCCGAGATCTTTCACTTTAATTACAGGAAAATAGTTATTTATCCCTCGAAGGTTAGCATCGCGACACAATTACTAACAGAAAACTTTGCATAGGAAAGACAAAACATCCAACATCAATGAGAAAAGAGAATATTAGGAAAATTCGGGTACGTACTTAGATAGTATATTCTATCAGAAATGCATTTGTTTCTTTGATGATGTATGTAATACATCAAAACAAGTATGCAAGTATATATACATATATACATATTTGTATGGTTATTATACCCTGTCCAAAGATATTTATCTTATATTAAAAAAAATATAAGAGTTTAGTCAAAAGATAATAACAACAATAGAATTTTAGGGAATTCTAAGTTTTCTTTGTTCTAGCATACATGTTGTTGATATACTTGGCACACGTTCCAGCTACTCTACAACCCTTGAAGGATGCGACTAGATCACCTTCGGTGTAATGGAAGGCATCAACTTCATCTTCCGATCTTGTATCGTCGAATTCACTTGCCATGACCTTCGGTACTACTATTGCAGTCTTTGATAACAATTGTGGATGCCATTGCAAGACATGTGCAACAACTGATGGGAAGGATTCTTGCCAACCGTAATCTCTTACTATTGGATCTATTAAAAATTCAAGGAATGCCTTACTGTAGTAATCATTTGATACTACAAATGAAGATAAATCAAGGATACCGTTCTCATCTTGTGGAATTACCATACTGACAGCATTGAAGTCTATATGGTCATATGTTCTAACATTTGAACCTGGTTTTATTGGGACGTTTCTTAATAATGCTAAATCAAGAATATTTTTATCTAATAGATGCTTTTTTAAAGATAGATTTAAGTTCATGATCAAAGAATCTTGGTCAATGAATAAGAAACTCTTGGTACGTGGAAATGCATGTAATGCTGCTCTCATGACTAAAGCTTTATAAAAATCATAATTTGTATCCATGTCTTGATTGCTCATAACAGGTAAAAATTCTTGAATCCAACGGACATAAACACCATATCTATGAATTTGAGCATAGTCAACTCTATTTTGAACAACTTTAACAATATTTTCCAAATCGTACCTTTCAAAATCAACTAATGTAACGATGACAATCTCAGGTTCATCTGATTTCTTACGGTATACCAACTTACCGTGGTCCAAAAATGATTTCTTGACTAAATAAACTTGATCTGTACTCTTCTTTTTCTCTTCATCCGTCAAGGGTTTATCGTCAGCTTTCAAGACATATTGTTTGGTCCCATCAATATCTGCTCTAAACACGTATAAACCTCTAATACCAATTTCTTTTAAAATTGTGGCATGTTCAACGTGAGGAAAAATCAAACGGCTTGATGCAGCTAATTCATTCATGTATAGTCCATGTACCGCTGGATAATTATTAGATGATGTATTATCTCTTGGGTTAAAGAATTTGGAAAAAACGTATAACAATATGCAAAACCCTGTAAATATACTACCGACTCTAATCCATAGATATTTCGTCGTTATATATTTCTTGGTAGAACTTAAGGGAGGGATCCCTAAGGGCCATTGAGATGAATTCTCACTTGCCTTGTGTGATCCTTTCTTCGATTTAGGTTTAAGGACCATTTTTTTGACTATAAGGCCTATAAGAACTAATAACAACAACGCTTAATAGTACTTGTTTTATCTATATGCAAATTAAATTAGTTAAAACTGTTGTAGTTCGAGATAACAAATATTTCTGTTTTGTATCGTTCCCAGTCCTAGTCAATCACCAATTAGTCAATTATTCTATCAAAATTAAACGTGAACACATGCACACACCCTCACTATAACACTTCAATTCAAAGTAACTGAAGAAATTTATAAGAATAATATATTGACAAATATCTGTTTCTATAAATAAAGGCAAATCATAACTTCTGTCAATATAGTTATTGACTGACAGTTTCATAACAATATTTGTATTGACAAAAATTCTTAAGAAAAATTCGGTGATTTTTTTTCTTTTCCTGTTCTACTCAATTCGAGATCGCGAAGAACGATGTTGGAAAGAATCACACATTATAAATATAAAACTACGGCTGAAGGTAGATAGACTATATAACTCTTTATCAAATACCTTAAGATGTATGCAATATTACTGATTGATAGGCAAATTTAAATGAACTGATGTCTAAAGTGAATTTTATATATTGATGCATCTTATTCGTTTCTGCTTCGCACTTCATTTAGCGTTTGTATTTTTCTCTTTCTGATCTTCTGCATCCTCGTCGTCATCGCCATCACCACCATCCAAAAGCTCATTGATTTCATTTTCAATACGTTTCTCTTCCGAGGTATTCTGTATTTTTAATTTCTTGTTCTTTGCCACTTCCATACGTTGAGTTAGGAACTCATTTATATCATCTTGCATTCCTGTTAATTCCATCCGAAGCTTACTTAATGTGGTAGGCTGTTGTGTGGCAGGATTGATTCTAGGGTCAGATGGCTTATCAATATCTACTTGTCCGGCATTCAGCACATATGTACTAGGCCCCGTTGTCTTACCATTGGTAGTGCTATATCTGGAGTTGCCCTCCTTCACAGCGAATAACTTCTCTGTAATGTCTGGAGAAGAATATGTAGCTAAAGGTGATGTCATGTTGATAATATATATGTATGTATCAATTATCGGCAGTTGACTCTCTAGAGAATGAAAAGGGGAGAGTAGTTCCTTTGGTACAATTACATTCTATTTATCATTCATGTATATATTCATATGTTAACGTTATGGATCTTCCTTATTGGAGAAAAAATAGTAGGAAGAATCCGGAATAGCATCTACTCAGTCATCGCTGATCCGGTGAAAAATATTTTAGGATTAAGAACAATCAGCAACTGCGACAATACAACACAAGAAGAGGAGCTATGATAGCTAACATAACCGAAGTATCTTGCTTAAAATAATATTGTACTTGAATAGAAATTTATTAGATATCTGTCCCCAAGGGACTGGCACGTTATGATGCATTTACAATTGAAAAAGTACCTACCTGTTTGCTATTGCGAACTGTTTTATCAGGAATCAGAGGGGGAGGGGGCAGTCGTTTCATAAAAGTCTAATTACATTGTGATTGTTTGTTAGTCCATTTGATGTGATGGGTTGCTCAAAATATGGATCACATATCCTAATATGTCTGATTACTGTAAGACACTGAAAACACCAAGTATATAACAAAAATTTGGAAAACTTGAAGACTTGTAAGAACTATACTATTAATAACAATTATAAGCGATAGGTTGCTACGTCTAATAATGGAAGAGACGGTCAGGTATAGATATTTCGATGGTTGCACTGCTTTAGTTTGTTATTTAAAGTCTGTTTCATAAATATATTTAATATATGTGCCATCCTGTAAGTTTATACATAAAAATATACACATTAGTTGGGCAATGGTATCATTTGAAATTTTTTCTCAAAGAAAACGCTTCGAAGTAAAGTAAAGATATATTGATTACATTGATTAATCCAATAAGCTCCCTTATTTTATTCATTTTGAAAACAAATTATATCGTCCGATGGATAGTAAAGTAGAATATTCAAAGAAATGATATTTAGGAATTAGTCCTAAGAAATATAATTGCAATAAATCATTATTCCCTAGCAAGCACTAGTCTATTCTACAGTAGATAAAGCCTCATTATCGGGTATATAAACTTAGGAGGTGACTATCTACAGGTCAAAACTTGATGTAGGAGAAGTATAAAAATGAAAGTAACGTAACTTCCTCAGAAAATGGGTTGTAGTTAATATTATTCAACTGCATTAGTGATATGAAATTCATAACGTTTTTTTTCAAAATCTTTATTAGTAATTTACATTGTATAATTGTTACATATTTTAAAAAAACACAGTTAAAAGTTCATTAAGCAATTTCTGTCTGTTATTGATAAGATCAGTGCATTCTTTAAATGGCGGAATGTTACCATAACATGCAACATTCAAAAAAAAAAGAACAGCTATTTATAATGCTCTTGTAATATTCTTATTGTCTTTTAGGAAGCGAAATCGTTGGAACGACTATCGACTTATGATAACCCACTATAATTACCAGCACTTAAGGTTGTTGAACTATGTACAGGGTTCCATTCACCGCCAAACGGATCATTCTCATCAAATTCTTGCGCAGTTAATGATAATCCACTTACCAAACTTATATCACTAGCATCAACATCCTGTTGTTTACGAATAGCAAATTTGATGGAAATACCCTTTTCTGACTCCTTTGCCATACGATCAGTAATAAATCTGGCTATTAATCTCTTCCCCTCACCATTTCTGGTTAAAACTAGTGGTTCCTTGAATCTCCATGTAATTCTTCTCTTTTCTTTACTGAAGGAACCTTGTGGTTTAGAGAGAGCGCTTGTAGCATTTGCACCATCAATTGGAACAAAGACAGAAACATCATTTAAAACTATTTGTTGAATACGCTCCGGTAAGAAAGATGCCATCTTAACAGTTAGAACAACACTTGCCTGGTTTTCTTCAAATTTCCAAGCAGGTTGGATCACGACAGGAGCTAAAGGTTCTTTAATAGAGTACTTAATAGCACCTAATATTCTAGAATCGATGAATTGAGGGTTCAATTTGAAGACTTCATTTTCAACCTGTTCGACAAAAGCTTGGTTTAGTATAATGCTATCAAATTTACTACTGTTGCTGATCTTTAGGTTAATTCCAATTGGTAGTGGAGTATTCATGACTGTGTTTGGAATATAATTTAAGGCAATCTCACCAATTAGTTGCGATTGTTGAATTATACCTTCTTTAAATGTAGCATTGAGGACCTCTGCGACACTTGCATTCAAACCAAACGAAATAGATGTATCAGTTGGATCATGCTGGAACAAAGATTGACCACGTATAACATTTGAAGTACCTGTAGATTGTGGATTTAATTCCTTCAATTCACCAGTAATCTGGGTAGGTAACATTGACATAGTACGTTGAGCCGGTTGATTTGTTTGGGTAACAGGTTGTTCTGGAATTGTGGTTATAGTGTTTTGGTTGTCATTGAATACGTCATTATCTCTAGATATCGTTTGTTTTCTTGATGGAGGCAAAACAGGCGCTTGGATATGGATTGGTCTACTGGCTTCATTTGTTACCATTGAATCATTATTAATGTATTGCCCTTGTACTTGAAATTGTGGTTCAGCAGGTAAAGGTTTCTGTTCTGCATTGCTTGAATACTGTCTTGACTTTTGAACCGGTTGAAGTGGAGCTTGAGCAACGGAAATAGGAGCAGAATTATTATTTGCCGGAACGTACTCATTGACATTATTATTATTGTTGTTATTGTACCTGTTTGAATTAATCTGGGCAGCCTCAGAAGTTTGGTTTGACACTTCGGAGACAGTACTTTCCTTTCTTGGTCTACTATAAGAGTTTTGTGAGCCTCTTTGTCTGAAATCAGATCTTGGACGATCTGGAGAAACTGCAACAGGTTTATTTGTTGCTTGTTGCTTCTGTTGCTGTTGTTGAGTTGGAAGAGCAGGAGTCTCTGGTACAGGTGAATTATGCTTACCAAAATGAGAAGATTTTCTATTTTTCAAACCAAAGATAGAACCCACTTTTGATCTTAATGTATTTGAAGATTTTTTATTCTTCAAAGAGACATTATTTGTTGAATTTGAGAATTCATCGTTCATTAAATCATGATGTAAAATTGTGGATGAAGAAGAAGTGAAACGTTGACCAATGTTACCGAATGTACTCTTTCTTTTCTCTTTATTATGTTTAACTTCTTCATTTTGAGGAATGTCATTTTGTAATTGTTTTTGCGTAGTGGAGTTAGAAGTATTAACTAATTGAAAGTTATAATTGTTAGCATCGGTTACAAAACGATGAATTTCATTAGTTGGTTCAAATTCTAAAATCTTTTGCATTGACCTTTCACTTTGAGAGGTTGCTTGTGTAAGATAATCACTGTAACTTGTCTGATAAGTCAATAGAGAGTCCTTAATTGCTTGTAATCTTCTTTTATCCAGAGTTTCAAACAATTCCACTAATTGTGGAGATCCAGTTTCCCATTCTGATTGAGCTTGTGTCAATCTACCATTATCACCATTAGATTGTTCGATTGAGGCTGCTACTTGAGTCAAATGCGAATGAATTCTTTTAGTTTCTTCCCAATTACTATTATTCTCAATGGAGTCCTTCAAATGTTTAATGACTCTGGCGTCAACACTAGCTTGCATATCCTTAGATAATCTTAATTCTCTCTTGAATTCATCCATTAATGCCGTCCAAACAGGTTGCAAATCACCCAAAGAATTGAAGTTGAATTGTTCCATCTCCTCAGGTGTCAAGACACCATTAGAAATCATCTGAGAAGATAAAACTTTTTCAAGATTATCGTTCTTGGCAATTATCTTACTTAGTTGATTGACATAATTTTTCTTTAAGTCAGAGACATCCTTGAACAATTGATAGAAATCCTTATTGATCAATTTAGCTTGAGATAATCTAATTCTAATAGCTTCAGTAGACTCATAGGGTCTCTTACTTGTCAAAATACTGAAATATTCAGTACTTTCGTTTGACATAATATGTGTTGTTCTTCTTTTGTTATATGTATATATCTACTTTTTCTCTTTCGGTTATAGTAATTACACCTGGTTTGAAATAAACTTATTCTTTTCGTAATATACTAATCTATATTCTTTATATTATTGACAGCTATAAACTTTCAATATTTACTGAATAAATTATCTCTATCCTTGTGCCAAAAATCTTCGTTTTCCCCTTTAATGCAATGAATAATTTGTCTACTGCTTACTCAGTTTCTGTCTTTCATTTTCGGATTGCCCCATTAGGCTACACACTGTATAATTTAATATTATTTTTCATTTTGCTTGTCGGTTTCTTTCATTCCGGGACGGGAAAGAGAAACAGTCAGCGCGGGGGGGGGAGGTGGGGGTATATTCCAGGTTGTCCTACGGTAATATAATGGAATTGTTAATTTGTAAAACCATTTTCTAGTCGCAGTAGGCATTACCCCCTCTTGCCACGTGACTACAAATGCAAAATAGAGTTATCATCAATCACATAATAAGTGAAGTACTCGATGAACATACACATATATACATTATATTAACTGGCCTTACATAGCGTTGTCTTTGCTGGGAAGAGATACTGAAAGTTTAAGAGACAAGATGTTGAATATACGTTTTAATGATACTATCTACAAACAACCTAAATGAAGATGTAATACAGCTCATTTTATCGAACCCGTCCTTCCTCAATATAAATATATTTGTGCTCAATTCGGATATATCATTCAATAATTGCATCAACTCGCTAGACTATCAGAGTATTGCAAGTTGAAATATGTCATCTAATCTAAGAAGGTGAACGCTCTCTGTTTCCCTTTATTATGTGATGGGGGAAAGGGTGGGGGGAGTCTCTCGCTTCGTATTGCCTCTCCCATACAACGCGAAATGTCAAATAGCAAAAAAATTTAAACGCGGCCGGCCATCACGTTGTACGTTGTGCGGTTCTTTAATTCATAGTTGTTGACGCGTCAATTCAACCTATTTAAGTATTAATAAAATGAATGGGAATTGAGGATACAGCGACGCGAAATGTTAGCGGAATCATTGAACATTTATTCAAGATACAAGAAAATCAATGAAATAAAATAATCATTTTCAAATATGATATAATCACCATCTCCTTGAGATACCTCTTTGTTTTGTTTGTTTTCTGTTATGCCAGTTACTTGATAGCTCGGTTGCTAGGTTATGGTAACAGAATGACATTGCGTCAGATGAGGAATGAAATAATCTGCATAATTCTAGCTGAGATGATTTTATTTTATTCTTGTATTCTGCTCATGTTCACGTAATTTGATGTAGTTTTCTATTCTTGATTTATTTTAGGTACTTGGTGCCTTGTATTTGCTTACTGTTTATAGGTTGTTGGTTGTTGTTTTTGCTTCGAATTCCTCCATCCTCTCCCTCTGTTTATGTATCTAATTTGTAAAAGGATTACCACCTCCCAAGTTTCAAGTTTTCCTCGTTTCGATCTGCTTTCACATCTTTTTGGAGAAATTATTTGAAATATACGTGTAATTAATTACATCCTACAGTTCTAAAAGAAAAAAATATATATATATTAATTATTGATTCAAATAAGGGTGAAACTAACCTCTAAAAAAATAATTAGAGATAATATTACGCGTATTAACAAGGTCATCCATCTATATCTATACACGAATATACCTGTAACAACAATTTCAATTACAATGATGAATGAAAATGATGATATAAATATGAATAGTGATGATATGATAGATATACCCAAAGACATAAGTGATCGACGTGTTAGACATCCAACGTTACAATTTGAAGAACAAAAGAATGAGAATGATTCAATTGCAATAGATGAGAATGATACTACAAATAATTTACAATTTTTCCCTTACTCTAATAATACGTTAACTAGAAGTGCAGCTACTTTAAATTTATCTCTAACGCGTTCTGGTACTTTACAGAACATTACTGAGGAAACAGACAATATTGTTACTAATAACAACATTACGGCGAACGATAATGATCCTATCAACGGTGTGAATACTTCAATTATGAAGTGGTCGCCATTTAGAACAAGTAAGAACCATTTACAGAATCCTTCTAAATTGAAACAATCGAATAATTTATTTAGTCATCATCTCAGGACAAAGAGACTTTCACAACAATCGCATTTACAAGATTCTATTAAAGATACTGATATTCCAATTACTTCCATTGCACGTTTAAAACGTTCTGCTTCTAAGAGTGAAATGTCACCTTTTCTACAGGAACATTCTATCCGGAATAATATTAGCCGCCAAACGACCTCCTCTTCAAAACAACAACAAGAATATACAATGTTGGTAGATGCTGCCACTAGCCAAGTTAATAAAGAAAATGAAAACATAGCACCTCCAACAATAAGTATATCCTCTGACTCCGGGATACCGAATCCTAATGTATTTAATCCACAGGGGTTGAAATCAAAATTGGCACAATTCAATTCATCTTTATACCCTAAAAAATTATCAATACCAAAGACTCCAGTTAAAAAGTACCCCCTGAGAGAAAATAATCAAATTAATAGTATCTCCAATTTGCATGCATCTTCAATTTTAGAAAATACGGAATTTTCTAATGATCCAAACTATACAAGTTTCACTAATGAATCTACAGCATTTTGTAATTCCCAAATTTTGCAGACTCCAAAAATTGTAATCGCATCTGTTGAGGAATCGTCGCCTATAAGTTCATTACGTGGTTCTGCATATTCTCAACAACGAAATTCCCCACGTTTCAATTTAAGTAAATATAAAAAACTTAAAAAATCAAGAGATTCTGTAATAATGAAAAATATGGAGTTGACTACCAGTTTACAACAATTTACTAATGATTTATATGGAATATCAATCACAAATGAAATTCCTTTGAATAATAATGATGAAAATATGAGGGCCAATTCAATAAGCCCTTTAAAATTTAATTCAAAGAATAATTTATCATTTTTTGGTAATGACAAACAACAAGATGATAATAAAAATATTATAACGCATAGTGATCCGTTCACATTCGAAACCAAATCAACAATTGAAGGCACACACAGAAATTCCGACAATGAGGATGAGGAAATGGTGAACTTCTCTACACCAACAAAAACAAAATCAATCATTGGTGCTACACCTAATATATTAAACTCGAATAGATTCAAACAGAATCGGTTTCATGTAGAACCAATTCCTCCATCACAATCATATAATATTCAGAATACAGATTTGGAATCGTCACAAAATCCTGATACACATCTGGTTGAACGATTTACTAATGTAACATTAATTGATCAGGGACATTTTTCTAAAGTATATCAAGTTACATTTGCAGAGACAAACAAAAAATATGCCATAAAATCTATTACCATCAATAAAGGAAATAGCACCAAGAAGATCTTACAAGAAATTAAATTACTCGCTGGCATCCGTGATAAGACCGAATTGGATCAAGAAGGTAACGAGTACGTTATTGACTTCATTAGTTCATGGAAGTTTGGAAATGCTTACTACGTTATGACAGATTTCTACGAAAATGGGAATTTAGACAAATTTTTGAATGAACAGATAATTCAGAAAAATAAACGATTAGAAGATTGGAGAATATGGAAGATAATTGTTGAAGTGAGTCTCGCATTGAGGTTTATTCATGATTCCTGTCAAATAGTTCATTTGGATCTAAAGCCTGCAAATATCATGATAACGTTTGAAGGTACTCTTAAATTGGTCGATTTTGGAATGGCAACACGATTACCTCTACAAGATCATGATTTTGAAAATGAAGGTGATAGGGAGTATATCGCACCTGAAATCATCTCAGATTCTATCTACGACTTTAGAGCAGATATATTCTCTTTGGGGTTAATAATAGTTGAAATAGCCGCTAATGTAGTTTTACCTGATAATGGTAATGCATGGCATAAATTACGTAGTGGTGACCTTTCTGATGCAGGTGGTTTAAGTTCTACAGATATTCATTCAGAATCTTTACTCTCAACAAGTACTAAATTTGATACAAATTTAACCGATATAAGCAATTATCACCAAACTTCGGCCTCTGCAAATGAACCTCTAACGACGGTTGATAATTTAACTGTTGGTAGTATTAAACATTCAAAAGATTATAGGGGTGCTCCAAGCTATGCTGGTATTTCAAATTCTCAGATTCCAGCATGGGTTCCAAAATTCTTGATCGATGGTGAATCCTTGGAAAAAACCGTTAGATGGCTGATCGATCCAGATTATAGAAAAAGACCTACCGCAAATGAATTGTTGCATACGGAAGAATGTATGTATGTGGAGATGACAAGGTTAACCGGCGCAGTAATTCAAGAAGATTATTTTGGACCAAAGCCTAACTTTTTCATGTGAGGAATAACCCACTGACGCTAGATCACTCGATCAAAAACATTCATAATGATATAACTTATGGCATTTATATAGAAATATGTATGTGGTTGTATTGCTACAAAGAAATATTACAAAGATTTTAAATTGCATAGCTTATTAGTTCTCATTTTCTCTTCTTATTCAATTATAATAGCTTTTCAGTTAGGGCTTTATGATTGTCTTAATTTTATTTCCCATGTTGTTTTTTTTCATCCTTCGCTTCATCAAGGTTACAGAAGTATATAAAGCGACAAGTATTATAAAATATGAATTTCAACAGCTGAAATCTATACTTCTATGCTTGCATTTCTAATCCACTACAAGGAAACGGAATATAATGCAATTACATAAAAGGATATGATTGTTGATCGCTACTAAGTTGAGTTCAACTTAGTGATGAACACTTGTGGCGAATTTATTTTTGCATACTTATTCAATATATAAATAAAAAAATTATTCGCTATTTTAAATGATGAGTTCTCAATCCACAATATATGCTAGATAGTATATGAAAGTTTAAAACTTAATGGTTACAAGTGTTTTGACAGTAATTTTACTTCTGATTTATCTCGAATAATGTAATATCTTGATCTTTCTTATATTGAAAATAGAGGTGGTTTAGTAAACTCAATTAATTATTTTTAATTAAATGATGTCCAAATTATAAATAAAACGATAAATTGAATTAGGTAAAATGCTAATAATTATTGAAATTAAAAACTTCTAAAGAATTGTATGAATACACAAATATATATTCTTATAAAAATCATTGAAATTCGTATGAATAACTTAGATGTTCAACTTGGTTCTTCTCCAGTTTCTTCTCTTAGCATTGTAACGAACAGTGTTGTTAGTTCTTAATCTGACCCATTGTGGCAATGGTCTGTTTTGCTTCTTAGCCTTAGCTAGTCTTTGCTTGGTTCTGAAAGATTTTTGAGCCTATATAAAAATGTTCATAATTTGTTCAATCATAGGAGTTAAATATGATATCATGAAATTAAAAATTGTTAGTATTAATAATTCAGGGTTGTTATAAATTTCAATAAAGTACAGTTCTATTTCCTCATCATCATATAAGTAAAATGGGAGAATATGATTTGTTGGTTGTTCAACGCACGATATATCAACTCTACCACCATATAAATATTTTATTGTAAAATGCACAACTATATTAACATATATTATTCACAATCTTCCTACATTTTACCTATCATTCCATTTAATTCATAACTTATTCCTATTATATTGGTTTACGTAACGAACTATCGGTAATTCACCACAATATATCAAATTTCATCTCTCTAAACGTATCTCAAAGTACTTCATTTCAAATAGCTATAGTTTTACATACTGGCATTGTTAATGATCTCTTTATTGCTGGTCATGTTAAGAAGAAAATATTTAAAAAATAACCAATACAACACATATACACCTTTAAAATACTAAATTCATAAATATATTGAGAGAATATTATTTAGTGGTTTATTGAAAATTTGTGAGAGGTACATCGTATTGCGTTAAGCAGAGATATCAACGAACGGCCCATTACAGTAAGAGAAACTTTGTTGCTTAGAATGAAAATGGTTTGAACTCCTTCCTACTAAGAAATTGTCCATTGCAGCAACAACTCCCTGCACATTACAATTTCGCTGGAAAGTAAAACGAAAGAATATTTCAGGTTTTTTTTTGAAATTTTCTTATTTTATTTTCATTGCACACCCACACACCGCGCGTTAAATCATGCGTAACATCTGGACACCGCACACTTAATTATTTTGAAGAGTCACAAAACAATTAAAGTCCATAATAAAACTGTCGCATGAATTTTGCCTACGCGCGCTCTGAAAGACAATCCTGAACATAGAATAGTGAATTTTCCAGCTACTGCATTGATGGGAATTTTCACAACTTCTTTACCTGTGAGTTGGTTAGTTACTATAGAAATACAACTAGCTATAAATGTATAATTGAAATAATAACTTATTTATTTAATAACTAATAGAATCATACCAACACAAACACAGAATAGCCCAAAATGACCAGAACTTCTGTCCTAGCCGATGCCCTAAACTCCATCAACAATGCTGAAAAGACCGGTAAGCGTCAAGTTATGATTAGACCAGCTTCCAAGGTTATCATCAAGTTCCTACAAGTTATGCAAAAGCACGGTTACATTGGTGAATTCGAATCTATCGATGACCACAGATCTGGTAAGATCGTCGTTCAATTAAACGGTAGACTAAACAAGTGTGGTGTCATCTCCCCAAGATTCAACGTTAAGATTTCTGACATTGAAAAGTGGACCGAAAACTTGCTACCAGCTAGACAATTCGGTTTCGTTATCCTAACCACCTCTGCCGGTATTATGGACCACGAAGAAGCCAGAAGAAAGCATGTCTCTGGTAAGATTCTAGGTTTCGTTTACTAAGCGAACTCTTATTGTTGATAAACTTAACTTTAAAAGCAAAAACTATGGGATCACCTACAATTAGATAGCATTATATATATCTATTAGATATTTTGTGTAATTTAAAAACATTGAAATAATAGAAACATCAAAAACTAAAAATATGAGAATTAAATCTTGTATGCAATGAAGCAATTGACCTAACAACTCGTTAAATGATACCAAAACATCGCAGTAATAATAGTTTCATTATCATTTAAGTAACAACGAGAATATGCAAAAGACATTTATTAATATGTTAGAATATTAAATAAGTTTAAATGTAAATGAGTACAAATGTATGTATATAATGTAACCGATTTAAGTAAAGGTTATACAAAGACATCGATGATTTAATGAGATAAGGAAAAATAATAATATAGAACAAACCATATAGATTTTTCTTTCTTCATAATCTTCTACCTCTTCTACCACCCTTCTTTCTGGTAGAGTCAGATGGAACTGGAGTAACATCTTCAATTCTACCGATTCTTAGACCAGATCTGGCTAGAGCTCTTAGAGCGGCTTGACCACCTGGACCTGGGGTCTTAGTTCTAGTACCACCAGTGGCTCTAATCTTGACATGGACGGCAGTGATACCGACTTCCTTACACTTAACAGCGACGTCTTGAGCAGCCAACATAGCGGCATATGGAGAGGATTCATCTCTGTCAGCCTTAACCTTCATACCACCAGTAACTCTGGCGATGGTTTCCTTACCAGAAAGATCGGTAACATGGACGAAGGTATCGTTGAAAGAAGCAAAGATTCTAGCAACACCGAAGACTTGAGAGTTATCACGAGCTTGAACTATAATAATAAGTGGTCATCGAAATAATAATAGTATTAAAATACTTGTCATTAATTTGATTTTGAATTGAGTTAGTAAGATTGGAAACTTATAAACGATATTAATAATAATAAAGGAACAAACAAAGTCAATTCCTTTAGTTAAGAGTTCTTTTTTACTGTTTAAGTATCTAGATTTTCTTAAGAACAAAGATTGGTAATTTTTAGACAACGATTCATAAATGTATGAATTGTTATTAGCTTAAACATAATTGAGTCAATTCATTGATGAAAACTTGCAAAACATCAAAGGTACGAATTATAATTCAAACCTGACATAATGTAAATTTCCGATCTCAAATTGACACATTGCGTAAGTATTCCAATAAAAATTTACCACTATTGATCTTAAGAATAACTAAATGGTTTTAAACAGGATATCACCCCTTGTACGTACCAGTAGTCATTCTGAATTTCTATATATTGGTTTCTTCTAAATTGATTCAAAAAAAAACAGAAATTAATAGAGTCTTAAAAACAGTTTATGTAATACCAGATGGGGTGTCTACTTATATAGTTCGCATAATAAATATTGATTTTCGCCAGGTGAAAAATCGGCCTTTCTCTTATTGTTCAAATTTTTAGAGAAATTTAGAAAAAAATTGAAAAAAAGTCAGTTAGGTCTTTCCGGTATGTATGGGTGTTTTAACTTAGGCAGTCCAAGTTATAGTTTTTTCCGATTGCTTAATTGAATTGATGCTGTTTGTCGCTCAAGTAACAATTTTCAGTTTAAAGGCACGTTATATTGACAACTTGACTAAAATATCTAGTTGTCCCGTGACAATTTCCTAACAGTTACATTATATAGCTTGATTATGAATGCTACGCTATTCAAGAGTAATGCAATAAGGTTGTTAAATTATAATCTTCTTACGTTCCTGCCGACGATTTTGTAAGTTCATCGTTCTGCCTCCTCTTTTTAGGCTGTTCGAAGAGTTATATATGGAAAAGGAATGTTTGAGACGTCTGGAGCACAGTTAAGTAAAAATATCTTTCACCATGCTTAAAGAGTCAATATGCACACGTATGTGTATCGATCTCGAACTGAGTTGTAGAGTAAGAATTGCCTGAATTTAAAATAAAAATATTTCGTCACAAATCTACTACAATAATACTCGTTCTGAAATGTAAATGTAATATGGTTCTTTTATGAAAAAAAAAAAAACAATGAAATATATAAACTTAAATTTAAAGAAAGAATATATACAAAGTTCCAATAACTTGAATGATATTTCATCTCTTCCATTTATATATGTCAGAAGAACAGAACTTGACAGGTTGAAAGTGAAAAATAAAAAAAATTGAATTTCTATTTGTGTGGAACAACTCTTCTCGGTAAATGGAAGTCGCGCTTCTGTGGGATTTCACAGTACATTTTGCGTAGTGTTCACCTTTTTACCGCTATCTTAGTAGTTTTTTGACTTTGGCCCTTCCTAGAGGACTTTCCCACTTTCTTTTTTTAAATAGTTAGATATCTCATTGATAAATAGATACAAATAATAATAATTTTTGAAAGAATAAAGGTGGTAAACCCTTACATTGCTTAGTTATTAATAAAGAAAGTGTAGTACATAAAAACAAACTACAAGTATTAATTAATAAGATGAAATTGTCCTGTATTTACATTTTGAATCTGTTACTAAACGTATGTCTAGCGACTTCCATTAAAGGTAAGTTCGAGTTCTCTTTGGGTAACCTAACCAAAAACGCAATTAGAAGAACTTCTTTCAGTTTATATCAAATTGGTAATTATAGTACACAAGACCCTTATAAAGCTACGACACATTTACTTGATTTGGATGGTAATTTCAAATTCGATGATTTACCAATAAATAAAGGTATTAATGAAACTACATATTTCGTATTATCATCTAGTTCATTAGACTATAATCTATACCCCAATAGAATTTTAGTGGAATTTATACAATTAGAAAATGGTACTTCACAAATGAGTGGTTTTAAAAATTATTTCGGTAGAGAATATTTCCCATCAAAGGATATTATCCATGCTGATAAATTGGAGCAAATCACTACCGAGCCTCATTTGACTATTTCTGTGATACAGAAAGCACCATTCAGAGCATACTTCCAGACTAGAAACTCAGGTATCATGAATGATAACGGGATCGTTGGAAGTATATTAAACTCCCGTTGGAAGCTTGCAGGTGTAATTACTATCATCTGTGTTTTTGCTTTCCCAATGTTCATAGATAAGATTGATCCAGAGAGTGCGATAATAATGAGAGAAGAAGCACTTAAGAAGAAGAAAGAACAGTATGCAAATTGAACATTATGACAATTTCAAGTATATGTATATATATATATGTTTTGAAGTATTTCTATACCTAAAGATCAATAAGAAGTGAAAAATACTATATGTTTTTTTTATTGTGTGTATAATGACTTGTAATATATAAAATATTGATACTGGAAATTAAAGAACAGTTTACCAAAATAAAAAACGAAATGTTTTTGAAGATAGAAGTTTCTTCGATTGATAGTCCATTAATTGACTTATTTACTCAGGACGGAGTTTCTTCAATTTATTTTTATTGTTACATTGTTCGTAAAGAAATAATCCGAGTGCATTTAAGAGTAAACCAAATACTTGAATAAAAGAAACAGAAACTCCCGAAAAGATCCAACTAACAGATATAATTGCAATTCTTTTCATTAAATTGGCAATAGAATACGTTAATGTGCTGACCTCTCCTAAGAGGTGAAATGCTATCATTGCTTGAATAAAATGGAATGTTCCATTCACTAAGAATAATTTCCACGGTATAGAATTTATGACATCAGATTGTCCATTACCAAATACATAATTCCAAACAATTGGAAATTCTAAGAAACTAAACCAACCAAGTGATAGACAAAACCCTACTGACGAAATGTAGATCATTAATGTCAATTTATCGTATTTGATACCAACTTTCTCATTATTATAGAATGGTAAAGGTGTGCTTTCTTTGGAATTGTGCACTCTTTCACTAATTAATTTAGAATCAGATTTGAATGTAAAGATTTTCTTACCATGGATATTTTGAGCAACAAATATAAACATGGAAATTATGGCACATAGGATACCACTTGATGAATAACTGCCATCCTTTGAATTGAGTTTTGATTTACGATTTTTCCCATCTTCATTAACAATAATCCAAACACCAGCAACAATACTGAAAAGACTTAACCATAGATTCAAGGATAATGGTAAGGTGCTGATTCTTAGGCATTTTTGGAAAATTAGAATAAAAACAGGTGATAACGTCTTAATGCTAGCAACAGTAGATACTGGGACCAATGAAGTTGCTGTATGACCAAAATATTTTCCAACAAATTGGAATAACCCTAAAGGCAATACGGTATTTATTATATGTTTAGATGGACTAATAATCAGAGCATCTTGTTTATCTAGTTCAGGACCCGTCGAATGATTAAATTTTTCATTCGAATGACGATAATAATTTGGAAACGTTCCAGCAGGGAAAGTATTATAGACACCTCTATATTTACGTGCCAGGGCACAGGATCCTAAAGCAAGAAATGCAGTATATATAAATTGAAATTCTCCTAGAAATAATGGTAATGGACATTCTGTTAGAATTTTCTTAGTAACTCTAGAACCGATAGATGAGATAGTATACCAACATAAACAAAGTATCACTATATGAATGTGAGGTCGTACTCTTTGTATTATTGACATGTTTCAGTTTTCAATTTATTAACAAATAAATTAATAAGACAAAATGGTTGACCTTCTTGTGATTGGTATATGATGTTCTACCAACTTTAAGCTATCTCATCAATTAAACATAGTTTTAAAGATAACATTAGAATGTATGAAATATTATACCATTTTTCAATGCTGCTGCAACTATCTGTCAGTTTGTTGTTGTTTATGATTGATTTTTGTCTGACGATGAGGGAAACTGTTCACGTAATTTCTTAGCGGGCGCGTTTCTAAGGCAAATAATTTCTTGTGGGTTTAGTAAACCTAATTAGAGAGACAATCCACTACATAATTCAAGAAGATGACATATTTTCTTGAAAAATGACAACAATACCTGAAATATGCCGTTTATTTTGCTTCTACGTGTGTATGTATGTATCTATGCTGTATGTATCTATGCTATATGTATGTGTAATATTACAAAATAAGGAAGTGCTTAAGAAGTTCAGTCTTGCTGATCTCTTGTGTGAACTCTTTCTCATCTACTGTTGTTTTAATAAGTTTAACAACATGTCTAGTTTTACCTGTTGATCTACCATTACTGATCTCAACAAGACCACATGTCTCTAAAGCGTTGCAAACCTCGAGGAATTCGTTTCTGTTCAATGGTTTGAATACATCTTTGTTATTAAGTAGCTTTACGTAATAACTGAATGCATCATCCAAGTTACAACTACTTTGGAAGATGTCAGTCTTTTCTCTTTGAACCAAACTGCATAAAATAACTTTTTGTTGCATGTTAATTTTATTAATCCTTGATCTCGTTGAAGAAGAATTGGTGATTGAGGAGAATACTTTAGCAATATGTTGTAAACCGATTTTTTTAATTTCAGAATCATCATTCTCTATGTATTTCTTACCATTTTTACGTCTTTCCATTAAGTTTTCTAATTCGACAATTTCAATACTATGCCTTAAGATATCTAATAATCTTCTCAGATCACCTGTATTTCCTGAACATTTTTTAACTGCAAACTTTATGGCCATTGGATTGAAAACACAATCATCCAGGGTACTAATTTTATCCATAATAATACGAAACATTTCTTCAGCTGAGTAAGGATTAAAAACGATCGTTTTTGGTAATAAATCTTGTCTTAAATTTAATCTTGATAGAAATTTATCTTTCATATCTAAAGAATTAGCCACACCAATTAAAATGAAATTTATATCTGGTAATCTTGCTAACATAAATAATTCAAAGATTATTCTTGTAGCATGGGTATCATTTGTAGTTAAACGAACTAATTTATCCATTTCATCTAAGATGATAACAAATGTAGTTTCCTTTGAATATTTTTGCATAAATTGTTGTAAATGTAACATTGTCTTAACAGTTTTATGTTGTGATTCATATTCTTTTGTGACAAATGATTCGTATATCCTTTGGAAGATTTGGGATGGTTCTTTAATAGCAATACAATTAATTGATGAAACGTTAATATTTTCAGTACGAGCCTTTAATGACATTGGTTGATAATAATTATTATTTACAAGATTTGGGTTATGTGTTTTAATATGAGATTGATTTAAATCTATTGGTAAAAATTTATATTTTAATAATAATTCTAGTTGTGCACTTTTCCCTGTTCCCGGTGGGCCTGTAATATACAACGAATTACTTTTATGATTTATAATATTTTCATCTAAGAAATTTAAAATTTGTGAACATTGAATTTCTCTTGTTAAAAGAGCACCTGATTCATTTGGTATTACAGAAGAAGATCTTTGTAAAAGACTCTTTGTACGAGCATAAAGCGATTGTTTCCCAAAGGTTAATTTATTTGAAGATAATTCTGTGAGTATTTTTTTTTGTCTTTTCTTTTGAGGAGAATTTTCTGGAGATGGTAATTGAAGTTTTGTTGATGACCTTAATAATCTTTTTTCAGTTCCAATTCTATTTTGAATGGTGTTATCACTTAAAGACCTCAATGGAGAATGGTCATTCTCATCATCATATTTTGAGGGAGAATTTAATATATTTCTAGATCTTTTTAATTTTCTTGGTGTTTCAGGGAACGGTGGTAAATCCATTTGTAATGAGTTCATCTTTTTTATTTGAAAGGAATAACTCTAGATATATATATGTATACTTGAACTTATATATACTTGTTGAGAATCATTAATACACCGATCAAACTGATAGATATATGTATAAGTACATATATATATATATGATCTGTGAATAAATATTATATATTTATTCGAGAAATAAAATATGTTAAATTACCATATCAGGTAATCGTATCCCAGCCATCGCTATAAAAAAATAGATTGATGCTGCGCGAACGCGTACATTTAAAATAACTAAACATATATATGTATGTATGTACGCGTATTCAATTACATTTCCTGATCCGGTAATCAACGCACATACATAAATATAGAGAAGAGGACTCAATTTAATCATTTCTCATGTCGAATACAAATATGCACACACAAACCTCTATATATATAGATATATGTATGTGTATCTTTAAACAAACCTGCTATAGTAATAATGTTTGCATACTACAGATTCTCTACTTCCATATGATATAGAGCAGCAGGTGATGAAAACCATTTAGTAGTCACTCGCCAACAATTGCTCTGCATAGATATATATATCTATGTATGTATATATATACTTGAATGGCAATTAAATGTAGTATTCATAGCACAGCAGAACATCACACCCTACGTCGACAATGTGCACCATCCATCCCTATACCCGAGAGTCACGTGCGCATACGTAAATAATAATAGTATTCGGACTAAAAGAGAGGAAATCTGCAGGGATTTAGCGGGATTTGTGCCAAATATATACATATCTGTGATATGTCCCTCTTACCCAGACAAACAAACGCAGCAAGACATCACGATACTATTGGTGCTCTCGCTCTGTTTACGTATTTCTATCGCCGTTACAGAAAGACAAGGTGATGGCAACGAACAGCATTTTTCGGTCTGACGGTAGTAGAGCAATGTGGAATTATCCATATTATTGGTGCAAATTGTTATTGTAAATATTGCTGGATGTAAGTGGGCACACTCCACCCCTCCCCACTACTGCTAGTTCTCGTTGTTTGCAAACCACAAATAAAATAAATGAGTACATGAGTAAATGAGTAAATTAATAATATGCACATCCCTTTCTTAATTAGATTTATTCTTATACATATATAAATAGTATCGAAATATTTAGAGCTAGAAGGTAAGTTTGTTTACCTTTTGATTATTTTTTTTATTTATTTATTTAATTTTCAGTCAATTTTTAGGATTGTATTTTCTCTCTATCGAGGTGGAATATATACTTATAATTACATCTAATTTTGAATTTTAAATTATAAATATGATATTGTGGGATCATTTTAATAATTTGGCGATAAATTTAACTAATGGGAAATTTAAACCGAGTGAATTCATCTTCATTAAAGATAGTGATGTTTTTATGAGTGAAGTTCATAATGTTTTATTAGTAATTTTACTTTATTATATTATTATATTTGGTGGAAGATTTTTATTAAAAAATACAAAACCACTAAAATTAACTTTATTAGTTAAATTTCATAATTTATTTTTAACAATAATCTCCTTAATTTTATTATTACTAATTCTCGAAGAATTAATACCAATTATTAAAACTTATGGTCTATTTTATTCAATTTGTAACGTTAATGCATGGACTCCAAGATTAAGAACTTTATATTATATTAATTATTTAATTAAATTTTGGGAGTTTATTGATACTTTTTTTTTAGTATTAAAACATAAAAAATTAACTTTTTTACATACTTATCATCATGGTGCAACAGCGTTATTGTGCTATACTCAATTATTCGGTGGTACTGCAATTGCATGGGTTCCAATTACTTTAAATCTAACAGTTCATGTTATAATGTATTGGTATTACTTCTTATCAACTTGTGGTATTAAAGTTTGGTGGAAAGAATGGGTTACACGTCTACAAATTATTCAATTCATCTTTGACGTATCTTTTATCTTCTTCACAACTTATACTAAATTTATTTATCTTTATTTAAAAGATTCAGGTTTACCTTATTGTGGTGACTGTGCAGGTACAATGAATGCAATGTATTGGGGTGCATCAATTTTATCATCGTATTTAGTTTTATTCATTTTCTTTTATGAAGATCATTATACTCATAAAAATAAAAATAAAAAATTGGGTAAAAAATTAGATTCAACTACTAATGGTAATATTAATAACAAAAAGAGCCAATAAAAATGAAGAAAATAATTCCATTCATATATACACACATATTTATTTCTATGTATTTCTATGTACTTGTACTAGTAATATGATCCTGTATTAATCGTATTCTTTTTCTATCTGAATTTGTACTATCACTAACACATCCATCCTCGTCGTCGTCGTAGTTATCGTTATTTGTGTCTTCATTAGGTTTCTTAATATCTGATAAAGGTTCCTTTGATACAGTACGATGTGAATAATTTATAGAATCATTTCTTTGGGATTCATTCACAGAACCCTGTGGTGACTCTGCGATATTTTCATTTTCCTCTGATGATGATGATGCATTTTCACTATATTGAATATCTTCTTCTTCTTCTTCTTCTTCTTCTTCTTCTTCTTCTTCTTCTTCTTCTTCTTCTTCTTCTTCTTCTTCTTCATGCTCATTATCTCCATCCTCCACTTCACCATCCTCCGTATCGGTTTTGTTACTCTCAAACAACTTTGTTTGAACGTTATTCAATTGTTGCAGTTTTGTATCATGACTAGCTCTCGATTCCGCTAAAATCTCACGTAATCGTTCACTTCCATACCCAGCATTCAATTGGCTATAATCATCAGTGACGGGACGACGTAAATAGAATAATAAATATGCTGCACCTGTAATACTATCCTCCGGAACAGCCTCAGTGACATTACCATCATTGAAATAATACCATTGACCATCCACACAATTCTTAACGTACGCAGTATAATGACCACCTCCAATACCACCAAAATGATTATCAACAGCAATTAGATCGTAAGTGTAACCCCGAGGATCTGCTTGGTCTACAACATGATGTTTCATGTCAAGATCGGTGATGGGAAATTTCACTACTTCAGTAATCTTGTCTGCAAAGGATCTTGAACTTTCAAATCTTTTCAAATGAATCGTTAATATATCGGGTGTATTCCATAACTGAATACGTTTCGAGGCTTGCCTATGTTCTTTACATCTAGGACAATACCAAGAATCGTTCACTCCTAACACTTCTTTCTTGGAAAATAATTTTAAACAATCACCAAGTGTGATATCTAATCCTTTGTTACTGGTATTGGTTCGTGCTTCTCTCATCTCATCTAATTCTTTATTCTCTAAGATTCCAGGTCTTTCCCAATTGATAATCTTATCAGATGTAAATGCTTCATCAACAGAACTAGTGTTCCATTCACAGACAATCACAGTATTGTTTTTGGTAAACAAGGCATCAAAATTTGCTGCCTCCATTTGAACAATATTCTCCTCATCAAGTTCTACCTCTATATCGTCATGATCTTCAGTCTCCTTTTCCTCTTCTCCGTCAAGTATTTGTTCTTCTTTCACAACGTCTTCATCCGTCTCATCAGCAACCATATCGACATCATCTTGACTTTGTTTTATACCCTCTTCTTCTTTTAATATCCCATGATTATAAATGGCAGCAATAAAAGGTTCCATAAAATCGCATAGATCCTTAGCACCATGATAGTTTATATGTCCTGGAGGAGTCCAGAAGATAGGCGCTATCTCCTCGGAATCATTCGAAGATTTTGAAAGCATTCGGTCATCAAGATGATTTATAACTTTGATATCAAAGAACTCCTTATAGCCATCCACATTACTTTCTTCATTTTGTACAACAGTGGTGGGGGTAGCATATTTGAAATAATCTGAATATTTTTCAAAATCTACATCTGGGTGTTTCTCTTTAATAAATGGAAAATTTTCAATAGTTGTTACAGATTCGTTGTTATTATTATCTTTGTTTTGCGATGGGAAATGGATATATCCACCACTCAAATATTTATATTGATTCTCTAATTTTTGTTTAATTATCAAAGGATTCGATATTTCAGAGGGCGTTAAAGAAATGAAAAATGGAACGCCAAATAATCTAGAACTTGTAAAACCATCCTCAATGCAAGTATTCAATACAGGAATAATCACATCATCTATTTCACTTTGTATCTCATAAAATATTATTAAATCAGTTTCTGAAATAAGCTCTTTCACACCCAAGAAATTAGATTGGGAATTATTAGATTCAAAATTGTTATAAAATTGATGACTAAATATATCACAACCATAAATATTATTAATATTGATTTGAGCTTTTTTTGCAACATATTCTTTTAACTCTTGGTATGTTGCATTTTTATCCAGTTCAACTTCCAATGTACAAGGTGGAGAATTTTGTGGGAATATTTTCACTTTAGATTTCCAGACAGAATCAACAGGTAAAGGTAAAGTTAAATCATTGTAAGGGTCAAAAGTCACTGATACATTATTACATTCAGGACATTCTAGTGTTGATTTATACATTCCAACGAATAAATCAGTTATTACAGAATCATTTCTCTGCAAATGTTTTTTCCATGTATCATTGGCTAGTTTCCGTACTATCTCAAAATCATCAACATCATCAGATTCTGTCAGGGATGGTTTCTCTATGTATGGTTTATCGATAATTCTATTCAAGTCCTCATGTAAACTATCTAGTAGAAAGGCCAAAAACTCTTGCGAGTCCTGTTGTAAATAACCTGAAAACAAGTTATTAATGTTACCTATTGTAGATTTGAAATGGGTAGGTGCCATAGATGTTGCACTAGTATTTGAACCCAGACGTTCAGCAAAAAGATTATGTATCAGACTTGAAAATGCATTAGCCATGTAACCTTGGTACCCTAGTGGGTTTGTAGTATTGATTTCTTGTTGAAATCCATTGTATAAGAAATAATCTCGTAGTTGTGGGATATGAACAAGGCATTGTAAGGCAGAATTCATATAGCACGTATTCCCCAGATTTTGTAAGCCCATAATTCCACGCCCAGGCTGTATTTTATTATAATTTAAGTAATTCGAGACCCAGTGGTAGTTTTTATGGGATTGTATTACCTCAATTGCAAAATTTCCTGAAAACATATTAAGGTCTCTTAGTTTCTGATTCAGAAGATCCTTTGTGATATGTTTTCTTGAGTCATACGAAAGGAATTGAATTTCATCAATCAAATAAGTAGAGCACATATTGTTCTCACCTGGTTGATTTTCATTTTGCGTATTATTGACGTGCCATACTTTTACCTTAAGCTTTTCTATATCCAAATCACTTTCGATATCGAAAAAATATTCTACGACTTTTGTCATTGCATCTTTCAGAGTATCTATAGCTGAAACAGTAAAAAAATTCGAATTATTGATATCTCTATACATTGAATTGGTCTCACTTCTTGAACGATTTTCTGGTGCCTTTAAATATTGAATTCTGAAAAATAATTTATTGTATTCTGTGATTAATTTGTCAGTCTTAGGGTCCCTTATTAGGTAGGTATAGAGAGGCTTTGAATCTTCGGACATACCGTACCATTCAACAAGTCTTATAAATACAGTTTCTGGTAAGCTAGTGTAAGGATGAGTATCATAATCTCTTAGTATGAAATTGTTATAATCTATCACTATAGAACTAATGGTTATGGGACCCAATTGCTTTGAATCCATAAGCCCTGTGTTAAAAAATAGCTCATACCATCCCTTAGGAATGATATATACTCTATCACCTTCGCATTCCTCTTTTCTATTCAGTTTTAATAACCTTATAATTTCGCTTCTTTGTTTAACAAGAATCTCATCTTCATTATTTACATCTTCAACAGGTATATCGGAATTTTCTTGTTCCTCCTCTAGTTCTTCTTCATTCTCTTCGATCACTTCTGGAGATGTTTCATCATTATCTTCACGGGACTTTAAGTTTATTTGATCTGTCAAAGATCTGTCTAATAACTCGATATTGAGATCTGTTATTTCGTCATTTTGTCCAGTTATTTCGTTGGAACTCCTATCCATTGCGACAAATTTGAATTATATTAAGGATAAAAAGTTGTACGAGCCCCTTCAATACAAAATTTATTCTTAGCTGGCTGTTTATACTAATGCAATGATGGTTGATTTTTCCTACTTGACGCCAAAAAGGTAATATGACAGAAAAAAGTTGTCGATTATTCTTTAAATAGTGTCTTACTCACCACTATAAAAGTTGCAATAAATGATAGAAAACTATGCAAAAAAATGATGTATCATATATGTGCTTCGATTAATTCAAATGAAACTTAATAAAAATAATTGAGTATGTGTATCTTATTAATCTTTTGACAATGAGCTTTTCAACGTTTCCCTCAATTAATTCAATTTCGATGTCTTTGGACATGTTTTGTTTTTCTTCGCGTTGGGAAATCACGCTATCTTCCGCTGAAGGAACCGCAGAGCAAACAACGCGAGGACAATTCCATGAGGTATACGAAACATCCATCTATTTTACCTAAGCATAGTAAATCTCTGAAATAAACTCACAATAATGAAGAAGTGATTAATAACTAATTTTATTTTTTAATCTATATATAGTACATTAATGTGAATATTTACATTAATTCTAATTTAGAAAAGTAAGTTATTGATATTTTATATGCGAATGTTATTTATTTATTTTGTATCTGCTTATTCGATAAAAAAAATGATGATGACTTGAAAATGAAATAAAATAAAATAAATGCTATATTTATGCAGAGGGAACACCATGCAAAATGGAACTCATAATACCGTAACCTATTGTAATGATACACAGGAACACAACAATGGAACAAGGTACACCTCTTGAGATGAAAGTTGCCATATTTAAGTATGGTTTATTATTTTTGTCGTTCATTGAGATAGCTGTGACGTTAGGGAAACCAGAGGATGCAAGACCCATACCCGCAGAGGCAAGTAATGCACAACCGAAGACAAGGATTGGAGCAGCCTTTGGATCACCAAGTTCGTCCCCAACTTCTTTGACCAGTGGGATAATGATAATAGCAGAAACAGTGTGAGAAACGAATGTACCGACAACTAACATTAACGCACCAAAGATACATAGGACAGCCATCGTTGTATCTTTTTCAATTCTCTTTTGTAAAGCTTTAGCAATAGTAGCTAATAAACCTGAAGATGAAACAGCAGACCCTAATGCAGTACCACCCATGGCTAGCATAACAATAGACCATGGGAACGTGTTAAAGTCCTTTGTAGATAGTAAACCAGAACCAAAGAATATGACAATAGGAATAATGGCAATTTGACCAGAGGAACCAAAAGCACTTTCAAGTTGTGCTTCAACACACCATAAAATAATTGTTGCTATAGTCACAGCACAGATGAACCATTGTTTCAAAGTAAATTTTGTTCTAATTGGTTTAAATTTCTCTAATTTGGTCAAATTAATCTTGAAAGTGGCACATAGGATACCCCAGCAGAATAACATGGCTATGACACCAGCTGGTAGAGCTACAGCAAAGAATTGACCCCAATTAATACCATATGGTTTTAAATATTCCATTGAGATAATATTTTGAGGAGAAGAGATTGGTGAAGACATACCACCGATGTTTGCAGCGATGGCGACACCAAGAACCAAAGCTTTTGCAAATGGGATATCTGCATCCAAAGGATCTAGCAATGGACTTAACAATGAATAAGTCAACACTGGTGCTGCAACATTGGAAATCCACATTGATAAGAAGAACACTACACCCATAGCCATCAAAAGAACATTTCTTGGTTTTGTACCTGCAGCTGCTAATAACCATGATGCTATGACTCTGGCGATATTATATTGCGCTAGCACCTCACCTAATGTGAAACCAGCCAATAGAATAATAATTGTTGATGTCCACATAGATGCCAAAATTTTTGATGATGCAGCAGCAGCTCCCAGGACATTACCATCTGTATCCTTCAACACTCTAAACAAAACAACAAGCAATGGAACCAACATAGCGGTAATATGCAAAGGAAGGGCCTCAAATGCCCAAAGTAAAGCGACACATTCCACTAAGGCCATACAACGACCTTCGACATGATCATTAAAGGTCTTTACCCCTAAAAGAATACCTGTGAATAAGATAACAAAAGCAATCTTGGCAGCCTTCCAAGTGAAAAATAATTTTGGAACAAATATGTTTTCAAATGGGAAAAACCTTTCACTATACATTGAAGTTGGTAATGGAATTTTAAAATATTCCAGTTGCAATTTCCCTAATACTGCAGCGTTTGGGTCTCTAGCATCTAAATCTGGGTCTAAAGTATTTTCCTGAGATAATAAGCCTAGCATATCCTTCCATGTGTTACTTCTTTCCCATACGATGTGATCGTGTAAAAATGATTTCAATTCTTGTTTAGCCAATTGATCATTATTCAAAGAGGTAATCTTTGCATAAAATTCGATCAATTGATTAATTTTGTTTGATAAAGTAGTGAAAGTATTCTTTTGAAAGATATAGGTGTCACTATAGAAATCACCGGTTTGAATCAATTCAGCTCTCATATTGAATTTTAATACTTTATCAGCTTTCTTGGTAATCTTGCTGAACCCCATTTTATTTAATTCAATAAAGGCCTTCAATTGAGATAAATCGATATAAAGGTTAACGATATTTTTCTTTAAGATGGATTTCTTTTGAGATTTGATATCAAATTCTCTATAATGTAATAAAGCGGTCTCTTCTTGAGTATTACCAAATTCATCATCAAAATCATCGTCATCTTCTTCTTCTTCTTCATCATCTTCTTCTAGTTCGTTACCGAATTGTTGATTTTCATTATTAGCATTATTAATACTGTTGCTGTTGCTGTTCATTTCTTGTAAATTCACTGTAGAAGGACGAGAAGAAGACGAAAGGATTCTTTCTTTTTCAAGATCAGCAATTAAAGTATCGAATCTTTGGAAAAACTTAGCTTCGGTTCTTTTATAAAAATCATCAATTTTCAATTTTTCTTGAGTTAGATTATTGTAAAAGGAATCATAAGTATTGAAAAGAGTCTTATCATCGCTTGAATCACTCGATCTTCTTGAAGAATCGAAGAATTTATTATTGACGACCTTCTTAAATGGGGATAATCTTTTCAAACGCGAACTTTCAGCACCGTGCTTCCCAGAAGTGGTAGCAGGTGGTGGCAACCCTTTAAAATCTTGCAATTCAATAGTTTCTTCTTGAACCATATCATCTTTCTTATTAGGACTTCCACCTATAGTATAGTTAGCCTCCAAATCATCTTTGAAAGGATCGCCTGGAGAGCCTCCTACTATACTTGCTGGGCTTGATACCGGAGTATTATTCTTTGAAGAAAATAATTTTCTTTTCAATCTAGCAGCCAGATTCAAATCATTAGAATTAGATAGGTTATTATCTAGATTGGAAACAGCGTCACCTTGATCATCAGTGTTATTCAACCCTAATTCATCTGTTTGTAAAGTATAAATCAAATTTTTCAATTCATTATAATCCACATAATGATTTTGCCACTCAGGTACAGCATTATATTTCAAAAAATGAGAAAATCTCATGATACAATGTCTAATTGAATGTATTAATGTGGAGACTTTGTTGATTTTTTATCCTATCCTTCTATGCTTCACTGATTAAAACCCAATCGAATCTAATCAAATCTAGCGAAGATAAAATAGATTAACACACCTAAGTATATATATAGATAGAAAGATAGACAGTTATGTCAATATGAAAAGCTAGCGATGTCTCTTTGTTATATTTATATAAAGAAATGGAAAAAAGAAATCGATCGTTAAAAAAGAAAGAAAGATAAGGTGAATGTGCCTAGATATATGGGTAATCCCAGTTTTTTTTACCTTTCTATTCTATTACTTAACAAGAAGTACATGGGTACAATATGGATCTTAACTCTGATTTCTGAGTATGTGATGTGACGATTTGATATTAATTCTTTGATTTCTCTTACCCATAATAATAGCATTCTAGTTCATTTAATGAATCTGTTTATCGCTATATATTTGAACCTATTGCCCATTTATGTATGATTCTGCGTTAATGTTGTGCGCACAATCGTACTCGTCCGCTCTAAATATGTGAGCAAACGGGAGTGGCTCCCTCTCTCTATCTTTTGTATATTGCAGCCTCTCTCTCGCTGTATTACTCACTTCAACAGGGGAAAACGAAAAGAAAAAAATTTTCACTTTTTCAATTTTGGTTTTTTCGTGATGAGAAGTGGTTTTCTTCACAGACTGCAGCGCAGCACTTAAGGGTATCCCGCAAATATCATGAAAGAAAAAAGGAAGGTTTTTGATTTTGTTTTGTTTTGCACAGCCGTGCCCCACGTGGAAACAACGAACCGTTTCCAGTTTATCACTGTGTACGGAACTTTTGTGTTGGTCATGTGACTGCAAGTAATCATGCGGCACGGCAACAACGTGAATATCATGTGACCGTATGTTATCACTAGCTACGACAGTCTGGTACACGACTAAAAGAAATTCAAATCCAAACTAAAATTCCGCTGCAAAATAAATTGATCACAGGGAATTTTGTTTCTTTCTTTCCTGCTCTTATTGGACTTCTCCGAAAAAGAAAGGGAGAGGGAGCTGTTGACTCACCCAAAGATTCTCATAGCAATGGTCATTTTCCGCTGGGAATAGAATCCTCGGCCTCATTTGCTCACGCAGTTATTATGCAGTGCGTAACGCTCCGTTTGGAAAGACAGACACAGACAGCGTGAATTATTATTATTTATTTGTATCCTCTTGCCTGGTACTGCTACTAATCAAGTACCGTAGAATATTTGTTAACTGAATTTGTCAAGATTGATGATTCAATTACTACTATGAACTGAAATTTTTCACTGATTTGCTAAACTTAATGCTTTTTTAACTTATAATTTACTATGTTAGTTGTTTCTTCCATCTCATTTAAAATGGATGACAAATACGGTTATACATACATTTAACTACATGTATATATATATATATGAGTTGCATCTTGTTCGTTTGACAATCCTCTTTTTTTTAAATAGTCTTCATATCATTTTAATTATTCATCTTGTACTAACCAAAACTAAACTCATCACGAACTTTATCATTAAAAAGAAGAAGAGATGTTGTCTGCAAGAGCTGTAGCAAGAAGAAATTTTGCTAGTTTCTCAAAGATCCCTAACGTTTCAAAGGATCTTCAATCAAGAGTTCCTCCATATGCTAAACTATTGACCAATTTGGAAAAAGTTCACAAAATTACAAACAATGAACCATTGACTCTGGCTGAAAAGATTCTTTATTCACATTTGACTAACCCTGAAGAATCTCTAGGTGGCTCCACCGGTGTCTCTGCCTTTAGAGATATTCGTGGTAAAGAATATTTGAAATTATCTCCGGATAGAGTAGCTATGCAAGATGCTTCTGCTCAAATGGCTATGTTACAATTCATGACTACAGGTTTGCCTAATACAAGTGTCCCAACTTCTATTCATTGTGATCATTTGGTCGTGGGGAAAAATGGGGAAGAATATGACTTACCTATATCTAAAGAAGCAAACAAAGAAGTCTTCGACTTCTTAGAATCTTGTTCTAAGAAATACGGAATCACCTTTTGGGGTCCAGGTTCAGGTATCATTCACCAAATTGTCTTGGAAAACTATAGTGCTCCAGGTCTAATGATGTTAGGTACCGATTCTCACACTCCAAATGCAGGTGGTCTAGGTGCAATTGCCATTGGTGTTGGTGGTGCAGATGCTGTCGATGCAATGACAGCTACGCCTTGGGAATTGAAGGCTCCAAAGGTTATGGGTGTCAAACTAACAGGGAAATTAAGTGGCTGGTCTGCTCCAAAGGATATTATCACTACAATTGCTGGTAAATTAACTGTGCGTGGTGGTACTGGTTATATCTTGGAATATTTCGGTGAAGGTGTCGACTCTTTATCTTGTACAGGTATGGCTACCATTTGTAATATGGGTGCTGAAGTAGGTGCCACCACATCTTTATTCCCATATAATGATGCTCATAGGCGTTATTTGGCTGCCACTGGTAGAAAACAAGTTGCCGATGCTGCTGATGTCGCTTTAAATGAATATAACTTCCTAAAGAGTGATCAAAACGCTCAATATGATGATATTCTAGAGATTAATTTGTCAGAGTTAGAACCAACAATTAATGGTCCATTCACTCCAGATTTGTCTACAAAGGTCTCTGAGTACGCTGAAACTTCCTTAAAGGAAAATTGGCCTCAAAACATTTCTGTCGGTTTAATCGGTTCATGTACTAATTCTTCATATCAAGATATGAGTCGTGTTATCGATCTAGTCAATCAAGCCGCTAAAGCTGGTTTGAAACCAAAGATCCCTTTCTTTGTCACTCCAGGTTCGGAACAGATTAGAGCTACTTTGGAAAGAGATGGTATCATGAAAACTTTCACTGATAATGGTGCTATTGTCCTCGGTAACGCCTGTGGACCATGTA
Source organism: Maudiozyma barnettii (assembly GCF_903064755.1). Taxonomy (NCBI): domain Eukaryota; kingdom Fungi; phylum Ascomycota; class Saccharomycetes; order Saccharomycetales; family Saccharomycetaceae; genus Maudiozyma; species Maudiozyma barnettii. Next base: position 1,249,357 of record NW_024545241.1, on the reverse strand, counting down.
TCGGGCAATGGGATAGAGGTGATGTTCCAAAGGATACTAAACAAACAAACTCCATCTTCACCTCTTTCAACAGAAATTTCAGAGCTAGAAATGATGGTAACAGAAACACAATGAATTTCTTAACCTCACCAGAAATTGTCACCGCTATGATCTATTCAGGTGATGCTCAATTTAATCCATTGAAGAACTCAATTACTACCCCAGATGGTAAAAAATTCACTTTCAAAGCTCCAAAGGGTGACGAATTACCACAAAGGGGATTTGAACATGGTAGAGATATATTCTACCCAGAAAATGATCCAAAGCCAAATGCTGAAATCCCAGTTAAGGTTAGCCCAGATTCTGACCGTTTACAACTATTGGAACCATTCAAACCATGGGATGGTAAGGAGTTAAAGACGACTGTTTTATTGAAGGTTAAGGGTAAGTGTACCACTGATCATATATCTGCTGCTGGTGTTTGGTTGAAGTACAAAGGTCATCTAGAAAATATTTCCTACAACACTCTAATCGGTGCTCAAAATTATGAAACGGATGAAGTCAACAAAGTTTACGATTTAGATGGCAAGGGATACGATATCCCAGGTTTGATGATGAAGTGGAAGGATGAACAAAGACCATGGGTAGTATTGGCCGAGCATAACTACGGTGAAGGTTCAGCAAGAGAACATGCTGCCTTGTCTCCAAGATACCTAGGAGGTGAAATCATATTGGTTAAGTCCTTTGCAAGAATCCATGAAACTAACTTGAAGAAGCAAGGTATGCTACCTTTAACTTTTGCTGATGAAGCCGACTTCGATAAAATTTGTTCTGGTGACGTCTTAGAGACTGTTAACTTAGCTGATATGGTTGCTAAGAACGGTGATAACGGCGGTGAATTGGATGTCAAGGTCACTAAGCGTAACGGTGAAACTTTCATTATCAAGGCTAAACACACAATGTCTAAGGATCAAATCAACTTCTTCAAGGCAGGTTCCGCTATCAACTTCATTGGTGAACAACGTAGAAACGTATAAACAGTTTTACGTATAAATTGTTTCATTTACACACCTCACAAAAATTAAATAAAGGTTGATGTATCCAAAAGATAGTATTTTCATCTTTTTTGTTTCATTTCTGAACTGAAAGTTCTATGCATTAATTATATATTTATTTGGGTACAGAATCTAGTTTATTTATTTATCTATTTATTCAAAATAAAAAGTCGATTAATATTGTTCTAAGTTAATTCTTATCTTATTGATAAACGTATTTCCAAATTTTCATTTCTTTTTTATCATTTCATCCATAACTTTTAAACCTTGGAGTCTCTCTTCGTACAACGCAGCCAATTTATTGACTTTACTAGCTTGTGAGCCTTGTTTCATACCCGAAAACCCAACTTGAGAAAATTGATCCTTAGTCTTAATCTCTGCTTTCTTCGCTAGCTGCTTCTTTTTTAATTCTTTATCAAATTTCTCAAATTTTGATGTTGGTAGTGGTGTGGCATTATCTGTTACCATATCTCTCACCGCATCAAATTCACTCCCATTGGTGTCAGTCTTACCTGTTTCAGAAATATCTGGGATACTGATTGTACTTGGCGGAGTTCTCATAACAGAAGACCCCGAAGTAGATCTTTGTCCCGATACAGCTGTTGCACCGCTCGATATACGACTCTGATAATTGGAACCCATGTTATTAAATGTCAAATTCTCTTCTGTTAATTCAGTAGAACTCAACAAAGTAGAATCCGTACTACTAATACGAATCGATAAGTTTGGAATAGAAGGTTTATGCAATAATGGTGTAGGCGATTTGGGCCTATTTATAGAGTCTGTTGAATCAGATGATGAATCTTCATCTTTTGAAAGTTTAAGAGAAGAGAAGGATTTTATTGGACTTTCACTGCGTGGGTCATTGTTGAAATTAGATGAACTTCTACTTGGGCTGGTGTTATATTTGGAAGGACTAGCTTTTCTAGGTTTTGGTAACATTGGTGGTCCCATTGATGTTGGTGGTGTAGAAACTGGAGTTGCCTGTACTGAAGGTATTTTCTTCACAGGTGGTTTTGGTAGTGGCTTAGTTGAACTCATTGATCTACCTCTCTTGTTCAATTTTTCACATGAACTGACAATTTGATCAAAATTTTCTAATAAATTCTTAATAAATCTTGAACCGATGGCTAATCTATCTGCATTATTCATTGATATTTTTTCTTTACATAATGTCGGTACTAATGCTTTGCTCAGACTCTTGGAAGTATGTTTTGTAACTTCTTCTGCTTTAATTATCGAAATAAATAATGGGAATATTGTAATGAACAAATGGTAATAATTATTAAAATTTATCATCTCCACAAATGTCTTGAATGTGTAATTTAAGTCATCTGATATAGGTAATCGAACCATGTCAATTGGTACCAACGGATGTGCTTTGTTCTTAATGAAATGTAAAAATACAGAACCCAGCGAATATATATCCCATTGTGATATATCAATATAATTATTTCTTTCTATTACATCGAGAAAAATATTAACTTTCCTATAGGTACCTGGTTTTTGGAAAAGTAATTCTGATTTTACACCATATATGCTGATTTTTTTAAAGATTTTATCAAAGATGAGTTGTCTATATTTCCTTTTAGCCAGATCTGTTAATCTTGTAAAATATTCTTCTGGTACATCGATGTACTCACTAATTTCATAATCATGAAGATATACATTTAAGGATATTCTTAATCGCGTGATATCAATCAATCTAGATAATGTTGTTAGATCCGGAACATGGGCAACTGCAACAGAACTTTCTGGGGAGTTATCTTCTTCTTGTGAGGTATCCTTTCCTAGCATTGGTAAAAATTTAATATTAATGGCATTCGTTAGAACTTGATATACTGTTCTAATGAAAAATGATTCATGAACAATATAGGTCTTTTGCAGAAAATATCTTGATTCTTTAGGTAATTTAGAAAACATTTTAATACCATATACCCAACTGATTTTCTTTTCTGTAAATCCAGATGAGAATACTACCAAAGAATAAGGAGATTGTGGTAATTTTGTGATTAACATATCCATTAATTCATCAATCAACAAGTCATATACTTGTTTATCACCACCAATTTCGGTAGGACCTGGTAAATATGTTGAATCAAAGACATATATGGAGTGTCCAGAGTTTGGATCAATGGAGTATGATTTAAAAAATATATTGTTTACGTTAATATCGATCATTTTTTAATTATTATGTCCACTTTGATGGTATGGGTATAAAATACAACTGTATTAGTTGTAACAAAGTAGGGGTGATTATGGAATATGCAAATAATAGTAAATAAGTGAGAGGATAGCTGACTTCAACCAAATGGTGAGATAGGTGAATAATGGGTCAATCTAACCAAAATAATAATCAATTCTCTAGAATGCTGAAAAAGATAGTTCAAAAAAAAAAAGAGATGTATCTGTATCCTTTTTTTTCTTTCAAATACAACTACTACTAACTTGTAAAAGCAGTGTCAACCTTGTGATGATATCTACTTTGAAACTTATTCCTAATTAACATTTTTAAAATAAAAAAAGCTAAGGTCATATTATCTCGAAACTTCATTTTTATTTATGTTATTCCACATCAGTCTTCCAGCGGAAGAAACGCCAAAATTTGTGTGACAATTTCTCTGTTATGAGATACCAGGAAAAATATATAGAGCGATGGGAAAAATTGTTCACTCTCTCGGACACCCAAAATGAGCGAAATTTTGGTTGAAAAATTTAAAGTGAATAGTAGAATGGATGAAACCTATTATTATGACGGTAGAAGATAAAAAGGAGGGTCTTAATGATAGAACAACCAAAGGGGAAACTTGGTAGCATTGCCTTGAAATATCAAAACCAAAAAGGGGAAAAATATTCTTCGATGTACTTATTTTTATGTAGGACAAAATAATTTATCGGACCATCTGGTTTAGAAATGCTCTGAAAAAAATGAACAAATTATAGAGCTAATATAGAAAATTCAATAAATATTTCAAAAGTCTCATTAGAATTATTAAAATGTGATTCCGGTGATTGAGAGTTCAAATTTGGCATTGTACAAAATTCTTGACTGTGATGCTTCAATTTGACCCTATTTCTTCTTTTGTGTCGCAATATGTTGTCCACTATCCGTTAGGGGTAAACATAACTGTTTTAGTTCAAGAAAACAGACCAAGGTCGTTTAGTCTGTTAATTACACTTTTTTTTGTGTCATCGGCTAATGTCACCAAAAAACAAATTTTGGTGGTAAAGTATATTGTAGGGGCAATAAACCAACTATAAAAAATATAGGATTTTTTAAATTATGAAATTTAGATAAATTCAGGATGGAACGTATCAAATTGTTTTGTGGCTTATTAATAAAATATTAGTATTGTCTTCTTTCAATCTATCTATTATTATTCGTGAAAAGGCATATATGAAACTTCATCCAAAAGATGGATGTTCTTGTTGTCCGTATTATACATTGGCATAATTCCAAAGAAATTATTTGTAAAGCTATCAACAATTAAATTCAACTAATGAACCTAAAGATTCAATAATTACGGAATCATGAGAAAACTGAAACCCCAACAAACTCAGAAAGCTTAATTTAAAAATAATTAATTTCAAGTATTATCCACTTTATATGTTATGTGGTATAAAAAAAATAATCAATTATCATACGCAAAAATGTACGAATTAAGCATTGCTACCATAAAAATACCTGAAGAGTCCACTGAAGTTAGAATCACTAACTCAGCTTCTCCACAAAAAAAAATTCGATATTTTGACAAGTAAATTTCTTAATTAATAACAAATGAGTCCCAAAGCCTCTGTCAGACATTACAATGTCTCAGTAGAGACACTTCTCTAGCGGATCACTTTTGACGACGAAAGAAAAAAAGTTCCAAAAAATATAGAACTCCTCATAGGGGGCTCGAACCCCTGACATTTCGGTTATCCTTGCCTAAGTAATAATTACTTAAAAGCCGAACGCTCTACCAACTGAGCTAACAAGGATGAGTTCTATGACACTAGCGTTTTACCTATGCTCTTTTGTTAAACTTCATTTTTAATATGCTTCGGTTTGTTCTGGGAATACACATGCTTATGAGGTGAAGCAGACATACTGTGGTTAGACTTATATTCGTTCATATTATATAGTGGCAGGTAGAGAGGTTGATGGCATAGCTTAAGTTTTAATGTTAGGTAAGCAAAATATACTTGTTATATTTCTCTTATATTTGTAAGTGGTTTTTTATATTTTATATAATTTATAGAACGAACAGAATCTAACTTCGAATGTAAGTTCAGAATTCTTTGTCTTTATATATTATGTATTTTTCTCGACAATCTGTTTCTCATATTATCTAATCATTACGTAATATTTGTTTCATACTATAACGTGCTTCATAACATATTCGAGATATATTGATCCCACATAATTTCTGATGGGAAAATTGAATATTAGACATCTTCTATTTAACTGAACAAATTTTATTATATTACAAAATCAACTTATAGTCGTCTGGTCTTTTTATATCTTATATAAAAATATATAAAGTAAATTATGGAAACAATTATATTCATAAATGAAATATTGTTCCATTTATATATGTTGGATTATCATTGTCGTGATTATAAACTCACTCGACAGTGGCTTAAGTAATCTATTATTAAGTTGTTGTGGGATGAACCTATCGTTAGATCATTGCGGGATGAATCTAGCATCAGATCATAACCTTGGTCATTATCCCTCTTATAATATATTTCCGACAAATACAAGTTGTTCAAAATTTTAATATTGGTGTGTCAAGAATTGAACTAGTTATTAATATATTAAAACTACTGGGACTTCAAGATTAGGAAACACTGAGTCACTTTGATTTTTTAAAATAACCCAGATAAATGTCGACTGGACATTAAGACAACTAGGTTCTGCTCTCTTTTAGGAGGGTGTAACAAAATCTTACAGATATCTGAAATTCTATATATGGAAGTTAAAAATGGAAATTGTACCTGTTGTTCTGAGTACAAAAGGCGCTTCTATCTGTTTGTTTTGGGTAATTAATGTTACCAACTCCGATTATCACTTTTGTTTTTTTGTTTACGTTTAGGTCGATATATTATCATTTCCTAACCCAGCACAAAGATAAAAAATTATATAGTTTATGGTAAAACATAATCTCCTAAATTAAATATTGAGTCAATTTATATTAAAAACAGATTTGTTGCATATATATATACTAATCAGTCTCATCGGTTTATAATTATGATCATATCGTTTCAATGTAATTTTTTGTTATAGAGTGGGAACCAAATTTTGAACGGAATAGTAGCCTACATGCATGAATTGACATTCAGAACTTCTAGCAACGAGGTTACAACAATAATTATTTATTATTATTTCTAATAGTTACAGTCTACCAAAAAATTGGTCAGGTACTATTACTTCTTAAGTCATTTATATTCCATAACAAAAATTTTGCTATTTATTAGAGTTACAAGATACCCGTATCGCTCATTATAAAAATGTTCCTACTTCTTCTGAATTCATTTTCTCTTTTTTCTCCTCATCCTTGTTTCACCAGCTTCCTTGATAATTTTACCTTTGCGCTTCTTGGTGGGTTCATTAGCAGTCTTTGTATTTTCTGCTTCTTTATTAATAACGGCATCTTTGGGCTTTAAGAAATACTCATTCAGAGCTTTTTTCGTCAATTCTTTCGATATATTTTTCTGAGCAAGTTCTTCAAACTTTAATGGGGTTTTAAAGATTGTACGTCCATCATCCTCTATTTTTTGTTCCTTATACCATTGATCTAATTTGACAATGCATTTCTCGTTATTTATAAAGTCCAACCATTTAATTGCCGCAAACCGTATCTTAAAAGATTTTTGCAAATTGTCATTATTTGTTGTGATGAGACTAGTGTATTCATTATATGTAGCCCTCTTAAAGCATTGTTCTATAAGTTTATGTTGTGGTAAAATACGTCTCCTCTTATTATGCACTATATGGGCATACCTGTTCACAAATCCAATAAATACCTGGTACAAAGTATGGTCATGTTCCAAAAATTTGAAAGTTTCATTGTTACCAAATTTGTCCTGGATCAGACGTATAGCATTTTCTAAAGCACCGTCAGTCCCTATGCTAGCCTCCCCTCCGGAGGTGACTGCAAACTCCGCTGTTCTCTTTATTATTTCAAGGTCTGAACTTGGTACTGAGTGGTTTTCATCATAGTTTATAAACAGGAATGATGGTGGTTCTTCAGGTACAGTATCTGTTGGTTCCACCCGCTTCGATTTTGGTACACTTTCTGTTTCACCATTTAATAATGACACATAATAACTATGGTTGGCATCTTGACTATTCAAAAACGGAAATTTATCCTCCGATTCTCTCAGCAATCTATCTTCTAAGACCTTCCCATGCTCTCGAACGTATTCAGCTGTCTTTATTATATTTGCCTCCAATTCAGCATCCATTTTGGCACTTCTACAATAAGGTTATTGTTAATGCAACCTTTGATCATACACTAATTGGAAGAAATAACCTAACTCTTATATTCTTTATTGCTCTTTGTTGTGGTTCCTTTTCATTAAAAACGATGCCTGAATAATTGTCTGTTTAAGTATTTTTTTTTTCGTTTCGCTGTGAGGTCCGCCCAACCTTAAAGTTCTCAACCTTTACACTTCTTTGAAACAAGATATTAATCAATACCATATTTAAAATTACTATCCGACTAGTTATGTCAATGGAAGGTCCAATAAAAACAAGTTATTTACTGTTTGTCTTTTAAAGTTGACTTATGCAACCTAAAGACGCCATTGCGTATTAATATTTAAAATAATAGAATGGATAATATACTTCAAGTCGAGGCTATAGTAAAGAATATCGTGGGGGATCTAAATGTTAAGGACTATGTCAATTTTAAATGTATTAGCAAGAGAGTGTATAGTTCATGGTTGAATAAAGAAACAGACTACATTTATTTCTCAAATAAGCTGAAACAAATCGGCCTCGATGAGGAGACTATTGTAGAACCTTCAGAAAATAAATTAATCGACGATGTATCATACAATGACATATCGGTACTTAATTCTTTCGAAAAAATCAAGACATTTAACAAACAAAATTATTTAACAATTTACAAAGTTCTTTATCAAACGTTTAATGATTATTGTGAGAATCTTTATTCAAATAAACTTGCCAATTTTTTCCCTGTTCAATATGAAAAGGATCCATTGCAACAGAGCCAAATACTGCAAAATATTAGTCGTTTTAACGTATCTAACAATAACGATTTTGAATATTATACCAAAGTCGTGACAAATTTTAAGATTTTAAAAGAGATATTTATTAATTCATGTTTAAATGAAATGGAAATAAATTACAATGAAGCAGAATACACTGCCGTTGGAAAATTTACTAAAGTTCTCCTGACTTTTGGTGAACAAAATATGGTGATAGATTTTTTTAATTCCAAAATCGAATACCCATCTGTACCTACTCTACCCGAATCAGATGAAGATACGACATCAACAACTGACAACAAATCGAACATTTTTTCCGATGAAGAATTGGTGAAGACATTAAAGCCTCTAAATGAGTTTGTAAATAAAAACATATCTGTGATCGATTTATTATTTGAAGAAAATTATTCAATGTTTACTAATTTTTTTGAATCTTTTATACAACAGTCCTTAATTCCTTTTGTAAATAAAATATTAAAGGATGATAGGAACGAAGATACATTTATTAATGGATTCCCATCAATATATTCTCATGTTATTGAAGAATTCTGTACAAATCTAGATTTTTCTATAAACGGTAGCATAAATGAAGAAAAGTTAGATAAAGAACAAAGAGATAAATTATTTCATAAAAGGGTATATGATTTATTAAATGTTTATTTACAACCTAACATTCTAAAATATTTAGATCAATCGAGTATTCAATTTGAAAAAAATATTCTTAAACAATTTACTAACTTTCAAATCGAACAGAAAGAAAAATCCGAAAATGAGATGTTAAATTTAACTGCTGAAAATTCAACAATAGATATAAATGAGAACCAAAATAAGGATGGTGACAAATATAATTTCTTAGACTCATTCACTAAAGTCTTCGGAATTACTAGCAAGACTTCAAAAGCAGAACAAATGAATGATAACTTAACGAGTTTAATGAATAACAGTCTACGTAACATTAAAAATCTCATAAATTTAGAGTTATGTCTGAGTATCGTAAGACAAACTCAAGCAAGGATTGATATTTTTTTGCAATTCAAAACTTCGATGAACCTCTCGACATTAATTAATGAAAAATGTGAAAATATTTTTAGAATATTGATAAAATGTTTGAATGAAAACCATATCCAACCTGCATACGAAAAAGCAATTTTATTATTACAAAGTTATGATATTAACGATTTACCTATAAATGTTTCAAATGAATCTTCTGACAGCAAGGATGTCACACAATCTGTTGAACCATTAGTCAATTTTGCTGAACTTATTAATACGAGTGACATTATTTTACAAATGATATCAATTTTCTATAGAAATGAAATGGTGACAAAGAAAATTATAGACCCAACAGAAGAAGCCAAAAAAAATGTATGGCAAAGTGGATTATTACAAACTAAGAAAAATTTTGAATCCGCAGTAGACAGTTTTGTCGCAGATGGATTAAATATCGGTATCAATAAATTAGTTGATCAAATAAACCATACATTTAAGACCGTACAACTTCCTACAGATTATTACCCGCCAGCACATAAGAACACTGTGGAGATTAAGCCAACTGAATGTTGTAGAAAGACAATCACTTTATTAGATAATCATTGTTTCTTATTAAATGGTGCTACAGATAAAGGTACCATCGATGTATACCAACAAGAAATTGGTAAAAGATTTTTCAACATTTTAGTCGAACATTTAAAGACTCAAATTATTTCTACTGAAGGTGCAATAATTTTAATTTGTGATATGAATCTATATTTTGATTTTTTCAACCAAAAACTGAAACAAAAATCAATTATTCCATATTTTCAGGCATTAAAAAATGTAAGTAATCTATTCTTAATAGATGGGAAGGATTCTAAAGAATTAGGTAAACTTATTGGTGACTTAAACAAATTCCAAGGTATATTTTCACAGGAGGAAATCTATGAATTTGTACAAAGAAGACAAGATTGGTTGTCTGTTAAGAGAGACGTTGAAAAAGTTATGTATGGTCTTGGACTCAAAGATTGCGTAATAATGTAGTATTCGCAATTAATTATGTAAATAAGATAGAGCGTAACAGTCCATGAGATAGATATATAGATAATTAAAAGTAATTATGTATAAGGAGATCCAAGAATAAATACCTTTAAGAGTAATGAAACCGCACACGAAGCTGAGATGTGTGTTCTTTGTTTTGCTCCCCGATCTCACTGAGATTCGTTGAAAACCAGTTCCTCCTATTCGATCCGATCTCGTTAGACACTGCCACCCCCTCACGAAGATTAGGTATGACACAAATCCTGAGTTCGAAGATGTTGACAGTAGAGCAAAGAGCAAAATCAACTTGAAAATAACATATAACCCTTGCAGGAGCGATATTTTTCAGTTTTATCATCATTGTATCTCTGCCTCTGACGCTATCTCTGTCTATTTTCTTACTGTTGCGGCTTTTGTCGTTTCCAAAATTTATTTTAATTGGATATTTCGGATACCTTTTTCCTTTCAAATTTGCAACTCTATCAACCAAATCCAAACAAAGGAAGAAGCAAAGGACGAAAAACTGGAATTGGGTAAGGTTGAATGAGGGCATCAAAAAATAACCTTTCTAGATGTAGTTTGTTTTTAGTTCGGGAAACAAAAACATGATTGGATGAGGCAACAATAAAAAGTAAGATTCACAAATTTCCTCTTTCTTTCTTATTAGTGTTTAATATATTGCAATAACTAGTTCAATTTACACAACTTGAAAGGGAACAGAAATATAAAAATAATATAAAAGTTGTACATATAACTATCTATAACCAAGTGGTGTTTTAATAATATTGAGAGATGCCAGTACATGCGAAATACTTATTTGGTAAATATATTGATACTAGTTTTGCGATTTTATTAGGTACCATAAGTTATTTTGTTTACGAAAAGAAAATAAATAGACCCAAAGATCAACAATTACTTACCTTATTAAAGGATAGATTTTCAGAACATAAAGTTATAAAGAACGTGTCACAAGAACGGTGAAGACAGAGTAACTAATACTATTTTGAGTTGTATCTATATATATATTACTCACACACATATCATAGATCTAAAATGGTAGACTTTAGACCAAGATTATTAGTGTTATCTGCAGACAGTAAGACTCATAAGTTAATTACTAAGAAGACTCGTGTATCTCGTGCATGTCTGATCTGTAGAAAGAAGAAACGGAAATGCAATGGTTTAAATCCATGTGATTTTTGTAAACGATATTCTTTTAATTGCGCTTATAGTGATAAGAAATTTTCAGAAATAAGTAATGATGAGATTAAAGCTTTAAAGAAAGAAAAAAAGAATGAAATATTATCGAATGAAATATTACTTCTTAAGGGAACCACTAATAATAACGAGTATGTTGATAATGATGACCATTCTGACTTTGATTATAAAAATATTGCTGAATTATTGATATCTAAGAAAGTTCTAGAAAAGATTAAAAAAGATAATCATTCTTTAGAAGACAGGAATATATTTATGACGAATTTAATCAAAAAAAATATTAATGAGGAAAAATCGTTATTAAATTTAAATTTTTTCAATAAATCTAATAAAATTTTATTACCTCCAAGAGATATTGCATTGAAATTAATCTTAAATAGTTGGAACTATGCTGGGGTATTATTTCGATTTTATCATCGTCCAACTCTGATTAATATATTGGATTCTTTATATGAAAATGATGGATATCCAAAAAATAATGAAGAAATACAAGCACAATCCTTAATATATGCTATATTAGCAGTTGGTGCTCTTTTCTCTAAGGATGAATTCAATGAAAATGATACAAGAAATCGAGACTTTTATAATGATGAAGGGATCAAGTTTTTCAATAAAGCAAGGGATATGATAAATTTTAAAGAGATTTCTGATATATATTCTATCCAAGCATTATTTATGTTAACAATGTTTCTTCAATGTTCTGCGAACTTGAAATCATGTTATTATTATATTGGAATTGCTAAAAGATTAGCATTACGTGAACGATTACATCGTAAATCTTCTTTGATAGGCCCCACATTAATTGAAGATGAATCTAAGAAAAGATTATTTTGGTCAATTTATAAAGTGGATATATATTTGAATTGTATCCTTGGTTTACCATGTAGTATCCCTGAGAATAATGTTGATCAAGAGTTTCCCTTGGATATTGATGATGAAAAGATCACTGCCGTATCAAGTTTAAGTGATTTTTCAGAGACTTTAACCAATCCATCGCGAATCATAAGTTCATGTGGAATGAATAATGAACATACGAAATTAATTCTTATTATGTTAAAAATATATGAACAACTTTATCCATTAAATTTACAAATCCTTGATGTGGAGCCATCTGTAATTTATCAATTCGAAGAACAATTAAATCAATGGCATATTGAATTACCAATTCCATTATCGTTAGGTTATAATTATAGTACTAGTGGAGAACGTGATCATTATTTGAAACCAAGTAAATTATTACAATTAGATTACTTATTGACGAAATTAATATTATATAAACCATTTTTCCATTTCATTAGTATTGATTTAAGTATATTATCTCAATTACCAAACAGAAGAGATTTAACGTTTCAAGTTTCCATGGCTCATCGATGTATCGATGTCTCTGAAGAGATTATCGAATTGGCAACAACAATGATCGATGAAGATATAATCAATGGATCATATTGGTTTTCCATTCATACTATATTCCATAGTGTTGCCTGTTTAACGGTGTATCGTCATATTTTACAAACCACCAAAAAAGATGATCATGATTATAGTGAGAAGGATAAAGATGTTGAGAAATATTATCAATTAGGGTATGATGTATTAGTTAAATTAAAGAGTAATTCCATAGCTAGTGAACGGATTTATAATGTATTGAATGAAATCTTTGAAGATTTTGATAGTCAAATGATTAAATTATCAAGACAGGCATTATTTACATTAACCAATGGATATGATTATAATAGTCTAATTAATCATTCGATGATGGATATGAATTCTTCAACAATTCCAATACCTTCTACTATGATTCCAGAACAACAACAAAATATACCAATAACCACCACCACCACAGCATCTGCATCATCATCATTATTACCAAGTAATAATCATAATACTGGTAATCATTTCATCTCAAATGATAGTAATAATAATAATAATCATAATCATTCGATTGATGAAACCAATTCCTTATTTAATTTAGAAGATCAAGCGATTTATGACGAATTTTTATTTGATCCGCAAATTTCATTAGAAAAATTATTAGAAGATTTAGGTAGTTAAGAATATATTATATTGTTATATTATTATTATATTGTTATATTATTATTATATTATTATTAATTAAAATAAATAATTGAATAAGAGAAAAAAATATGTTATCATTATCATAATAATAGGTCATTAGAAGGCAATTAAAAGAAAAGAAGAAGAAGGAGGAATATATTAAATGGGAGAAGAATTAAGCAAAAACAAAAATTACTATAATAATAATAATAATAATATTATAATAAATTTATTAGAAAAGGACTCTTTCAGAAGAAGGTAATTGCATTGGCTTAATAATCAAATACGAGTTTTGTCTATTTGAGACACCTGCGTAAGCGTTATACCAAGCGATAAATGCCACAATTACACCGATTACACCTGCGGCTCTTGTAACGCCGACTTTACCTGTAAATTCTCCAATAGAAAGTAATAAAAATGTGATGGTTAATAAGAAGAATAAAGAGAAGAACATTACGGTAGACTTCATGGTACAAACAGTGATACCTGCGGTGAAAATCGTCCAACCTAATAGATAAAAGCCTAAAGCGTTAGCTAATTGATCTCCTTTACCTTCATAAGCGTCTAAAATACCGAACCAAGGGATATGAATTGCACCAAAACTTAACCAAAACCCACCGTAAGAACTCAAAGCGGTACCACCAAAAGTATTTTCTAATGCGATTTCCCAAATACCTGCAATTAGTTGAACTAGACCACCGTAAAAGATGGCACAGCCAACTACGACATTTGGAGTAGTAATACCTTGAGCTCTTGCATTAAACATTGATAAGATAAAAGTAGTTAAAGCGAAAGCTGATAAACCTAAAGGAGCTGGATTAGCAAATTTATGAGTTGAAGGAGGGGCTAAACCTGGTTGTAAAGTACCACCGAAAGCTTCATAAAGATCAGCTTTCAAAAATTTTTGTCTCCCGATATACATATATTCGCCATTATCGCCTGAAGTATAAATTTTACCGATGGAATCGTTAGACATATTATGTGGTTGAGGTATAGTTTCTTGTGGTTTTAGAGAGTTTTCCACATCACCTCCACTTGAGTATTCTTTGTCGGACATTATATTGTTGTTGTGTTGTTGTGTTGTAATATTATATTATATTATATTATATTATATTAGTTGTATTATTACAATATATTACAATATAATAAAGTAGTAAAGTGATAGGAATAAAATATAAATAAATAAGAATGAAATATGCAACCCTTTTATAATATAATATTTGCCGAATTATTCAAATTCCAATAAGGGTCCAACCTCCTGTTCAAGAAATGCTGTAATCTCTTGTTGCTTCTCCACAAAATACCGAATACCCAATATCTACTATTTCCTCCAGATTAACCGCCTTGGCTCAAGAACCACTAGCAATAACAAAACTTTAATTACTCCAACAATCAGCAGCCACAGCAGCGACAGCCACAGCAACAACGAAAGTGTGACTCTCCCTCTCCCCCTCTCCCCAACTACAAAAATTGGAGTAAAACAAACAAACAAACAAACAAACAAACAAACAATAATACTGCAATGTACTGCAATGCAATATTGGGGTAAAAACTGCAACACTACACTTTGTTTCTTTGTTGCTGCATTTTGCGGGGAAACAGTTCTGCGTTCGCAGCTTATTTCTCCTCCCACAAATATTTTTGGTTACTTTCGCAATTGTTGGGGTAAACGGGTTCGCTGTGTCCTGTAAATACCTGTAATATTTGCGGGGTGCGCGGCTGTATTATGCAATATGCACATATATAAATATAAACGTATAAACGTATAAACGTATATAGATATTTAGATATTTAGATGTTATAGCGCACTACTACAACGTCCACTCATCAAAATATACCGCTTCTTTATCATTAGTCGATGGCGCTATACCTCTGTAATAATCATATACACAGAAATCTTGTGAATCATCGTCATAGATCGATGATACATTATTACTACTACTACTATTAGTATTAGCATGAGCATCACGATCTTCTTCGTTTTCACGATCTTCTTCTTCGTCTTCTTCTACTCCACTGGGTCCGATCTTCCCTAGTTGTAATAGACTTTGCAATGTCACTTTGTAATAATCATGCTCTATACGTTCCAACTTATCATCATATACTAGCACTTCACACAAGCTACGAATATCCTTCGTGGTTAATTCAACATTGGCTACTTGCGCCATCGAAATAAATTCAAGAATTTGCTCCGTTGTCGAACCATTTAATACGTTTGGTGCATAATGCTTTTGTAAATTTTGATTATTACTGGTATTAAATCCATCAGGAAACGTATTCTCTGCAATATATCTCCATACAATGGTCAATAGACTATTGATAAATTCTACATCCAATTCCCCCTCCGTAAACCATGGACCACCGGTAACTTCAATCGAGGGTTGCAAATTGTATAACATATATATCTTCCTCGTGGGGAATTTTACACTCTTAACACTCTTCACATATCTTTGACTCTCTAACGATTTTAAACATTTAGACACTACATGTTGATGCAGATTTGTACGTGCTTTAATGGTCTTCGACCATATCCCTTCACGGCCCGACGCTTCAATATACGAATAAACTAACGCTTCCTCAGATGACATCGACGATTTCTTCGCAGCCTCCGATATGTCAACCGCTTGGAATTTTAATTCATTGTTTTGCTTAACTAATTTCAATAAATTCCTATCAACTAATTCTTGAACTATTAACATTACTTCACCTAAGGTGGATTTAATACCAATGTATTGTTGAATATCTTGCTGAGTATATAACTTCGTAGTATCATCACCAGATATCATTTGATTATGTAATCTACTCGCATGATCTGATAATTTTATACTTTCATCCATTCCACTCATTGCTCTTGTTGCCCTTGTTGCCCTTGTTGCCCTTGCTATTTTATATCTTACTTATTTTAATATTAATGATTTGATTTGATTTGATTTGATTTGATTTGATTTGATTTATATATATATATATATATACTACATGGAAATTTTTCAATTTTTCAATTTTTCAATTTTTTTATCAATTTTTTTATCAATTTTTTTTTAGGGTAGAGGAATTAGGGCATCGCGCGTTGACTAATTTACCCTTCCATCCATCCATCATCAACTACCAAACTATCTCTGTTCAATGACTATCCATCTTAATGCTAAATATCCAATAATTAAAAAAATTATATTGAATAATCCTAATACTTTTAAATCAAATATTAGATTTTGCACTTGGAATCCAAATGTACTCAATATAGTGGCACCAGGTACTTCAATATTTAATCCAAATTTACGTTCTTTTAACATCAACGTCTTAACTTCATTAATTAATAAGGATTCGTACGCATAATAAAATATCGAAACATTCTTCAAATCCTTAAACACAATATTGGTCAATTCTTGAGTATTAATGAAAAGTCCACTGAATAAAATCGACGCTAATAATACTAATACACTCGCAATAATCGAATTATTAAGACTTTCAAACATTATACCTAAGGATAAAATCTCTAATGCAATACCAACATTAAATAATACTAATATTAAAATACATTTCAATAATGCATTATCACCATTATTTAATCCAATTAAAGGATAAACTATTATTGTCATTAAAATTGGTGGAATCACTCGTAATGGTAATACATCACTTAAAATTTTGCTAATATAATATGCTAATGGAGAATAATAATTATTCGATCTTTCCTTTAGAAAAATTAATCTTTCTTGTGCAAATGAACTTAATCCAGTAAATGTAACAAATCCAAAATATGTTAAAATGAAAAAAAATAACCCCATACGATTTTGAAATCCACTAATATCAATACTAACATCATAATATAATGTCCCCAAAAATAAACTTAACAAAATCGTCAATAAATAATTCGCTAATAATAATTTAGGATTTCTATAAATATTCTTGAACGATCTCGAACAAAGAATAGATAATTGTTGAGAAAAAGTCGCAGGTTTATGTTTTCTTGGAATTTCAATTTGTTGTAATAACGATACACTTTCAGCATTATCAAAATTATTGATATCTGAAATATCTTGTAATAATGATGCATAATTAGGACTTTCTTTATATTTTTCTGTTAAGAACTCAGTGTTGGATAATTCAACAATTGTTCCGCCAGTTGCTTGTCTATCACTACCATCTTGCAATAAACCTCTTATTTCATCTCGATGTTCAGCAAAATGTTCCCATTCGTTTTGGGTAGTACTCCTATTCAAGGAATGAGAACCCAACGTCGTAGTAGTATCATTATGGATAATATGTATACCATTATCTGTCCTCCTCTCTTGGTCTTGTTCATCAATATCTATAATTCCACGTTCCAAATCAGCTGTTGCGTCTACATTTCCAAGTTGTCTATTGGATCCGAATGTAATATCGATTAAATAATCTGCAACGTTATAATTTAATGGACATTTAAAGCCATTATTTAATAAATAGTCATTGATTCCAATGACATCACCTGAATATATCATATTACCATTACTTAATAATACCAATTTATCAAACAGGTTAAAAATGTTAGATCTTGGTTGATGGATTGATAATACCAATGTTCTGTTATAATCCTTAGCCAATTTCCATAAACATTCAACCACATTGTTCGCATTGTTCGCATCTAATCCAGACGTAGGTTCGTCCAAGAAAAGTATCAACGGAGAGGTCACAAGCTCACAAGCAATAGAGACACGTCTCTTTTCACCACCTGATATCCCTCTTTGAAATTCATCCCCAATTATACGGTCTTTAATATCAAAGATTCTTAATTGTTCTAAAACTTGTATCACTCTTGCCTGTTTGGCTCTTAAGGACATCGATCTTGGTAAACGTAATAATGCACTGTTTAGGATAGTCTCATATACTGTTAATGTTGGTAACAAATAATTTTCTTGATCAACAAACCCAATCAATTTTGAAAATTGTTTCTTGGGGACTTCAATACCATTGATTTTAATTGTACCATCTACTACGCCTGATTTACGTTTCATTGCCAAAATATCTAACAAAGTGGTCTTGCCTGCTCCTGAACCACCCATGATGGCTAACATTTGTCCCGGTTTCACACAACCTGTAATATTTTTAAGAACGGTAGTCATTGATTGTGATTTAGAACCAATTGGTGGAACTGTATACTTAATATTTTCAAAGCTGAATGTTGTTAACAGATCACTTTTCAAGAAGTTGTTGTTATCATCTATATCTCTTGTTAAATCACTATCATCACCTAAGAAAATCGGATGTTTAAAAAGGGGAGAGTTTGAGATATAAAAGACGGTCATTGTGGCAACAGCTAATACTGCAATAGAAGTTAGGGCCAATATAATCTTACCTCTAAGGGTCATATTACCTTGATCTGCAGGTGATTTATAGCCTGGAATTTCACTATAATGTAGACATTCACCAGATTCACATTTTAAGGTAATATAAGGGTCACCAAAGATTGTCGATATCAAATCATTCATCGAAGGTTCCGAAAATACACATTTTCTTGTCTCTAAATCACATGTAAAATCACCAGGTCCCTTAATTGTCTCTGATAGGAATTCTCCAATATCGATGGATCCATTAGCACCACATAACATAGTTCCTGGTAGGCATTTACATTGAACGTTATCACAATTGTAATGAGAAGTATTTTTGGAGATATCATAATTGAATTGACATGTGTCTAATTCACAATAAAAACTTTCAATTTGATCAATCCAAAATTGGAAATTACATAAATCTTTTTCTTTATCACATGAAAATGTAGCTTGTGGTATTTTCCCATCAAGAATTTGTAAAATCTTTTGATTCGTTACATCACAACCTTGATGTAATCGATTAACAATCATCCCTTTCTTGTAACATGTACCTTTAACACTGTTATCTGGCATGAATACATCACAAACAGAGTCTTCTTGACAAATGTTACAATTGATCCCACTCCAACCATCATCACAAAGACATGAACTATCATTTGAGGATCGTTGAGGTCTATTATTATTATCATCAGCTAACGAACCACATAATGGGATGGAACAATCATCTCCACCGAATCCATCGATACAATCACACCTACCACTAAATTCATTACATTGAGAATATTGTTTACATTCAAAGATGGGTAACATACAATTAAAACATGGCGGACATTTATCATTGTCACCTCTATTATTATTATTATAACTATTATAATTGTTATTTCTATCTAGATTCAAAGCTGCTGCCAAAATATCAGAATTCTGTTTCGGTATAAGTAAACCAGCATTATTTAAAGATATATCTTTATTATCATTAAGGGCCAATACATGATATGATAAAATTAAACATATTATTGAATATGGAACGAATTTATCATATATACATGAATTTTTGAAACTAAAATTTCTCATCTTTCCATTATAAGGTTTGTGAATTCTTTAATCTTCAATAATATGAAAAAAATAAATAAATAAAAATTCAATATTTTAATATTAATTGAATTAAGGGTTTATTTTTAAATGAATTCGTAAAACGCAACAACAACAATATGTCAGATATCGAAAACCGGAAGAGTCTAATGAAAATAAACGATTGATAATTTTTGCCTAGACTAGACTCCTTTAACTATATAAATTCAATACTAAGATTTCCAAGAAATTAAATCACTAATTAATACTATAAGTTATAATGACTATTCTTTTGTTATTTAGTATAATCATTAAACGTTTAGTCACTAAGGCTATGAAACCCCGTCAACACCATTTACACGTTTATCTAGCTTTTCATTTCCCCAATTTAACCTCCCCCCGCCATTCTTGCCGCTACTCCACTGTATTGCAATACTAATAGTAATAATATACGTAATGTAATAATATCTGCCACGATGACTTTCCAGCGAATTCAATTTTCATCGCCAAAGACGGGAACAATTCTTCAAACAGACGCTACCCGGTTACAGCCGGGTAGCGTCCTCCGAGAAAATTCGAAGCCACGTGATCTTTTGAAAAATTGTTTTTCGCTCTTTGCCTCTATCCCACGCCTGTTTGAGTGGGCATCCACTAAATTCAAATTTATACACATGGAGACATATAGATAGCCTCTGGCAGTAGATCGGGATTCCTCTAAGCTTAAATTATTTAAGGCCTGCAACCGTTTACTACAAGTGTCCTCATTTCCTGGGCCATTAATTACATCCTACAACAAACACCGCAGCCACATACAAGTACGTCCTTCATATAGCTCGTTCTCTCTTTCTTGCCACACAAACTTAGTGGCCCTCCGTCCCATATTCCAGGAGACAGGAATCCCACCCACAATCTCCCTTAAACACAGATAGAGAATTGAAAATGAGTGATGATCCTCCAATGCCTCTCATACAAAATTGTGAAATATAAACAATTTCAAGAAAAACGCCCTCGAGAAATAATGAAAGTTAGAGATACTCAGATAAACAGACAGAGGACCCCATATGGCTAAAATAATAGAAAATTGGATAAACAGAATGATCCCCCCCAAGAGTAGAGAGAGAAACAAACAATTTTTTTATTTTTTGCGATGACGGCAAATTTAAATAACATTATTAAGTGATAATAAAAATAATAATTATTTCTTCATTTCTAAACAAGAAGAGAATGGAAGGTTGCAGAATCGTTAAGAGTTCAGCGTGTCTGTGAGAAAACATTTTTTCTTAATTAAATAACTGCAATTGCTCATGTGAGACAATTTCATTTCATTTCATTTAATTTAATTTACTTTCTTTGAATTTCTCTGACCTCATTGAAAAACTGAGTTTTGTTTTCAGTTAGACTACGCATTAGAACAAAACAATACTTTTCTTTCAGGCCTTGTTCTCTCTCTTTCTATTGTTGCTTTGCTGGCTTTCCTAAAAGTATATAAATAAAAGTCAATTGTTCAAAGTGTCTCTCTCTCTGTTTTTCTTTTGAAACTTTCACTTTTAAAGAACTTCTAAATTTTATACTTTTTTGAAACAATTGATCCTTCTAATAGATATTTTTTACAATTCTTTCTTATTTTATCTTTTCTTCTTGTTCTTACCTTGAAATAACCAAGAATATTTATATTTAACAATGTCTCTATCTTCCAAGCTAACTGTTAAGGATCTAGAATTGAACGACAAACGTGTCTTCATCAGAGTCGACTTCAACGTCCCATTAGACGGTAAGAAGATCACTTCCAACCAAAGAATCGTTGCTGCTTTGCCAACCATTCAATACGTCTTGGAACACAACCCAAGATACGTTGTCCTAGCTTCTCATCTAGGTAGACCAAATGGTGAAAGAAACGACAAATACTCTCTAGCTCCAGTTGCTGAAGAACTACAAACTTTGCTAGGTAAGCCAGTCACTTTCTTGAACGACTGTGTCGGTGCTGATGTCGATGCTGCTGTTAAGGCTTCTGCTCCAGGTTCCGTTATCCTTTTGGAAAACTTGAGATACCACATTGAAGAAGAAGGTTCCAGAAAGGTTGACGGTAAGAAGGAAAAGGCTTCTCCAGAAGCTGTCTCTAAGTTCAGAAAGGAACTATCCTCTCTAGCTGACGTCTACATCAACGATGCTTTCGGTACCGCTCACAGAGCTCACTCTTCCATGGTTGGTTTCGATCTACCACAAAGAGCTGCTGGTTTCCTAATGACTAAGGAACTAGAATACTTCGGTAAGGCTCTAGAAAACCCAGAAAGACCATTCTTAGCCATCCTAGGTGGTGCTAAGGTCGCTGACAAGATCCAATTGATCGACAACTTGCTAGACAAGGTCAACTCCATCATCATCGGTGGTGGTATGGCTTTCACTTTCAAGAAGGTCATTGAAAATGCCGAAATCGGTGACTCCATCTTCGATGAAGCTGGTGCCGAAATTGTTCCAAAGCTAATGGAAAAGGCCAAGGCCAAGGGTGTCGAAGTTGTCCTACCAGTCGATTTCGTCATTGCTGATGCTTTCTCCGCTGATGCTAACACCAAGATCGTCTCCGACAAGGAAGGTATTCCAGCCGGATGGCAAGGTCTAGACAATGGTCCAGAGTCCAGAAAGTTGTTCGCTGCCACTGTCGCTAAAGCTAAGACCATCGTCTGGAACGGTCCACCAGGTGTTTTCGAATTCGAAAAGTTCGCTAACGGTACCAAGGCTCTATTAGACGAAGTCGTCCAATCCTGTCAATCTGGTGCTACCGTCATCATTGGTGGTGGTGACACTGCCACTGTTGCCAAGAAGTACGGTGTCACTGACAAGATCTCTCATGTCTCTACCGGTGGTGGTGCTTCTCTAGAATTGTTAGAAGGTAAGGAATTACCAGGTGTTGCTTTCCTATCTGAAAAGAAATAAGTATTTTCTTAAAATAAATTTACTTCAATTTCTTTTTTGTATAAACTAAATAAAAAATAACGCTTAAATAATGATTCATAAGTTAAAATGAATAAAAGAGGAAACTATTAACGTTTCCTTCTTTAAAAAATAAACAAGCTCCTGTAGTAGGAATTATTTTACTTTAGTTTAGCCAACTATACTATATATTAGACCCTGTGTTGAATATATAACGATCCCATTGTCCTTCTGTTCTATTATGAGGTTCAATGTAGTTCAATCCAAGACATTTAAAGATATTCTTTTCATCGTAACTTTCAATAAGTTTATTTTCTTTGAAAAGACCATGTTGCGTAAGACTGAGACCTTGCGATATAGCTCGTAACCGTAACCATCTATTAAATTCACCAGAACCCGTGTAATGAAGTCTCGCAGCACCCAATTCAGACCACTTACAACAAAAGAAATCAAGTCGCCGACAGACAGGCATATCTGGGGAATTATTTGAGCTTTTTGACAGATAGCTGTCTATCTTTTCCAGTTTTTTGCACTCTTCATTTAATTTATCTGAATAATACTGGCGGTATTTATTTTGATCCAATTTCACCCCCAGAAAATACTTCTTTAGAATTTTATCTTCTCTCCAATGGTGAGTTGTGGCTTTTGATACTTGCATTTTACATGTTTCGAATAATTCTTGAATCATGGGTCCCATATACTCCTCTATATTTGAGTCCATCTGTAAAGTACATTGAACATACCTTTGTCTGACTAATTCTAAAACGACACCTGCCATAACTGGCCCTAGTTCCCCTGTATCGTTACAATCTTTACTGTAAAATAATAGATCAATATCACCACAATTTTCTTTTCCTCTTATATAACTGCCTAATATCTCAACTTCACATTTTGAGGATATCTGCCTTAATGCTGATCGAACAATTTTAAGATGTTCCTCACATTCTTTTCGGGGTATCATCTTCCCCCAATCCTCATAATAAGCCCATCCTAGAAGAATAGGCCACTGCTTAAGAATATCATGAGGTGAATTTTTTACAACATCATCAAACGTTTTAAGATTTAAGATATCCCAACGTTTTGCAAGATTTGCTCCTACGCCGTAACAATGCATAAAGTAATTCAAGTGACTTGATAACTCCAAAGTTTCGTTTAAACCTGCCAAATACCCTTGATCCAAAATAAGCTGTATTTTCCTGGCAATACTAGGTCCTATATGTTTAAGGTTCCTCCGTGCATCATCTCCAGATTTGATTCGAAAGGGAGTATTCTCAATTGATGCTTTCGCCAATTTATAACTACGTGCACGGAATACATCACCTTCAGAACTGTATTTCGTGAACAGTTTCCCCATAGCATTAATCAGGAGTCTGTTGTCATTTTGAGTTCTCATAATTTTGGATTTACCAATCTTTTCCTCTTGCGCTGGCGATACATTTATAAGTTGAGCGTATGGTCGGCTATTTGAATCTGTTGAATCAAAGGACACATCTGTACTTTCCTCAGAGGATTTATTACTGGATAAGGGTCTCGATTCATCCGAGATATGAATGATTCCACATAATTGAGACATTTTTGAATATTGGCTTAGGTCTAATTTATCTTCCTCAATACATTTGGGTATAGTACTTGTGGGTATACATTTCAGACCCTTTGCTTCTATTATTTGGATCAACTTATCATATTCAAGAGTAAACTCTCTTCTAAATAGTTCCTGGCGTATAAGTTTATTCTCTTGAGTATCTATATATGTGTCATTTATTAATACCACAGTATTTTGGTCAATTTCTTTATAAGATGAAATTATTTTACCGCCATTTTGTATGATGGACTTAGATATTACACCTATAGATCCTGTTTCATTATTTGGAAGGAACAAAAAATTCACCTTGTCAAATAACATGAGACTGCCATTAGATACATTGTTGTAATTTTTCTGAAGTATTGTACTTGATTGTTTCTAAGCTTATGTTGGCTACTTATGTATAAATTTCAATCAATGCTTCCAGTTTTTTTTTTTGCAAGAACCTTAATCCATCTGAGGCGATTTTTTATTTAGTAACAACGAAATATCGTTATAAAGACTATTAATGGGAAATACTTATAACCAACATTTCTACTGACTTTTAAAACCTGCGTTATTACTTGAAAGACATGAATCAACTTTTAATCAATTTATCAAGAACTGAATGGAATCCAGAAGCATATGGAAAGTTTAATATCAACGGTTAACAATAAGTAAGAAAATCTAAATAAGTCAGATTGAATTTATATATGTAATCACTCTTCTATACCCACCTTTTGTAGAAATTCATAAAGGTTGGCTCAAACGGTGTTTTTAATTATTCTCTGCCAAATACGCACCAGGAAGAGTACATGTACCCTCCCCTTCTGATTCAGATGATACTACACAATGAAAATTACAGCACCTTTTGAAACATGATTTGGCATTATTGATTAGTACTTCCTTTAAAACTAATATCTAAAAACAAACCTTCAAACAACAAAGGACAAGGTATTATTATATAACTTAGACGATTGCTCTTCTCTTTATATAGTGCCACGAAACACTATTTTCTCGTTTGACCGAGACAGGAAAAATTTTCTGGCTCAAACAAGAATACGTTAGGTCTTGAATTTAGCGTTGAGAGCCCTAGCGCCCCCTTTTGAAGGGCTATAGATTCGGCTTAAAGATCTTAACTATATATATATATATTATTGTATGTACATTTTATTGTTACTTAAATTGTGACTTAATGGAAGTATCTTGGTTCATCGAACACATGGTAGTGATGACCTCTTTCACCCTCACCTAAAAACATCTCTGGGAATTCCATATCTTCTGATTGTCTTTCATTATTGTACTCTGTGTTATAGATAGAATCACCCTGTTCTTGCAATTGATCAGAGTTTAAAACTTGGAATTTACCCACTTGTAATTCGGTGTCTGTAATGGTACCTCTGGAGACTCTAGCGTAACCGCTTCTCTTGATATCTTTGTACAAAATATATTCACACCATCTATCATCGTCTGAAGGGTCAATGTCATGCATACCAGATGTCTCACTGACATAATTGTTGTAGTTGTCAACCAGTGGGTCAGTCACTAGATAACTCAATAAGATAGCAGGACGGTCTGTGCTTCCCATTATCTTTGCCATACCTTCAGATTGCAATCTTCTATCTTCTTCATCCTCTTCTTGACCACTGTGGAAAACGAAAACATCGACTAAGATATCATCATATGTCAAAAGGGTGGCATGGATGGCCGGAGCTAGTTCACCGACAGGAGATGGTAATAAGTAATGAGTAGAGTTAATAATTGGAAATTTAGACAATAAAGCGCAACCCCAAGTATTCTTATTTGGACCAGGCCCGAAGTCAGCGTACATATTCAAATCATGTGCAATTTTATTAGTTAAATCCCTGTTACCCATTGTAATACGCTGTGTGTCTGTTTCTAATAAGCCAACAACATCAAGCTCCATATCGCTGAACAATTCAGACATACCATCTTCAGAAGCCCACATGTCGTTGTCTAAACCGAAGTGAATAGTCCAGATACCAGCGGTGATCAACTTTGAATCAGGATGATAAGGTTGTGGGATTCCAGTAGGCTTAATTTGATAGGAGAAACCACCGATAGCACCCGCAATAATTAATGTCAATAATGTCATTAGCCATTTGAATTTCTTACTCATAACAATTGGAACCTTAGACTTAGACCTTGAAGAGAAGAATGTCCCAATTAGAATACCACCAGTACTAATAGCCAAAACAACATGTAATCTTTCTCTCAATAACCAACCAAATGGCACAAATGCGTAGGCAACCGTCCACACATGTGCTAAGACTAGAAAGACGTATAGTAAGAAACCGAATGCGAAAACAGCAACACTTTTAGCATCTGACGTAGCAACGATAATATTTGGAATTAACCATACAACTGAAACGACATAAAATAAACCACCAATAAACTTAGGCCATTCTTTAACTTCACTAGAGTATAATACAGCAGTAGATAAAGTTAAAATGACGGAAGGTAGAAATGGTCTTCTCATAAATATAAAAGAAGTGGAGGCAGCGAATAGCATTACCGCACAAGTCAAAGCACTCCAAGGCCATTGCAATGGACCTTGAGTTTCTTGACTATAGCCTTCCCAAGACCAATAAATAATTGTTGATGAATCAACAAACATTTGGTGAATGCTGAAAATTAATGAACCAAACCCAACGGCGATAAAGAACTTCGAGAAAAACCCAATCTTTGGCTTGCTTATTGTACATTTAGCAAAGTTGATTTCGTTCACATAAGGTGTCATCATACTAGAAATCAAAATTAAAAGCATAGCTTCCTTATTCCAGCCTTGGTTTTCATCGTGTAAAATTGGCCAAATTGGATTGTTAGAATAGAAGCGCATCTTAATAGCCACTGAAATGACAAGACCGTATACCCAACTTGAGACGTAAGAACGTAAAATTTGATAATCTGATATTCTAATTAGATTCAAGGCAAAATTGGCCATAGTAATTGCAGTACCGATAGAAACAGTAATTAATCTTGACTCTGGTTTACGGATTGCATACGAACCAACACCAATTATTGCACCCAGCATAAAACCATGTTTACGAATAATGAATTGGACGAAAGGTAGATAAAGAATAATTGGACCTGTATATCCAAGAATGGCTGCTTCATAACCGGAAATACCCATGTACCACAATGGGAAATGCCATATACTGCAAACCAAAGCTGTTAAATTCGACCAAAAAATGAATGCATTAAAAGTATTAACGACAAGGTAAAGACATGAATCATAAGGTACTAACTTGCCGTTTTCTTCTGTTGATACTATCTCCTTTTCTTTAGGTAGATGAACAGTTTCAGAATTTTCTTTTTTAATCTTAATATTATCTTCTTTGGCATGCTTCTCTACCACATTTCTCGAAAAGAAATTGGACTGTAGTAAGCTATC
This sequence comes from Maudiozyma barnettii, assembly GCF_903064755.1. Lineage (NCBI taxonomy): Eukaryota > Fungi > Ascomycota > Saccharomycetes > Saccharomycetales > Saccharomycetaceae > Maudiozyma > Maudiozyma barnettii. The sequence continues at coordinate 1,221,547 of NW_024545241.1, read as the reverse complement.
TAGTGACAGAGTAATGCTAATAGTTTTAAAATCATGATAGGCAAGTGCATCAAATCCAATATCTAAAAATATTAATGACCATTCGAAATAGGCATATCTAGAGTAAGCTCCAGGTACAATCATAACTTGGTGTTGATAGTACTGATATAGCATTGGGGCTAACAAACCAAAAAATGTGACAGTCATTATTATCTTACTTTTCTTAAATTTAGATAATCTAGAGATTAGAATATCCCATGGCAAAGTTAGAACAATATAGACAATCATGAAAATATCGTGAGCGTCGTGATCGTCAGTACTGGTGATGTACACCCAACCACCGCACGATACTGTTCTCATGGTCCCTATGATCAGGGTTGAAAGAGAACGGTTGATGTAATAATGACCCAATAGCAATAAAAATCTGGGGAATGCTGTCAATGCTATTAAGATCTGAAATATGGATCTCTCCGGATATCTATCACCTATTGTGGCTGAGACACTTGGAAACCATTCATCAGGATATCCATAGTGGGCATTCTCCACAATCTTATGAAAATGTAGACTATAACCAGTGGCTAGAGCCACTAAGAATGCAGCTGACGCACATATCGTGTGTGTTAAAGGAATGATCTTCCCGTTAACAGTTACCATTTCACCTTCGAGTAGTCAATGAACCAACGCACTAATATTTTAACTTTTGCGTTTTAAAAATAACTTAAAGGCCACCAAATTGGAATATGTTATAATATTAAATATAACTTCCTGAATCAATTCAATGCTTGATAATGAATTATATCTCGAGCACCCTAAGGTAGATCTAACTAAATACCTGTCACTGTTTTTCTTTTTAATTTTTTAATTTTTTAATTTTTTTATTGCCTTTACGAAAGAGAGCGTTTCGCGATTATTTAATAATAAATACCAAAAGAGGAAAAAAAATTTGTCAAAGAGAGGCTAAACTTGAGAGCGTTACCAGTACTGGGAGAAAGGAATTGAATTACATATGGAAGTTCATTTATCAAAATTAAAACCAAAGATGTTGATGTTTTCAACTATAAGAACTGGCTATCTGATTTAATGATTCAATTTGGAATAAAAATAATGGAAAAATTAGCGCCGCTCGGTTTCGATCCGAGGACATCAGGGTTATGAGCCCTGCGCGCTTCCACTGCGCCACGGCGCTGCTAATTTTATGAATTTTTGTATTGCTATGTCAGATGATTGAAGACAAAAATATAGCCGTCTGTTATATTTAATTGTTAAACAGAGTTGCTGTTGTTTGTGCTGAAGCAGACATGTTAAACAGAGTTGCTGTTGTTAAACTGCTCATCATTTGTGCATAGTAACGTTGGACTATGTAGCTCCAATAAACCCAATGTAGGGGGAACTAATACTACATTATGCAGTATATATCATGTGTTATTATATATACGGTAGTGCAGCACTCTCTAAATTCTACTTATATTAGCTACCTTCTCCTTCAGATAGGTTAAGCTAATGTTAACCTTTTTAGTGCTGCCGCTACATATTTAACATTTATATAAGATATAAAAAAATCAGACGACTATAAGTTGATTTTATAATACAATAAAATTTGTTCAGTTAAAGAGAAGATGACTAATATTCGATTTTCCCATCAAACTTCTCATCTTTTGTGCATATGGTATACATAGTTTACATACTGTGGAATATTTAATGTTCTGTACATATTACATTAGGGGATTTGTTTTATGTTATTCTGTAAAAAGTATTACCTCATCCATTTCACCTCTCATAATCATCTATCAGGATGATATCTAGAGATGACACATATGAGTAAATGTGCATAAAGGTATTTCTTTATGCACATTAAAATTAAGTCTGATATATATAACCCTTAATTTCTAATACTTCGTTATTCATAATAATTGACTTAAGTTCACTTTTGTATTGAGGAATTGAAACTAACATATATGTTTTTAGGGGTATTGACGATGAATATAAAATTAAGTTTCTCCTAGTTAATCTAACTAAACCTGGTTTGACTTTAATTTTGGATTTTGTTCCTACTGAGGGGATTGCATACACAGATTACGAAATGTTACTAGAATATATGACTAATTATTACTACTACCGACGATAAGGGATTGACAGCTTGGACTTTACTTAACTTTAGAAAAGTAGGATCTATTGAAGATCATAATAAAGAATTTGCTGTTTGGTCATCAATACAAATCGAGGATGATAGAATTCCAGGGCCTCGGTTGGTTGTTCAATACATCTTTGGTTTGCAACAAAATCTACAAATTAAATTCATGGGGGCAAAAGAACACAAATATAATAGTTTGGAAGATACTATGGATGCAACTAAGGAAAAAAAAGTGAAGATAATCATGAAATCAGATAGGATGATTCTGGAGCATTTTTTGACAAGATCTAGGCATATATTCGACAATAATTTGCAGAATGATATTTAGTTGGTATATTGTTTAGACCATTTGAAAGTAATAACATTAATGAGACCGTTGGATCTGTATTTTTGCAATCCCATCAATTCGGGCAGAACTATTACATCATATGCAAACTGAGGGAAGAAACAACCAAGAATTGACACAAATAATACCAATAGTAGGTGTGGTACTACCAATATTTACTATTTTCTTTATTTTATAATATAGTGTATTTTAACATTTTGTTTACTTTTCTCAAATTATCACTTTTTAAAGATAAAAATGTCTTTCAAATAATTCAAAAATATATAAGTCATACCGTTCCAGTAAACAAATTTTATTCACAAGACTGATGATGTAATTACAATACAAAGTTACACAGAAGTATAAGTTATTTAAACAATGTTATTTACAACCAATGGAATGATCATCTTGGATGATATACATACGTCGTCTGGGGAACATTATTCTGACGTTGTTGGCGGTGCAGGAACATATGCCATACTTGGATCCTGCATCGTTAGAGATGGTTTAAGTGGGTGGATTGTTGATCGAGGTTCTGATTTTCCCAACAAGATTACAAAAGAGATTGAACATTGGAATTCTGGTGCTATTTTCCGTGATTCTACTAATCGATTGACCACTAGGGGTGCAAATTTTTATGGTGAGAATGATTTAAGACAATTTAAATATTTGACACCCAAAAGACAAATCACTGTTCTGGATTGGATTAATTGCTATGGAGTAACAAATGTAAACAGTATAAAATGCATTCATCTAGTTTGTTCACCCGAACGTGTTCAAGAGATTCTAGAAGCATTGTCTCAGATTAGGAACGATAATTTGATGGTTCCCACTTTCATATGGGAGCCATTACCAGACTCAATGATTGTTGAAAACTATGACACTATTAAACAGATATTGGATAGACATGAAAATATCATCATATCACCAAATTGTGAAGAAGGTGCGCGTTTATTTGGTATGAAAGAACCTCGAGATATTGTTCAATGCAGGGCCTTACTTTGCAAATTTACAGATTATATGAAACCGGAAAATAGTTGTGTTTTGAGATGTGGTAAAATGGGTAGTATGATATTATCCCCAAAGACTGACGATGGTACCAGAGAATCGTCTCATTTTCCTGCATATCATTTACTGACTCCAGATAAAGTTGTAGATCCCACAGGTGGAGGAAATTCCTTTCTTGGAGGGTTTGGTTTGGCTTATGCATTGACTAAGGACTTTCAAATTAGTAATCTTTGTGGTACAATAAGTGCAGGCTGCAACATTGAACAGATTGGCGTTGCCCAATTCGACTCAATTAGTAAAAAAATTAACAATACGCTGACATTCAAAGAACGTGTCGAACATTACATTAAACTATACAATCTACCGCTCTCAGTGGACGATATATATTCTAAATTATACAAATAGATATGAGGGCCAAAAATTTCAAGCCTTGTAACAATTATCAAAGAAATTGTATTCATGTTGTAAGACAGTAGTAAATTGTTTTTCAACTTCTTCAATTGAGAATTTATTTACTTCTGCTTCTAAGAAATCACACCATGAAATGAAATGCTCACCATCATGTAGATCAATCCATGTTTGATATTTCCAATGTAAATTTTCCTTCTTTGGTGAATCATGAGCCCAACTTAAATAAATTTGTTCACAAGCCCATATGATAGTAATATATTGAGCGTAAGTCATGCTTGTATCGACGACACTTTCATTAATGAATTTAATATATTTATCGACACCAGGTAGCATTATCCCTAAAAATTTTTGACGTTCATTTTCGGATGGTACGGCTGGTTCCAAATATTTTAAACAATCTCTAAAATAGGTATTTTCATCATTGGCAAAAAACCCAATTTTTTTAGCCAATGTTAAGAGACTACTGGATTCTGGAGCTAAAGAAGTAGCTTTGCAAATCAATCTTAGACTAGTCTCGAAGAAGATCAGATCCTGAGCCAAATAAACATACAAAGTACGATCGTTTAATGTCCCTTGACATAATTCGTTAGTCAATTGATGTTGAGTAGTCTCCTTATACAAAGAAGCGTATTTCGAAAGTAGAGCCTGTGTGGTACTACTAGTAGTAGAATTCATAATTAAGGGAGGCCGTATGGAGTTCTTATTGTTCCAGACAATAAAATAATTAAAAATACTAATAAATACGAATAATAGTTTGAAGAAACTGTATTAAAAAAGTAAATAAGAGCTTCACAATCTGACAACTATATATATATATATATATATATATAATGAACTATCAATTGCTTTCGTCTGATAATCTCATTACACACTGAACCTTATATTCTGCAGATGTCACAGGATTCCTTACGTATATGCCCAGTCGTTACCTTATTATGGCCATTCTTAGCTCTTAATGCTCTTAGGAGTCTCTTCCGGTCATCAGCATATTTCATCGAGAGGGAAAAAACAAAAAACAGAGTATTTCCACTAAATAGGCTGAGGAAGAGTGTGTGAATGCCGTGAATAATTAGTATGACCACTTATACATTGATATTTTCCATAATGAACGAAATATGAAAGGTTATCTAGTTAAGCAACTTACTCGGATATTCCAATAGAGGGAGAGAGTTCCATAGTTAAATAATATTTTTCTGAAGTTGTCTTTTGTAATCTTCCAACCTATTCACATAACTTTTCTGGATCTGTATATCACGTATAGTGAGGAACGGAACACTGACCAATCCCAACTTACGCACATTATCGGGACAACACTCTTCGACTTCATCGAGTAACAAATTAGCTTGAGCATCAATAGCGACTAAAGTGCCTTTCAGTAAACGGACTTCACTGACTGTTATATATAGGGTGGATCCAATTATATCCTTCAATGTCAGGGTATCCATAACTGTAACGAATGTATATATACAAGTATCTTGGGTTATGGGGGAATTCGATCCTATGCAAACCTATTACGCTCTTGTTCAGGTCTGACAGGTAGAATCGACTAGTTTACCTTCTCTTCTCTTAATATATATAACGTTGCGTTGAGTTTGGCAGCGGGTTAAAGTAACCGTATAGTTGGCCGCCAGCGAAAAAAAGAATAACGAACAAACAAAACTTCAATTCACTCAAACCGCGAAATTCAATAAATTAGAATAATATCGTTTTAATTTATATAAAGATTTGGTTAGTGTTCTTAGTATTGGTAAGAAGACAGACTTGAAGTGGGTAGATTGAACTACGAAGTCAAGGAAAGTGCTTTGTGTTGAATCGTATATTGGTTGACCGTGATGTCTCAGAGAAATGACAACATAACGCTAAAGACAGCTACTGCCTATCAGTTGCTTGCACAACGTGAAAATATGTGTGAATTGTTTAATTTGATAGACCGTAGCGAGTTAGATACATATTTCGTCAACAAAGATAAGAAACAAGAGACACTAAAGGAGATGAAGGATAGATTGGAGAAGTTAAAGAATGAGCTATAAAGCTTATATGTCTGTAATATAATATATACAACTTTTCTAATATTTATAACATCTAATTATTTTCCTTCTTTCTTCTTTTTTGATGAGCCTAGAAAACGGAGTTAGTCGGACGTACAAATAATAAAATTTGATAATCTGAAATATTACTTAATATTATATAGGGAGAGTCACCTATACCTTCTTTTAATATAGATGAGCTAAGTACACAACACTAGAAATAAAAGTAATATCAAATTGTTCCTAAAGAAGAAGCTTGTATTTCTGTGTTGTATTATAACTTAAAAGTATAGTTGGAAGAAAAACAAAAAGGCTCACGAAATATCCCCCATTCGTAAAATATATAGAATAATCTTCATGAAAAGAATATGAATGATCAAGATATATTTGAGGACGATTTTCTAGATGAAAACCAAGAGAACCATGAAAATAGAAGTCGGCAACTATGGAAACGTGCGAAATTTTGGTGGTTAAAGAATATAGTGCATGGAACTGTAGGAAATTCAATGGAAAGGATTGGTGTACCGTTATACGATTTGACAGCTGATGGTCATGAAATACACAATGATAATGATAGTGATATTGATGGTGTTGAGCCTCCTATGTTTTTAGATCATAGATCGATGAAGAACCAAGCCAATCTTAGACGTTTGAAATATATTGCTATTTTATCAATGGTGACCGGATTGTTAGTGTTCTTAACGATAAAAATATTCGATTCCGATCCCGATGCATCTGATCATAGACATACCAAGTATGGTGCTAGTAATCATCCTTTCCAGACAGAGTTCGATCCTAATATCAAATACAATAACGGTACACATGAGTTCTACCCTATCAACATTGTCTTAAAGATAGATGGATTAAATGTCGAGGATATTCAAAATGACGCAATGCCGCTATTTAGCAAAATGTATAACGGTGAGTTTTCAGAGAGTCATTTACTAAGGAACAACTCGGTGATGATTGCAAAGGATGGGATGGTTCCCGTGTTTCCACTGTCCAACGACGCAAATGTTTGGAGTATGATGACAGGGTTGACGCCTGGACAACATGGTGTTCTTTTCGATGGAGACAACAGTACGGCTACTTCAAGTGGATTCGTGTCCAAAAAGAAACAGAGACATGACAAGACTCAATTCGAGCCGATATGGTCTCGTATGGAACAAGTGTTTCAAAATTTCAAAGTTGCCATGGATAGTTATTTTGTCTGGAATCATGGGAACCATACACCAACGTATTATTTAGATCGTGAATTGAAGGAGAAACACGCCAAGCGTAGTGACTCCGAGACTATTGAATGGATCATTGGTTTGATAGACACATATTCGATTCAACAGCGACCACAATTATTTTTAACCTCATTTACTAATTATGCTAGCAAGATGTATAGTGAAGGTACTGCAGGGAAAACTGAAGAATTACGTAACATTGATACATTAGTGACCAAATTGATTATTGAATTAACCAGACGTAATCTAATGGCTTTTACAAATGTTATCCTGGTGAGTAATTTTGGATTCACTATAGATACAGTACCATATGACAATATCTTGACTTTAAATGAATTATTAAATGAGGATTCTAAGATTGGTTCGCAGATCAATGATCGACTAGTGAAGTCTTCACAAATCAATGATAATCTGCTATCTATCTATATAGATAATAAGAATAAGAATGAAGTATATAACAAATTGATCAGTGGGCCTCATAGAGACCATATTCAAGTTGATTTGAAAGGTGATTCACAGTCGGAATGGTATACAGATAGTAACAGCAAGAACACTAGAGATAGGATGGGAGACATCATGATCATGCCACGTATAGGATATGGGTTTAAGGAATCGAAGAATGGGGACAAGATGAGTAATAAGTATGATGGAACGAAGTTTAAATTAAATTCAGAATCTGAATATATATTAGGTGGTTATCCATTGAATCAGAGTGATACTGATGATGATGACAAAGAAACAGGGGAGACTATTAAAAATAGTGATGGATCTTCTGTATTCATTGGATTGGGTCCTGTATTTTCTGTAACTGACCATAACAATAATGGAGGAGGAACAATTCAATTTATGGAAAATATGTCTAATAGAGCCATATATGAAATCTTGACAGAGATATGTGGGTTAGCAATGCATGATAGAAATAGTGAATCATTAATACTAGATCTTGATAAAAATTTATCAATTCAACATACAACATTTTCGGAGAACGAACAAGAAGAAGAGGAAGATGTAGAACAAGAAGAAGAAGAAGAAGAAGAAGAAGAAGAAATGTATTCATCAATTTCTGAAAAATCCGTTACCATGACAACCGTCAGTGCAACATCTGCTAGTGGTTCACTTGCTGCTCAGACATCACAAGGTACGACAAGTAGTAGTAGTAGTACATCAGATTCAAGTTTAGACCATATCATATCTGACGGTATGGAAGTCATTGATGAAATCTTTCAATGGCTACAGGACAGTCTTAGCGATCTTACAGAGACTAATTAAAAGAAACGATATCCAAACTACTAAAATACATGCAAAAACAAACAAACCCTTGTATAATAGACAGACATATAACCAGATATTTACCGTTTATAAAAAATCATTTCTTGTTTCTTATTTCTCAATCTAGTATGTTACTAAACCTGGATATATGATAGAATAAATGAATTTTAAAATTTCATAAATATGACATTTAATTGCAATATTGCCTCATAGGGTAAAATTTCAGTTAGGAAATGGGCACTAAATTCATAACCTGAATCCTTAAAAATCAAAAACTATTCGTTTCCTTCATTTATTTTACTTTCGCAATTAGCTAATAAAATAATAACGACTATAAGAACCCTGATTATTCTAACAAGACCTCGTAGAACAACGTGATATTTAACCAAATTCGGATATTTTATTTTATTTGAAATGAGTTGGGTCTGCTCAATAAACACAGAGCAAACAAACAAATGCAGTATACGAAAAAGGGGAATGCCGAAACGGGCAAGTCTACTTTCAGTTATAGATAAACAAACGACGTTGAACGAAAACAAATCCGCTAACTAAAATGGAATTGAATGGCGCTGCGGGCTTTCCTATTAGATGGCATTACCAAAACAAGAAAAGCCAAAAGAGCACCCGCGCGGTTTCTTGTTATTTTATTTCTGTTGTGATTTGTTTTTCTGGCGCGGACAATATTGTCAGGACATTTGAATGGCAATTCGTCGGTAAAATAAATCATAACAGAAAGCATTATAGAATGAGGCAAGAAGTAAATAGATAAATTTTACTGTTGGAACACCCACACCTCTACTGGGTTGTCCAAGAAATCGACGAACAAAATATTAAAAAAGTGAAATAATTGCTACCACCTTTTCCCTCTACGAAAGTTGTATTTTAACAGCAACATCAAGCCATGTCCATTTTTCTGGGTTAGACTTACGTACAAATCCATTTTGTTCCCATTTATGTATTTATTTCTTACGTATAATTATTGGCTCTGTAGTGAGTAAATCCTTTCACCACTCAATTTGTTTATAATATTACTATTATTATATTGACGATGATGATGATGATGTTGTTGTTGTTTGGAGATTAGAGGTAGCAAAGGGTGTCTATGTATATGTAAAGTACCTATTCTATCTGAATAACAAGTTTAGAAAGATACCTACGTATGTACATTTTGTATTATCTTGTTCTGGTATATATGCAATTTGACTTATTAAATCTCGGATAAATATCCCTCAAACCAATAAGCTAAATATCTCTCTCATTTTTCTTTCATTAGCGAGATATTTTAATCTTCTTTTTTTTTGTCTAAGTAACGTAAGAAGAAAGAAGGTGATGAATAATATATTGTCATTAATTAACATTAGTATTGTCTTTTGCTCTTCTACCTATCTACTTTGGTATCACGTTTAAACAAGATTTTTCATTCTTTTTTTTTTCAATTCATTTCTACCCTTTCTGTGTAAAAAAATAAATAAATAATAATTACCATCATCATCACCATGTTTTTGTGCGTATCATCAGGTTTTATTTTATTACTCTTCCAGTTAATGGATAACTGATACATAATGTATCTACGTATATCTATGTGCAAAAGGGTAAAATAATAACATCTATCCATCCGCTCTCTCTGGTGTATGTGCTCTATTTGTTTTCATTTTATTTTAGTATCTTAAATGGGAATAACTAACTTATTTTACTATCTCTCCTTTCTTCTTCTTGATTATTTGTTTTTTGTTATTGTTATTTGCTATTTGTTATTATTTTCCCTTTTTTTAATGATTTTTTTTCTCTCACTATCAATCATCATCTCACTTCGGTTTCTTCAATAAACTATGTAATATCATGTTATTATTATCATTTTTTTTCTTTAATAAGGATTTCTTTCTTGAAGTATAAATAATAATTGATTGTAATGATTTATTAAATTTATTACTTATTTCTCTTCTTTTCCTTTCAATTTCGTCCCTTCCCCCTTTTTTCCTTCTGCATAAACATTTTCTTTTTCTTATTCTATTTCACTCTTTCATTTATTATATAAGCTATTTCATTTTCACTTTTAATTTAAAGATATATTTTCTTCTCTTTGTTTTTATAAAGTACAAAAAAACAGTTCTGTAAGAATATCAATCAATCTCACATAATCTCACACAACAATGACTCTAACTACTAATACTTTGCCAGGTGGTGTTATTTTAGTCTTCATTCTAGTCGGTCTAGCTTGTATCGCTATTATTTTAACCATCATATACAGAAAATGGCAAGAAAGACAAAGAGGTCTACAAAGATTCTAAGTTTATTAATTTAATTTAACTTAGATATACCTCTTTTATTTCATACATTTTCTTCTTCTACTTCATTTTAAAATGAATTAGAAGTTTTGAAAGAACAAACATTTTTTATACCCCCACAAATTGAAGCTTCATTAATTAGTTGGTTTTCTGCTTATTTCAAGATGATTTAAAATATATTTTTTATTTGCATATAAATTTATTAAAGGAAATTACGGTTATTATACTCAGGTTTTCTTTCTTTTTCTTTTTCTTTTCCTTCTCTATATTCAAATTCAATTATAATAACTAATAATAATAACTAATATCTTTTTTTTTATTCTTTATTAGAAAAGGAAACAAAAACAAATAAGAATTAGAAGAAAAAAAGATTATTTAATTCTTCCTTTTTTATTTTTAGTTTTGCATTATTTTTATCCCTTTTTGTTAGTATTGCAAATACTGCTATTATTGATCTTACAAACAAACCAAATTCAACCCCCCTCCAAACAACAAATATAAAATATTTTCACAATTGAGATGTTGATTAAAGTCTTATAAAACTTTTATTCACTTCTTCAATGATTTTAACTGTCAAATATAATTTTTTTTACTGCTGTTTTAAATTTATAAGATGCGTGATCTTTACCATTTTTTTTAATATTAATTGTGTCTAGTGTGATTCACAATATAAATTTTCTTTTTTACTTTCCCTAATATTATCGACTACTTTCCCAAAGATTTTATTACTTTTAACAACTATGGATCCACTTTTATTTTAGTATTATTATTTTAAATTCAAGAATTATTTTATCTTCTAGAACACATTTTTTTTATCGTGTGCGTTGTTCTACTAGAATCCTACATTATTTTTGGTTATTATTATTTTTACTATTGTTTTATGGTCCAATAACGAAATAGTTGCTATTATTTCTCAATTTCTCAAGAAAGTATTAGTCGGTTATTATTAGGTTAGTTAATTTGATTAAAGTTACTACTCCTTAGTTTTTAAGATGAAAGTCTTTGTGCAGATTTTCGATTGATTGATACTTTTTCATGGATTCTCCTTTTTCCAACCCAACCCATTTTTAAACAACTTTTTAGTTTTTTCAAAACAAACGAATTCAAATTTCATGGTTAATTTTTTTTATTGCTAATGTGTTTCTTTCTTTTTTGTTAAAGGGAAGAGGACTGTCCAAGAATACTATAAACGAATGAATTTGTGTGTCTCATTCTTTATCGTTTTTGGTTTCAGTTTTATGCCATCTAGCGACATTATGAAATTACATGACTAACTTTGTTTCGTTTTCTTTTAGTTTGTCGAGGGTTTCATTTTTTTGGCATATTGTTTTATCAAGATTTTTCCATTTTGAGAGATTATCTGTTGGTTTTTCTTTAAAAGTGTGTTTTAAAGATTAACATAAAATAAACAGTCTCGGATTATCTTAATTTCCTACAACAATATTTCAATGTTGCATATATTAACTTCTATGTAATATTTCTATTTATGAACCCTTTCCATATATATATATAAACTTTTTAATCTTTAATAATTATTTTGTTTTGTGTTATCAAAAGTTCGTCATATTATTTAATTGCATTGCTTTTTCATCTTCAATGACTTATATTTTATAAAATTTATCAATTGGTATTTTTACGGGAACGAGACAGATTTAAGTCATAATTTTGAGATAGAAAAATTCAACCATAATAAACAATTTCTTAATGATAAAAAGAAGAATCAACTATAATACGAAACGCATGAAGAGAGGTAGGTAACTAATCGGTTCCTTACCAATATAGATCATGTTTCCTAAAATCGTTATAAAAAATTTCACTTCAAGGTATCATTCATTAACAAAATTACCAACCATTAATCAATTGTTTCATAATGTTGCGAACAAATCAATCAAAGATAAGGATATTATCCCTGAATTGAATTGTCACATACAGTCTATCAAGACTTTAAAAAATGTCACTTTTTTAGATTTGTTTGATGGAACATCATCACATCCGTTGAAATTAGTCATTGATAACAATATGTCGACTCATAAAGACATTCTAAATGAATTAAAGATGGGCCAAGCGATATCTCTTTCAAAATGGACAGTAGTAGAGACCCCAAAGAGAACTCAACAATTTGAATTATCTCAAAACTCTGATTCACGTATAGAAATCTTGGGGAAAGTCCAAGAGGACTACCCTTTACAATCAAAACAAAAACTTACTGTTCCTTATTTACGTTCGATTCCATTGTTGAAATATAAGTCAAATTATTTTGCTTCTTTGATAAGATTTAGATCTTTACTTCAGTCTCAATTGATCGAAATATTGACAAGCCAAGATTTTATAATGTGCAACCCTCCTATTTTAACCTCGAATGATACAGAGGGAAACAACGAAACCTTTAAAACAATACCTAAAAACTTAAACCTTACTGTCTCAACTCAACTACATTTGGAAATATTGGCTCAAAGTTTAAAGAACGTCTTTACTATCAGCCCATGTTTTAGAGCAGAAATGAGTGATACAGGAAGACATCTAGCAGAATTTTGGATGCTTGAATTAGAGTCAACAAACCTTTACAAATTGGAAGATTTATTAGATTGTGTTAAGTACCTTATAATTAACACAGCAGAATCATTGCTATCTTACAAGAATATCGATAGCATATTACCAAATGATAATCTGCTTCCATCAAATACACTAAATAAGGATCAAATAAAGGAAAGATGGTCCCATGTAGCAAATCCTGATAATTGGAAACACATTACTTATACGGAAGCAGTAGATATATTAAAAGAGCATTATCAAAATCCACCAACTTGGGGTGAATCGTTATCATCGGAACAAGAAAAATTCCTTGCAGAATCTTACTTTAATAAAGATAAAGGTGCATTTGTCTTAATTTCTCAATATCCAACATCTATTAAACCTTTTTATATGAAACAATGCCCCGCCAATGATAAAGTTGTAGATTGTTTTGATATGATCTTTCCTGGTGGTATGGGTGAAGTTGCGGGTGGTTCAATCCGTGAAGTTAATATTGATACTTTACAAAAGGCAATTGGCCCGGACAAAACAACAGATCTGGACTGGTACGTCGATTTAAGAAGATTAGGCTCCCTGCCAAGAGGTGGGTTTGGTATTGGAATGGAACGTCTCATTGCTTACTTATTTGGTTTGCAGAACGTCAAAGATGCCATTCCGTTCTTCCGAGTGATGAAGGACAAGATTTCGTTTTAGCTATTCAATATAGACCATGTAAATAATATAAATACACTGATACCATACATAAAGAAGTAATGACCATTTTCTTTATATCATTTTGGCGATGACCTCATCGTAGTACTCAATGTTATTTTTTTGCGTTCGTGAAGTAAGTTTGAAAATTTCCTACGATGGATAAAACAATGCCTCCTACTATTACACATACAATTACTTCACAAAAAACATCGATCATCATATACAAATTAACGCTACAAATATCACTAATAAGCGGTGTTCATCATGTCTGAAAAAATACAAGTATTCTTTGACATCTCTATCGAAGAACAAAATATAGGTCGTATTGTTTTCGAACTTTTTAAATCTGAAGCACCACTTGCAACTGAGAATTTCCTTCACTTATGTAGAGGTGATTTAACAAAAACAATAAATGGTGAGGCCAAACAATTAACATATAAAAATAATTTCTTCCATCGTATCGTGAAGACGTTTATGATCCAAGCTGGTGATATCATCTATGGCTCAGAGAAATTTGAAAAATCTGACGATATTGGTAAAGGTGGTTGTTCTATATATGCAACAGATGATGAAATAGCAGAACCTGTTGATTTACCTTGTTATGGTAAATTTAGGGATGAAAATTTGGGAGAATTCACAGAACCTTTTTATCTAGCAATGGTTACTACTGGGGAACCCGATTCTAACACATCTCAATTTTTTATCATGACAGGAACTGCTCCCCATCTAAATAACAAACATACAATCTTTGGAAAAGTTATTCACGGTAAGTCTGTTGTTCGAACTGTTGAACATGCTAATGTAGATTCTGATGGGTTTCCTGAAAAACGTATAAGAATATCCGAATGTGGCGAATGGAACAATACAATGCCAATTCCCCTCTATAATGCATCAAACAACCTAATCGGTGGTGATATATATGAAGAATATCCTGATGATGACAAAACCTTTGATCCAGAAGACTTCAATAAAGCATACGAAGCTGCATTTACAATTAAAGAATCTGGGTCTCAACTGTTCAGATTGAAAGATTTCCAAAATTCATTTTTTAAGTACAAAAAATCTTTGAATTACATTAATATGTTCATACCAGAAGGAGAAGTTGATAAAGAGAATAATTTGAAATTTTTGGAATTAAAGACCAAGGTATATTTGAACCTGTCACTTCTGTCGTTCAATTTGAAAAATATAGATGGTTGTATTACATATGCCAAATATGCTCTCGAGTCTCCTGGAATAGAAAATAAGGACAAGGCAAAGGCGTATTATAGGATAGGAAACGCATATTTGAACAAAAAAGCTTATGATGACGCTTTGACAAATTATAACCTTTGCAAAGAAAACAATCCTGATGATAAGGTGATTGATGTGAAAATTGTAAATGTTGAAAACATTATAGAACAAAATAAAGAGAGGACAAAGAAGAACATTGCTAAATTTTTTAGTTAACAATTTCTTACTAGAACTTGCCTTATAATGTCATTATTACAATATATATAAAAACTTATAAAAAAATAAAAACTTATTAATTACATAAAATCGTCCAGCAAACTCCTAGGTTCCTGGGATGATTTAGAGACATTTTTATTTGATGGGGGAGTGACTGTGCTATTTCTCGATGATTGAGTTTCAGATGGTGCTGTAATACTATCACGCATTCCAGGAACAGTACTTTGAGAACCTTCTGTAACAGAAGAAGGAGCCATAAAGTTATCTAACATACTCTTTGGTTGAGAAGAAGACGTAAAACCATCTAGCAAATTTCTGGACTCGGATAGAACTGTAGTATTGAAAGAATCCAGGATATTAATTTCAGATCCTTTAGAGTTATATCCGGGTTTTGAACGACCTGATGATAAGTTTTGGGAATCAAACATATCGAATAAACTTGGTCTTACTCTTTCAGTTGTTACTGGTTCGTCTATAATCTTGTTGATGGATTGTGCCGGACCAGAATATGGAATGTTCTCAAACACTTCACGCTTATTCTTAATGTATTTTGGCCGTTTGATAAAGTCCCAATCTCGTACCAATGAAGCAGATAAATAGTCGCAACCCATTCTATTTAGTATATCAACAACCCTAAGTAGTAACCTGTATTCGTTCTTAGTACCCATTTCCAAAGATGCCGTAAAATATTTAATATTTCTTTCCCTTAAAATAATATATAGGTGCAACAATGCTGGATCTTCCACCAAAAATGACTTATTCACCAGTGCGTCATGCTTCACTAAGTTCGAGTTATTTTCCAATTCTATTGGAGGTGTAACCAGTGCCTTAATGGAAATATCTTGCTTTCTCAATTTCCAGTAAACGTAACTACTAGTCCATCTATCATTTTCTTGAATTGCCTTTGGCAAAACTTGTCTTGTTAAGAATTCACCTAGTACAGGCCCATTATCACCCTCATAAACTCTACAAACACCAATAGCTAGATCCATGTCATTCAGTTGCTTGTATAACACATTTGCACAATCTTTCAATGCCCCCGCTAATAAGAAAAATGTTGCTGCATCTAGGTAACGATGCTTACTTAGAAGCACAAACGCATTTTTTAATGCTGCAGTTTTCCATCTTGGTTCATTAAAGTCGTTACTTAGAAATTTAATCATTTTTTGCTGTTCAGGATTACCATAACTCATTTTCCAAAGAGCTAGAATAACTTGTTTCTTTTTTAGAGCAAGGTAGAATATAGAACATAATGATGGATCCTTTTCTTCTTTTTTATTAAATTCGTATTTTGCAATTTCCTCCATTTTACTTATCAAATCTGGTTCCGTGGACCACAAAGCTATTTTATATTCACATGCCCTCTCCCAAGAGGTTGTATTCCAATCTAACTGGGATAATAACAATTCCTTATTATCTGAATGTAACGCCCAAGAAACGTCTCTCATCACAAGGTGAGCCTGTTGGGGTCTATGTGACATGAATAATTTAACACCCAATAAAAATCTCACACCATTAATATCCATTACAGTGCTATTTTTAATAATATCCTTTGTTGCCTCCACCACCGTCATTAAGGTGACCTGCTGGTGTCTTGTTATATATGGTAGTACCATTTTTATCAATTGTTGTGACAAACTTGATGCTACTGAATCATTAAAAATAGGATAAGGATCAGGGAAGACTTCAACAGGATAGTCCTTATTTCGTTTGACAAAAAATTTGTGCGTATCAATATCAAGATCAGAAGGAAGATTGGATGTAATTTCTTTTGAATTCAGATCGATATCCCTCAATTTCAAGAAAAGTCTTAGTAATATCTCTTTAACAAGCTCAATCTTATTTGCGTATATAGCTTGAATGAGAAATTGAGGATGATAAACAGGAAGGGGCCCATTCAAGACACTGTTAAGATGTAGAATATCATTTGAAAGTATTGTTCTTGAACCTATCGATTTATGAGTAAACGGATCGTCTATGTCGAGTGATTTATCTTTTATGTAGAGTTGATTTCCCGATGCCACAACAAATGTGGCATCTTTCAACCATACAGAATCACCTATTTTATGAGCAGTATGGGCCGTTATATCTATTTTTTCTATAGGTAAATAGCTAGGGGAATTATTAGTGTAATCATATCTTAATTGTGTGTACAATAATGCATATCCAGTAAAACCAATAGACATAATACTCTGTTCAAAAGCTGTACTGGTCCAATCAATATCTTGTATTTGTTCAGTAAACGTTTCCTCATACTCAAGTACACTACCGTCAACATCCCAAAACGAAACAACTTTCCCATCCTCACTAACAACACATAATTTACCAGTAGATGATCCACTGATAAAAAGTGGGCTTTTCACCCCCGTCACAACCTCTTTCCATTTTGACCATTCAACTAGTTTCTTGTCGTAGTTGACGGTAGCTTTGTATTCAACCACCAGACCATTTTTAGTTGCAGTTGAAATCAACGGTCTATTACACATAAATGTTGGGTGAACAGGATCTATTTTAGAAATTTTGAATATCGACGATTGTCCATTTAGATCCAAGGATTCTGATTTGAAAGGGGTTATACCCCTGACTAAGGAAACCTCATAAGAATTTATTGAGCCATCTGAATATACTATAGCAACAAAATGGCGTTCGTGATTATGTACCAACTCAGGTGTATTTAGCATCAATAATGGCTTGACACCGTCTGGCGGAGAAGGTATGATGTACTCAGTCTTTAATGTTGCTGTTTTGAAATTAGGATTTTCATTTCTAGGACAATCCCATCCCTGAAGTTTTGAGTTTTCTAACAAACATATCAAGAGATTACCTTTTTCATGTAGAACTGCCAACTTAATTGGGGCCTCTGTGTTAACAACATTTTTCAAAAACAACGTCATTTCATCCTTAGAGATGCGTTGTGGGGTCCAAATGCTATTCTCACAAAACCTCGATTGCGTCAGCAATGCATCACCATCACTACTCCTAACCAATTGTTGAATAGATTTATTATGACCTGCTAAAACATGGCGAAGTACAAAATTGCTAGCTTGATTATGCTTTTGCTCTAGCAAATTCTGTAGATTTACTGTTGCATGTCTAATTACACCACCTAGTGAATGAGCCATCAACGAAATTTCTGGAGATTGGTCATTGTAAGGCTGAACTTCAGCAAAATATAGGAAACTTGGATTTCTGGGGAAAAATGACCTAGATAGCTCTCCGGAAAATAAAGTCTTTAATATTAATGGTTTAGGAGGATCAGTGGAAAGATTTTCTAGAGTATGCACAGTATAGTCCCCAGAATTTGTAACTGTAATAGCTAAATCTGGTGACTTGGAATTATAATATCCAATTTCATTATTATTTGGTGTCAACACATTCTTTAATATCCAACTATCAACAATGAGACAAAACCTCTCTTGCTTACTCAGTTGTAATGAACCCCAGTTTTGAACTGTCTTCCGACCACTAACAATTTCGTAGCATGACCATATTCTCAGGGTTTTATCACTACATAACGTGTATAAAACCTGTGATTTGTGATTTGTTTTTGAACTTTTCCACCTGATGGCTGTCACATAGTCGGGGTGAGGTAATAATGTTAAATTGAATATATCTTGTTCGCCACTTATGGAGATTCTTTTCCATAATTTTACAGTGATGTCATATTTACCGAAACTTGCAATCAATTGAGAGTCCTGCGATATAGTGACACTATAAACAGGCTTCGGTTGTCTTTTGTTCCAAAGTAGTATAGGGTCATATTCTCCAAAATTATCTTTTATCTTCCAAAATGAAAGAAAGGCCGATCCAACTATCAATTCATTATCAAGACCCCATTTCAGAGTATTGACAATAGATGGATCATGAAAAATTTCACAACAGGATATCCATTTAGGATCTTTCATGATTTGATATAGAGGTTTGTAAATGCTAACTTTGTTTCCGTAACCAACGGCAATGAATCCATTATTTGAATTAATATCAACAGCATTACAATCCTGTTCTAGATATAGAGTTTGTAATCTAGTAAAATTGTTAGTCATTATGATCAGATTATTCCCTGAACAGTAAGCAAATATAGTATGTTTCTGCCATGTGGCCTGGCACATCGTTTGAGGAGTTTCATTGGGACGCCCCGGTAGGTAACTCAATGACATTTTTATAATTGTGTAATTTTGGACAGTTCGGATTTATTTAATGTTCAACTAATAACTTTAAATATCCTTCCCTTATATCCTGTCTCTCTCATCTCCCAAGCTTTGCATTGGTAACTTTTATTTCAATAATTACATAAACTCGCGGGGATGTTTAAAGGCTTCAGTGATAAAATCAATTTCGGTGCATACAAAGGAAAGCAAGAGTCCCTTATTCTGATCATTAAAGACAGAACAACAGAGGTAGAGCTGATAACTAAGGAGTATTAATACAAGAAAATAACGTAAAGGTTTAAAATAATCAATAAACTTTAAAAGAGCGAAGACGCCCAATTATTAAAATTTTGACAAGTCACTTTATTGCAAAAACGAATTATGGGTGCCAGTTGTAAAGATCAGAAAAAAGCTGTTGCAATCTGCCTACAAAGATCACCTTGTGTGATGATTGATAGAAATAGTCCTCAGAAATGTATAGATGATCCTAATTTGAGCAAGGATTTGCCTGAATTATGCATAGCCCAGATGAAGGCCTTTTTAGATTGTAGAAGAGGGATGGTAGATATGACCAAAAGAATGAGAGGTAACGCCCCATTATCGACAGGAAAATATGACGAACAGTATGATAATTTATGCAAAGGGAAATTTGATCCAAGAGAAGAGATGCATAAGCTAGAAATATTAAACTCTCAAGAGAAGGAGTGATTTACATATAGAAATAACGATGACTACACGTGCCCATTTTTAAACTAATGAACGTCGATTTATAAATTAATCAGAATACTAGGAGTAAGGTAATGATCTCAAACATATCTAATTCGATATATTAATATCACTGTAAATAATAAGTAAATAAAAACGAAAACTATACACTATATTGTGTTTATCTTTTTACCATCTTCCAATATTAACTTATTTCTATTTGCAGATGTTTTATGTGTGATATATTGGAAAAAGAACTATTAAATATTGAAATAGAGTAAATTATCTCCTATATAGAAATCTATTCTATTCTATATATATATCTATGTAACAAAAGTTTAAGGGTTTCCTTTTATCCAGTCCTTTAGAATGTCGAAGAAGGATTTAAGCCCTTGCTTATGTAATGAAAAATTATTTATATTTAGGTATTTTAAACTTTCACCCATCACGAAAACAAGGCACAATATTAGATGTTCATAATTTCAAACGATAAGAAAAACATAACTTCACAATCCAGTATGGATGATAATGATTTACAAAATAACTTAAACGTGGTAAACATTGTTTCCCAACAGAGCCTTGAACAAAAGATCGGGGATAATGTCGAGACACTTACGAAACAGAAACTTATCGAACAGGAGACAAATAGATTAGAGAGAACTAATAATTTGTATGAAAAATTTAGAGGCCAGTTGGTATCTTTGAGACGAAGATTGAATAACACAAACAGGATATCAATAAAGGCAAAACTTCGAAAGGAGATTCAACTATTACAAAATAATGATATAGTGGAAACGTTGAAAGATATCAAAGATATCAAAAAAAGAATAAAAGAACTCAAAAGGTCTAATACTTCAGAAAGAAACGAAACTGATAAGAATGGAAGAAAAGAGGACGAATCAGAAAGGGATTTCCTTGTAAGAACCGGTCAGTTAACAGCGTTTGGCTCTAAATCGGAGTTTGTAATTGACACAGAAGATAACGAAGTCAACATTCAAGATAACTATGTAGGTACTGTAGAATCAGAGGATGAAGGTGAGAAGGAACAAATGAAGAAAGACTACGAAATGGCCAATGAACAAATGGTAGAAAATATATCAAATCACTCCTCAGAGAGCGATTATAGACCTGAGGAGGATATCCAAGAATTGGAATATGAAGAAGATTATGATGTTACAACAGTCCCGAAAACCAACTACTCTGTAGATGAGGAGCTTAGTGATACTGACTTGGTTATTAACAGAGGCAAAATAAAGGTAAACGAAGCTAACGACGATGGTGATGAGCTGTCATACCAGAAAAGACTAAGGAAATGGATATCTCAAAGATCAGAAAATCGTCTAAACGATTCAAATCCTTCTATTCCAGAGTGGCAGAAACCTCATCCTGAAATACCAGATGCGAGATTAAACGACATTTTTAAAATACCTGGTGATATATATCCGTTATTATTTAACTACCAAAAGACCTGTGTTCAATGGCTCTACGAACTGTATCAACAGGGTGCTGGGGGAATTATTGGAGATGAGATGGGTCTGGGAAAAACAATTCAAGTAATTGCTTTTTTGGCTGCTTTACACCATTCTGGCTTGCTAAATGGACCAGTTTTAATTGTTTGCCCTGCCACTGTCATGAAGCAATGGGTGAATGAACTACACCATTGGTGGCCACCATTTCGTTCTGTAATACTGCACTCTATTGGTTCTGGTATGTCTCATAAAAAGAATATAAATGATGAAGAGTTTGAGGAATTAATGATGTCATCTAACCCAGACCAGTTTTCATACGATGATTTTGAGAATTCTAAAAAGGCTAAATCGTCACTTGAATCGTCAATGCATATAGATAATTTGATCAAGAGGGTAGTTGATAATGGCCATATACTTATTACTACGTATGTAGGATTAAGAATACATTCAGACAAACTTTTGAAAATAAACTGGGCATACGCAGTACTCGATGAAGGTCATAAAATTAGAAATCCGGACTCTGAAATTTCTCTGACTTCAAAAAAACTGAAAACTCCAAATAGAATTATTCTATCAGGAACCCCAATTCAAAACAACCTTAATGAGTTATGGTCACTTTTTGACTTTATATACCCGGGAAGATTAGGTACATTACCTATATTCCAACAACAATTTGTTATACCGATCAATACAGGTGGCTACGCTAATGCTACAAATATACAGGTCCAGACGGGTTATAAATGTGCCGTTGCACTGAGAGACTTGATTGCACCGTATTTACTAAGAAGAGTAAAAAGTGACGTCGCAAAGGATCTTCCTCAAAAGAAAGAAATGGTTTTATTTTGTAAATTAACTCAATTTCAAAGAAATAGATATCTAGAATTTTTAAACTCCAACGAATTGACTCAAATTAAAGGCGGTAGGAGACATGTTTTATACGGTATTGATATCCTACGAAAAATATGCAATCATCCTGATATACTGGATAGAGAACAGAAACAATATGAAGCGGATTATGGAAACTCCAGAAGGTCAGGAAAGATGCAAGTAGTTAAGCAACTATTGTTATTATGGAAAAAAGACGGTAATAAAACTTTACTTTTCACCCAGTCTAGACAAATGCTCGATATCTTGGAAAAATTTGTATCAGGTGCAGATCCTGAATTAGCTAATACCAGTTATCTACGTATGGATGGTACAACAAATATTTCTAAACGACAGGCCCTAGTTGATCGTTTTAATAATGAAAATATTGATGTATTTTTACTAACGACAAAAGTTGGTGGCCTAGGTATCAACTTGACTGGTGCAAACCGAATAATTATTTTTGATCCGGATTGGAACCCGTCCACTGATTTACAAGCTCGTGAACGTGCCTGGAGAATTGGCCAAAAGAGAGAAGTTTCAATATATAGATTAATGGTATCTGGTTCAATTGAAGAGAAAATATACCACCGTCAAATTTTCAAACAATTTTTGACAAATAAAATTCTAACAGATCCGAAACAGAAAAGGTTCTTTAAGATGAATGAACTCCAAGATTTGTTCAGCTTAGGTGGAGATGATGGATTGGTATCAGAGGAACTTGCAAATGAAGTGCAACGACATACTCAAACACTGAAGGAATCTAAAACTACACAGAGCGATGATTTTGAACAAGTGGCGGGTATATCGGGAGTCTCGAAATTAGAAGGTTTCTTTTCCAAAGAAGTCAGTGATGAGAAGAAAACGGAGGACGATCGGTTGATAGAGGGTCTACTTGGCGATAAAGGAAACCTGGAAAATGCCAGTACGCACGACCAAGTAGTTGGTTCACACATGGCCTCAAAGAAATCTACCAATTTAATTAGCAAAGAAGCTGATAGAATTGCAGGTCAAGCTGTTAATGCCATCCGTGAATCAAGAAAAAAGACTCAGAAATTTAATATTGGTACACCAACATGGACTGGGAAGTTTGGAAAAGCTGGAAAAATTGTGAAAAAGAAAACAAAATCTATAAGAAAGAATACTATAGGGTCGACAGATATTTTGAAAAATATTCGACAAAGACAATCAGAATCCCAGAATACATCCACTGAGAACATTAATAGTGATATAAATCGTGAAATAATGATGAAAATTGTCAATGCATTAGATGGAGCAAAGGATAATATGTTACCTTCGTCATCTATCATTAATCATCTAGGGGTTAACATGAAAGAAAAAAAAGATATTATCAATATCAGAGCTTTACTGAGGGCCGTTGCTACATTTGATGAGAATAAGAAAGTCTGGAAATTAAATAACGAATTCTGTTCTAATATAAATACTTCGTAATAGAATAATAAATGGACTATCATGCAATGAATAGAAATATAATGCTATCATCTCATATCTATATATGGATTATATAATCAGCGAATACCGAATCCCTCCGATTCTGTCACAGCCACTTTTAGTTTCTGCTCTAATTTTGCTTTGGAGCCGTATTCCCATAAGCATAATTCATTAAAGCACGTATGAGCTATTGGTAAATCTTCACTATCCCTAGCACCTAATCTGCTTATCTTGAATGTTAATGTAGAAATTCCGGTAGCAGGAACTCTGTTCGAGCTGGTAATAAATTGCAATACTCTACCTTGTAACTTATAGTCCCATTTTTCTAGTATCTCCCAAAACCAGATTATAACAGGAGTATTATTCATAAATCCACCTTGATATCTTGTTACCGAGCGTAACATTTGAAAATCATACTTAGTATGTTCCTCATCTCCGCATAATAAACGTTCTAGTTCTTCAGAACTAAACAAGCCTATGGATTTGCAATTTGAAAATACCCTATTAAACCCATCGATGAACAGACCAAACGATATAGCAACAGATTGAGTTAAATAAAAATCGATCCATGCTTTTACATAATTAACCTTATTTTCTTGCGTTACAGGAATATTCGAACCGTTTTCACAAAGTTCAACAGTGATGACATTAGGTTTCTTTGATTTTTTACTGCCTTTATTGTCCTTCTCGTTAGTATTATAGGTGACCTCAAACGACAAACAGAATATATTACTAAAATCCTCTCCTGTGTATTGCAACATTTTTATTAAATTTGATGCGGTTTCAGGGTATAATTCTGCATAATCAGCGAATGTTAAAGTTTCTTTGCACATCTTTCTATACAGCGCTTTTGGGAATTTTAAGTCTAATATATTACCATTAAACATGGCCAGTGCAATTACAACGCCTAAGAGATAATAGTATTCATTCTGAGAGTGAATTTTGGTATCTGCCTTTGACGAAGAATTTATTGGGAACCAACATAATCGACTGTCTTTAATATGATCAAATAAGCCAGTTGTTGGATGAAACAATGATTTTGTTAGTAAAATAAACCATTCCTTTCTTAAACCACCAGCATCAATACCTGGTTCGTTAATAAATTCAACCCTTAATGATTTCAACAAATCACCTTGATGTTCTTTAATTGCCTTCAAAGAATCATGCGTTATATGGTCCCTCCTTATTTTAATTTTAAAATATACCTCTATCGTCTTTCCTTTATCTAGTGAACTCAAAAATGCCTTTTCAGCTTGATATTCCATTATTCGTTTTGTTTCATACTCCATAATCGAAATTTTTACACCAAGTGATAAGAGGAAAGGATAATTACAAAAAGAAAATCTAGTACTATTATTTTGATTCTGTGGGGCACTCCATTCTGTTAATAGTAACGATAGTCGATTACCGACGTCTAATCCTCTCCACACTTCGAAATCTTGTTTGTTATCTAGGAAATCTAGCATCGTGTTGTAAAATTTACTAGCACTCATTGAAGCATTATTATAATTTTCAATTGGGTTTCCTCCTCTTTTCGAATTTGCTAGATCCAAGATCAGCATCAACTTACAAGCTGATCGTATGTGCCAATTATGTTCATATTGAGAAGTTTTAAATTTAAAACCTTTAGGTCTCAATGTCTTTCCACCTCTATCTATTTCAATAGTTTTAATATCTTCTGGTGTTATATTCCATAAATCATCTATTAAGGGATCTGATGCAGGTGACAAATCTGCAGGCTCACTATTTCTGTTATTATATCCAATATTTGGGTCTGAATTTCTTATTATGTCATTATTTGTCTCGAAATTATTATTATTTGCGTTACTGTTGAACAAATTATCATTTTTCTTATCCTTCATTACGTTTCTCCTAATTACACGATACATTATTCTCGTCAACTGATAAGTAATATATAAATTAATCTTTTCAACATTTGATAAAAATATGTCAGAATCCATATACTTTAAACAATAAATATATTCTGCATATTTATCTGTTTTTGAAATATTTGATAAATAACAAATGCATCTCTTAGTTAATTCGTATGAAACTGCCCTTATTTCTGGAGAGTCAAATTTTGAATACACTTTTGATGTTAAACAATATCTCACGAAAGGAATTTCCCATATTATTAATAACCATCTAATATAATTAAGTGCATTACCAGGTTTTTTCAGCAAATCGTTACTTGCACATAGCATTCTATAAAATGGTCTTCTTGTTGGTAATTTCATGAGTAATTTATAAAATTTTTCTAACTCTTGATAGTCAATCAATGTATGACTCTGATACTTGGACTTAGGTAAAAATGATCGTTCCAATACTTCATAATTATGGAAACAATCAGTTACATATCTGGATATTGGTTCCAATGCTTTATATTTTTCATTTTTATCATTTGAATTCTGTGATTTCACTTTTGATAAGCATCCCTTTATAATACTATCCAAATAAGTCACTGAACAGACAAGATCCTTGTCAATAATATTATTATCTGTCATTTCAACTGGTGTCAGAATTGTAGTTACATGACAAATTCCACATTTAAATTTAGTAATATTTGCTTTCACTGGAATATTTGTACCACAGCAACAACATTTTGAATATATGATATCTATCGGACTTTCTAAACTTTTTCTTCTCTGTTTCAATCCTTTATTGGGTTTAACTATCACTTTTAAGTTATTGCTGTTTTTATTTTTCTTGCTCTTCCTAAAAAGTATATCCATTTCTACAAAATTTTCTCTAAAGGTATAGAATGAGGCATGCACAGTTATGTGAGATTAATAATATAACGAGTTAAAAGCTTATTTTACTTCTATATCTCAGTATTAGAGCAATATTTTTTCTTTGTAACTCCGTCTTGTATATCTTAATGTTGTATAAATCTGGAATGTTTCAAAGAAAACTGTATCTAAAACTATATCTAATAATATATGTATTTGGACCCTTATATTTTGTATATATAGATGAACTAACTAGTAATTTTTCGACTCAAACAAACTATAATTCAATTGCGAACGTTCACTCCAACTATGACCTTTTTTAAAAACAAGGAAACCTCAGTTCGTAAATAAAAAAATTGTCTAAAATACAATAAATAAAATTAGTTCCAGATTTGGTAATCTTGAATCCTTATTATTCTCGAAACTCCATTCACAAACAAAAGATAAAGCCAAAAACAATAAAAAAAAGAGTTGAAAATTTCACGGATTTTGTTTTTGTTTGTGATTCAATTTCAATGGGATTATGGAACCGAAAATTGATTGACGCAAACACTAAAACTTCCGTACAAAAGGAACGAGGAACACAAATTTAAATCTAATTTTTTGGTCTTGGAAGTATTAACTAAGCATACGACGAAGAGGAAAAGAAGAACGAAAATTTCGTTCACGACAGACAGACAGACAGACGGAACCCTTTTTGATTTGGATGAGAAGAAGATGATTTACCCCCGGGGGAGGTCAGGGGGATGACGAGGGAGAAGGCAACTTCGCATATACAGACAGAGACAGAAATAGAAACATACACATGCTTAGGAGTCTTTGTATTTGTTTTGATGTAGTTATATCAATACAGCATCTGAGAGGAGTGTAGAGGTCATTTACAATCTACAGATGGAATTGTGTGTTTGAAAATTCAAAGTAAAAAAAGTAATGTGGGATGGGAAAATTGTGCTTAATGAAATACCTACAACTGCTAATAAGATTATAAATTGTTTTGTTACTATTAATAACATTTTGTTAATTATCGAAACAGAGTGTATCAGATATGGCCAATATATTAACAATAATCAAGAGCTTGACTTAAAAACGTTAAAGCGTAAACAACTGATCGGATATGTTAGTTATGCAACATTATACCTGGAACCATTAACAAGAAAACAATATTTATTTCTTGTTATGCAAGATGGTAGGATTGATATAAGAGATTCACAATTAGATGTGATAGATACTATTGATACAGATATCCCATTCTATGACAATATACATTCCATAATAACTATATTTGAAGAATATGCTAGAATCTTATATATTAACTTACGTAAGGATTGTATCCATATGATTCGATTACAATTGAAAAATGACGTCTTGAGGTTTTTGCATACCGATAAGTCAATTACGTTAATTCAAACATTAACATCCACTATAATGTCGATGGATATCTCATTGGAATATGATATATACACCAATGAAGAATTCACATCAATTGGTATTCTATCTAGAGTTGAATCAACTGGACAATATTACTTTCAAGCATTGTATAGAAAAAATGGTAATCTAATGAAAAATAAATTGAAATGGGGAACCTTAATCGAACAAACAAAGATTCTACCATTAAATGACGAAACCAAGGAAAATATAAATGCAAATCCAAAGGTGATAATGAAATCCATAGAGAACGTTGGGTTTTTCTTGTTTACTTTAAGTACCATCATGTTTATAACTTTACCTAATGGGTTTGAAAATATTTTTGCAGGCCAATCTATTAAGGCACAGGAGATTTATAGTGTACAGGGGCCTTATTTGATGGATGTCATAAACCTAGAAGAAAACAGGAATCTAAAACTTAACGGAATAATTGATGTAAATTTTGAAACAGCATCTATTGAATTTATTATATTTACAAACACTTTCCAATTAATCAAAATTCGAATAATTAAGATGATGGAAGATGATGAAAAATTTATAAAACTTTGGGGTAAATTTAACATTACTAACCAGAAAATGATAAATATACCAAGTAGTTCAGATGACAATATTGTTAACCTATATTATTTTAAAGAACTGAACCAATACTTGTTAGAACTAAAGTCGGATAGACTAGTCCTTGCAAAACTAAATATCCTTGATCCTTTGAGTATCATCAAATATGAGAAAGAATCATTCATATGCTCATCTACCATTGGAAATCACTCTAAAAGGATTATAAGAACCGGCTTTACACAAAATAATAATTATTTTATAGATCAAGAATCGACCGGATTAGAAAATATGTATCATTTTGAAAATTTATTCGTTCCAGATACTTCTATTGTCAAAGTCTGGACTACTATTGATGGTAACCTATATTGGTTAGATTCCACTAATGAACTCTTTTTCAATGGTAAGTCGGTGGATCATGGAGATTATGTGATACATATAACTTGTAATAACAAAATTGTTACAAATAATTCTGTAATTAGTGCTGTCGATATTTGGAATGCTGAATTAGGTTGCCATTGTTATGTAGTCGTTTCTGGAGACATTAAATGGGAGACTAAAAATGGCACATTAACGTCTAAATTACCTGAACTTGAAGTTCAGAAATTACCCAAAATTATAATTCATTCTTCCATGAAGTGGGATGGGACCAATATTACATTGTGCGCTAATGAAAATAGGATTATGCTTACTTCCGATTATGGTAAAAGTTTTAAAACAATTAACTGCCCTGAATTTCTGGGAACAATATCTTCAATATTTTACCATGAGGTTAACCATTTTTGTAATATACTTGTTTCTGATATCCATGGGAAGGTTTGGGTTCTCGATGGTGAAACATTTCAAAGTGCAGGGCTTCTTAATATTAACTCATATACGTCAAGTATTGTAGGGTTACATAATTCAAATAATTTGATTATCTTTTCTGATGATGCATTTGCTATTTTATATCCAGATACTAAAAATAAATTGAGATATGAATACGTCCCATTAGATATTCCTTATAATATAACACACATTGTTAGTGACTGTTCTAATAAACGAGTTATTTCTCTGATTATTGTCACGTCCGATAACCTTGTTTTACGAATGAATCTTGATTTGAAGTTGAACGAAACTTTTAAATCCGTTCACAGAACTTACACAGACATCCTGATTAATAAGTTTGTGAGGTTAGAATCTTCTAACAGATTTTTAGTTGCTTCATACATAACCATGGGAAAAAAAGGAGGTGATAGGAATATTATTGATAAAAATGGTATTTGCGTTTATGATGCATACAAGAGTAAAATAGTTAGTTCTTATGATACGACAAAAGATCTTTCCAATGCCATCACGACAGATATTTCAAGTGCATCTTACCAATTTGATGCCAACAGTTCCGAGGAGAATGAAACCAAAATATCATTTGCTAAACAGCTAATTTTTGATCAATGTTTTGTTGTTTCTTTGAATTATGAAATAGCAGAAACTGATAAGGGTCCGAAGTTGCTGTTGTTCATGTTGAACTCTGAAAGTGGAGAAATAGAACTACAAACCACTATAGATACATTTTACAATGTAAATTGTCTCTATAATTACGAAAAGAATTTGTTTGTTGCTTGTGGAGATTGCATTCAATTATTTAAGTTAGATTATTCTGTTCAAGAAAATATTTTCCATATCGTTCCATTCTCTAATAAAATATATGTGAGTGGTTACGTGAAACAGATATATTCTCTTCCAAATATTGTAAATATTAATGACACCTCTGATGAGACAAAACATGATAAAAAAAGAGTGAAAAGGCAGGTTAACCAAAAAATAGATTTTGTTGGTACTGATATACTTCGAGGTTTTTATGAATGTGTTTTAGAGACAGAAAATAGTCATGCGAAAGAAGATTCAGTAAAATATACTTTTAAGCCCGTTAAAGCGACAGAAATACATCCGATAATCAGTGATATTTTTAGAGAAAAGATCATTACAGAATTTCATTTTACAAAATACGAGGGTTTTTTTTACTTTCTAGTATGTTGTGGATTAAATAAGGTCAAAATATATATGACGTCTTTGAATGACGTGGAATACAATCTGATCGACTTTTATTTACCATCGCAAGTAACAAGTGCATGTGCAATCTACAAAGACGGGAATGAAATCGATCCTACTAAGAATATATTGATAGAAAACAGTAGAATTGAAGAATTATTTTCAATTACCAGTATAACTGGGGGTCATTATACATTGGGTGTTTTAAAGGAGAAACCTGAAGTTATCTTTCAAAATGAAATAAGCAAAAAGAACATGACACTTCAATTAAAATCCATTGGTGCAATCGATGATGATGATGATGATGATGATATACACCAATTTAATCCTCAACTAATAGATAATAGAATACTATGTGACGATACTGTAAATCATATTCATAACTAAAAAATATACGAACAAACAAGAACAAAGGAGGAAAGAGAATAATAATGAATTTTATATTAATTAATTATACAGAAGACAATATTTAAATATATATATATATATTGACTATTCGACCCAAGAAGTACCGAAAACCGACACATGATGAACTTAGATTAACAAAGTTTCAATCTTATCCTTGACGGCGTAAATTTGGTTCTTGATAGCAGAGGCATCGTTAGTGGTAATAGAAGCAGCAATAACTGGTCTAGAAACACCACAAGCTCTACCTAGAGCAGCTCTAGATGGAACGAAGACATATGGAACGTTCTTATCTTCACATAACAATGGTAAATGTAGTAAGATTTCGATTGGTTCACAGTCAGCAGCCATGATGATGAACTCGGAGATACCACGGTTCAAAGTCTTGGTGGCTTCATTAGCACCCTTCTTCAGTTGTCTCAAGTTGGTGGCTTGTTGAACAACATCTAGGATTTGTTGGGTTAATTCAGCATCAGCTAGAGGGAAGGCCTTTGGATTTGGAGCAGACATTTTATTTTCTTGACTTTTTTAAATTTGTATCAAACGGGGTTTGTGTTTCAAGTTCCTTGCAACTGGATAAGTAAGAGCTCGCTTGAATGGGGAGTTTTTTAAGTAATAAAAGGAAAATAGAATCAAGAGAACTATAAAATATAATTTTTACCAATATTTATTTAATAGATAACTTATTTCTTTATTGCATTTTATTTATATAATTCAAGAAAGGAAAAAATTTTCATTTTCCGCGATGAGCTCAAAATTTTTCAATCTTTTAGTTTTCGGAGAGAAAAAGAAAAGCGAAATAATATTGGATGGAGAATCGTGTCGTACGACGAGGGGTAAATGTAAATAGCTGTTAAGTTATGTGAAGCAGCTACTACTTAACACCATCCATCCAATGGGAACAATTAGCTATGCGGTATCTAGATAAGAGAGGATAGGTGTGTGGTATTAAATAAGCACAGGCTTCGTTTTATCTTAAAGAGATTATAAAGACTTGGATTTTAGTGTCACACACTGCAAGACACAACTGAAAGTTGTATTTTAATGACAGACAATTCATGGATTTCAGTGTTTCTGATAAGAATATAGTTGCATTATCTAACGTTCGAACTAACAAAACGTCTTAATCATTTGAGTCGCAATCTGGTATACAGGGAACATTTATACCTATCTTTGCGTCTTGCTACCAATGTAATTAACCAGACGTGATTTTATAAGATGACAAAAAAACCAAGCGGGAAGTAAATGCGCCAAAAATGTAAAACGATTGATGTTTTTGTTTTTGTTTTCTGTTTATATAATTTCTAATAGTAGAATACTAATTAAGTAAGGCTAAAACGTTCACTAGTTGCTTTCAGCCAAGGTTTCAAAACATTAAATTTGTTATAGATATACATTACTTGTTTGACACGTTCACCTCATTTTTCGTTTTGCTTTGCTTTTAATTACAGAGTGTGAAATAAAATAAATGCCATCTAATTATAATCCCCTAGATGAAGAAAATACAAATGAACCATACGATAAAAATTTAGCTCTAATTCCTGAGACAGAATCCTTTGCTAAATTTATTACAATTGATAAATTAGTGGAAGCAGATAGACCTATTTCAGATATAAAACAATCACGAGAGGTCTTTTCTTCGACATTTCAAGCTTATAAGGGTACGTTATGGGAAAAGAGTAAAAGTTTTATAACTTTAACATGTATAGCAATATTGATCGGTTGTTTTGCTGGGTTTATTCAAATATTTACAGAGACTTTGGGTAACTGGAAAACTGGTCATTGTTCTAGAAATTGGTTACTAAATAAATCATTTTGTTGTACGGACGTAGTACTAGAAGAGGTATCAAAGAGAAACCCCTTGTTATTGAAACGTCAGGAGATGGAATGTATCGAACAAGGTATATGGATTGAAAGAACAGGTATATTTTTCCCATTTATGATTTTTATTACTCTGTCGTTATGTTTTGCTCTAGCAAGTACCCTATTAGTGAAATACGTAGCTCCTATGGCTACTGGCTCTGGGATATCGGAGATTAAAGTCTGGGTGTCAGGGTTCATATATGAATCTGAATTTCTAAATGGTATAACTCTTTTAGTAAAGAGTGTGTCTTTACCCTTAGCAATTTCATCGGGTCTTAGTATAGGTAAAGAAGGACCATCTGTTCATTATGCTACGTGTTGTGGGTTTATTGTAACAAGATGGTTATTAAAGAATTCCTTAACTTATTCTGATCAATTCGAGTATTTGACTGCTGCTAGTGGTGCAGGTGTGGCTGTTGCATTTGGTGCACCAATCGGTGGTGTCCTATTTGGTTTAGAAGAGATATCTTCTGCCACTGATTTTTACCCTTCTACATTATGGAAATCCTATTATGTTGCATTAATCGCTGTCACAACATTGAAATGTATCGATCCATTTAGAAACGGTAAAATTATTTTATTCAATGTTACATATGACAAAAATTGGAAAGTAATGGAATTACCAATATTTATCGTATTAGGTATATTTGGTGGTCTATATGGGAAATATATTAGTAGGTGGAATATTCGTTATGTCCATTTTAGAAAACAATATTTGAAAAATTGGCCCGTACAAGAAGTTATAGTCTTAGCATTAGTCACTGCATTTATTTCATATTTTAATGAATTTTTAAAACTTGATATGACAGAAAGTATGGGTGTTTTGTTTCACGAATGTTCCAAGAATGATAATAGTTCTGTATTTGCCCATAGATTGTGTCAATTAGATGAAAATACACATTTCTGGGAGTTCGCTAAGGCATTAAGTTCATTATTATTTGCCACTTTGATTAGATCTCTTTTTGTTATTATATCATATGGTGCAAAAGTTCCAGCTGGTATTTTTGTACCATCTATGGCAATTGGAGCCACATTTGGTCGTGCTGTAAGTTTAATTGTTGAAAGATTTATTACAGGTGCTAACGTGATTACACCTGGTGCATATGCATTTTTAGGTGCAGCAGCGGCTCTAACTGGTATCACTAATTTAACTTTGACAGTTGTGGTTATTATGTTGGAATTGACAGGTGCATTTATTTATATCATCCCGACCATGATTGTTGTAGCGATTTCAAGAATTATTTTAACATCATCGGGAACTAGTGGCGGTATTGCGGATCAGATGATTTTGGTGAATGGATTCCCATTACTAGAATATGAAAGTGAGGATAAAGAAGACGATTTTATGATATCTTACACAACAGGGGAAATTATGTCTACCGACTTGTATACCCTAAGTGAAACGATGTATTTATCTGACTTAGAGGTCTTACTAAATGATCCAAATAAAGAAAAATTGGTAAATGGTTTTCCTATCATCTCTAATGATTATCGATTAAAATCCGAGATGAGATGTGTTGGTTATGTACTTAAGAGACATCTGATAGCTAAAGTGTTACAGCATAATATTGATAGTGCCGAATCGTCGAACACAATAATAAATTTTACAATCAGTGAAGAAATGTTGGAAAACGGCAACGAGATTAGTTTTAAAGATATTGTCAATTTACAACCAACTACAGTGAAACCAAATGTAAGTACAGCAATGCTATTTAAGACGTTTAAACATATGGGTTGTAAAGCAATTATGGTAGAGGAAGATGGTTTACTAAAAGGTTTAATTACATCGAAAGATATTCAAAGGTTCGAAAGAGCAAAATCCAGAGAGAAATTCGGACCAACATATATTTATAATGAAGATCTAAATCGCAGATTCTGGTCATTATTGAACAAAATCATCAATGTATTTTCTCGAAATGGTATCGAACCGACCTTGTAAATAAGAGGTTGTATGCGAAAGGTTTTGTTAATACGAATATTTGTATCACTCGAGGACTAACTAAAGTCTAAAAGGTAATCAAAATAAAACATTATTTTACAACTTTATATATGTGTATATATATATAGAAAGTCATCAGGCATATTATATTGGAGGTCTTTTTTTTTAATTCAAATTGTAGTTTATGATGATGTTTATTCAATATAAAGATGTATAAAATATATATGTATATATATGTGAAAGGAGCGACATTATATGACTTCTAATGTGAATACACATACGATTTAACGGTGCCTACTCATATATAAGAATTGTGTGATGTTGAAGTTAAAATGAGGAAGTTAAAAAGAAAACAGAATGTATCCGATTAACAGACAACATCTTGAGTGGCTCTAGAGTTCAATAATAGAGCAACAATCAAACCATATAGACCCAAAACTTCAGCGAAAATTAGAATCAAAATCATACCAACGAATAATCTTGGTTGTTGAGAGGTACCTCTAACACCAGCGTCACCGACAATACCAATGGCAAAACCAGCAGCCAACCCACTCAAACCGACAGACAAACCAGCACCTAATTGGATGAAACCAGTATATAAAGCTTGTTTTTGGCCAAGAGAGTAACAGACTAGAACGGAGACAACTAAACCATAAATGGCAATAATACCAGCCATAATAACTGGAACAATGTTCTTAAACAAAAGGTCTGGTCTTAGAACACAAGTTGCACAGATACCAACACCAGATTTAGCAGTACCGTAAGCAGCACCGAAAGATGTAAAGATGATGGCTGCAGCACAACCCATAGCACCAAAGAATGGAGCGTAAACTGGACATAGATCACTCATGACTGTTATTATTTTTGTTGTTGTAGGTATATTCTTTTTAAAGGTAAAAAGCTTTATGAGAAATATAAAATAAAAAGAATGCTTAATATTATAGTTCTTATATAGTCAAGACTTCTGTAATTAATAAAACGTAAGTCTGTTTAAGATGTAAGAGTAAATAGAGTGAAACCTTTCTTTTAAGTATGAAACAATTCAATAAATACAAACGGTTGCAAAACTGTAAATTCAAGATGAGTTGCTGCTAATTTGATGTTGCAGCACTTTTGAATTTTTTTTTTCCTTTTTTTTTTTTGATGATTTTCGGGTAATGGCAGTTGCCGATTTTTATGATATAAATAAGACAAATAAAAGGTAAAACTGAATATTGGGTAAGGTAGTCTCATTACCTTTCAAAGACAGACAGTTCGACTAAATATTTAATGATGTAGATATATATATGTGTGTGTGTTTGATCAAACGTTCATCTTATTTATTTTTACATGTTTATTTATTTTTTTTAAAGAAGAAATCAAGAGATCCTTGTTTCCTCTTTGCTGGTGCCATCTTTACCTTCTTAACTGATGATTTCAACGAGGATGCAATTGGTGATGATCTCTTCCTAGATTCTGCCTTGGCAATAGGTTCACATTTATTTGTGGATTTCTTAGTGACCATATAACCATCTTCATCCAGATATGTTGTTACCTCTTCTTCCTCTTTATTTGTATTATGCTCTGTTTTGCCTTTTGCTGGTGCCTGTTTTTTCTCATTTTGCGAAAACATTAAAAGGGATTCCTCACCTGTAGTATCCAATATTTCTTCAAGATCAGAAGGATTTATCGTAGACTGTTG
This sequence comes from Maudiozyma barnettii, assembly GCF_903064755.1. NCBI lineage: Eukaryota > Fungi > Ascomycota > Saccharomycetes > Saccharomycetales > Saccharomycetaceae > Maudiozyma > Maudiozyma barnettii. The sequence continues at coordinate 1,184,943 of NW_024545241.1, read as the reverse complement.
TATCTTATTGGTATTTTGTGGTGAAGATTGCGTTATATCATCATCTATTGTGGCCTTAGCCATATTTTTATCATCCTCATCAACGTAATCTGACATATCATCATTTGCAAATATGTCATTTAATTCTTTTATTTGAGCAGCAGCCTTTGGATCGCTTTTCATCTTTTGTTGTGCCTGTTCATCTTTCCTTTTCTTCAATTCTTCTTGTCTATCTTTCTCCTTTTGCTCTCTCTCCTGTCTCATCTTAGCTAATAATTCTGTTGGTCTCAATTTACTTTCTTGTTTCTTCTCCTTGATGTGTTCCTCTTTCTTTATTTTATAATTAGCTTCAGGCAGGGTGTTAGATCTTTTAATTTCATCTAGAACTTTCTTCGGTTTAATTTCATTATCTACGGTCTTGGTTCTAGTTAGCTCAGGTGCTTTGTTTATGCTGTTTGACTCTATACTTATTTTATTTGGATTCTTAATTAGTAGATCATCCATTCTTACTAAAGCATCATTAACAGGATTGAACACATCCATTGGATTAAATGCATATATGAAACAATCAGTCATCTTATCTTGGTTCTCTATATTATTAACATCATTTATGATTTTAATTTTATCATTTGAATAACACGCTACAAGAACACATTGAAATTTGACATTACTGGTATTCTTATAATACGAATACATCTGACTCTTAGCTTTATTTGGACCACATTTAAATTCATTGATTAAATCAGTAAAAATAACAGGTTTAACTTTAGTGAAAAGTTTCTCAGATATAAATTTAGAATAATCTTCATCTGACATTGGGAAGTATATTAAAGATATCTTGTTTCTTTCTTTTCTCTTTTCTTTCTCCAATTATTGACACTCCAATAAATCTAGTTCACATACACGCACACGCAATTTGTATATATAAACATTAAATATAGTTATTTTCTTCTTGAATATGGTATTTTATATATAACAGACTTTTTGCATATTACATTCACCTTTATTTAACGCGTTCGAGTGAAAAGTGGAAAATCACTTACTAAATGCGCGTATCTAAATAGAATAAGTACAACAAATGTCATGTCCTTGAAATGGAAATCATCATGTTTCCTTTTGGTCTCGTAAGCAAACTGAAACAGGGTGTCTCGTAAATGTACTCTTTAATGTTACGGATTAAGATATGTCTATATAGTTGTTTTGGAATTGATGAGCATTCATGGTAAACGTATGACTTATTCTTGTTATGTAGTAAGCATAATAAAACTTCGAAGTTAATGAGCTACCGAAATCAGAGACCTATTTCTAGGTAAATGGAAATTAGCCCCATCGATATCTTGAATAGCTTCAAAGAGTTTAAGCTGCATTCGCTTACTAATTTGATATATCTTATGTGTGGTGGTTATTACCATTGAAAAAGTAAATAGTATCAGTCTAAGATATACTTTACCACCCCATTCTATTTTGTTAGAAATGACAACAGCTTATTCAAAAGCCTATAATTAAATACATATCAAATGTTCTATGTTTAGTGTCACTAAACATGTCTAAAGTATATTAAAACTTTACAATTATATATATCAACTCATATTAAATCAAGTAATAGAAAAGAATACAAAATAGAGCAGTATTTCAGATTGATTTTAACATGTCAACGCAAAATTGTACCATATAAAAAATTAAGATCTTTTTTAATTAAATATAATTTTCAGCCGCCTGTACACTTAGAAAAGCTTCCGCGGCTAATTGAGGTAAAAAGTCCAAAAAATAAAGGGGCATACTGGGAATTGAACCCAGGGCCTCTCACATATTCGAGTAAAGAACCCAAAGCGAGAATCATACCACTAGACCACACGCCCTATTAATTTGAATATAATTAAAATATATTTAAAATGATGAGTCTTAATGAAGTATTGAATTGAACATGAGAAAATTTGTTGAAATGTAACAACAGCACTAAAAAGGCTAACATTTGTTAAACGGAGTTGCTGTTGTTAAACTGCTCATATTTTGTGCATAGAAAAGTTGGACAATGCAGCTCCAATAAACCCAATGTAGGGGGAACGAATAATACATTATGCAGTATATATCATGTGTTATTATATATACGGTAGTGCAGTACACTCTAAAAATTCTACTTATATTAGCTACCTTCTCCTTCAGATAGGTTAAGATAATGTTAACCTTTTTAGCGTTGCCACTACATCTTAACACCAAAAACTCATCTGAAAGATCCTTTGTTATATATCTCATTCTTAATATGTCCTTCACAATGAGGATGGAATAAATTGAGGACAACACTTAGCTAACACCCAATTTAACAAGTTTGAGTTCGTTAAAACGGTAGCTCTGTTACAGTACTTTGTTAAATAATCCTTTGATTAAGATAATACTATTTTCATTAAAATGCAATACATATTTTAGATTATAATTTATTGAAAGACCAATGACACAGAGGTTAATCTGTTGAGATATCTAATATCTGATAGGAAAATTGAATGTTAGACATCTTCTATTTAACTGAACAAATTTTATTATATTAGAAAATCAACTTATAGAAGTCCGATCTTTTATGTCTTATATAAAATATATATAAAGTAAATTATGGAAACAATTATATTCATAAATGAAATATTGTTCCATTTATATATATTGGATTTCTTGTTGTCGTGATTATAAATTCACTCAATGGTGGCGTAAGTAATCTATTAGTAAGTTGTTGAGGGATTAACCTATTGTCAGATCATTGAGGGATTAACCTTGGTCGTTATCATTCTTATAATATATTTCAGACATATGAGTATAGTAATATATATATATAATCCAAACAAAATAACTTCCATAAGACATTTTTTGTAGCTATAAATATATATCAGTTTAGTTAAATTTTTGAAAGATATGCTACTTCTAGGACAAAAATTTAATTTGACATTAATATGAGACCAATCTTGGTATGTAGCATAATAACACTTCCCCAATATTGGGCTTAATGGAACTCTCTTGTAAAACTTTACTATGAAAATGGGATGAACAGCTTAACATTAGAAAAATATGTAAAACAAGTTACAATAAAAAAAAAAACATATGTAATTTTATGAGTACTGACATTACGTAATATACCATGAGTATAATCCATACAGTTCACCAGTGGGCAAGGTGTATTTTTTAAATATATTAACTGATAGTTTTCTGAGAATTTAGACTAGCCAGCATGATTTTGTAACGTCCTGTAAGTATATATGTGCCATGTAGTAGGAGTTAAATCATTTTGTTCCTAATATTGTGATAACAATAAGAAATCCTGAACTCATGATAAGTTTAGGTGTGGGGAAAAAAGTTGATAAATTATGCTACACAAAGGCATCCTCTACTAGAACTTTGTGGAAATAAATGATCGTCAGTCTTTTAAGTTCTTATTCCTTTCCTGATCAAATATGCAAACCCCATATATAAATTTAATAAAATATATTAAAAGGTGGATATAAAAATATAGCTAATTAAATTTATGTATTAGCATTGTGAGATTTTTTACCCAATTATGCAAACAGTATTTAAATCCTGCACCCTAGAGTGTCTATATTAAAAGAACCATCACACTAAACTGGAATTCGACAGAGCGGGGAGCATCTTACAACATTTAGAGCTAAACAGATATACCATTATTACAAGAAGTGATTCGTAAATAACTTTGTATGTATTATTTCAGTACTTATATATGTATGAGATGTATATGTTCATATTTCGTATATTTCAATAAAGTGCCATAATATAACCAAAAAAGTTTTATAAATTTATCAAACATCTAAGTAAATAATGTATCTTCTTCATTGTCCCAATTACTATGGAAAAACCACGAGAAAATAACCACACTGGAATATATGATCAGACCACCCAACATACTCATTGTGCAACTTATGGAACCAATTAGATTACAATGGTAAAAGACTACTGGTAGGGCTATACCGCTCGTTACCAACATACCTGTTAAGAAATGGCCCAAGTCACTTCCACTCTCCGAAGATTCAGACATGAAGTCAGAGGAACTATATGATGTTTTGCTGAATAAGGAATTTGGAATAGGTGCTAGTAAGAAAATGAGGATATCATATAAGGGGTAATAATTGCGAAACAATGCGCAACTTAAAATGACTAGGAGGAACCCGAGGGCTAAGAAACCTGATAATGATATGATTTTCGTAAGTGGTGAAACTTTAAATTCCATTGCGTGTGCGTTCTATTGATGTGTATGTTATTGTTTAATATATAAATTGGTAGCTTGTCGAAAATAAAATGAGAAAAATAATCTCCTAATTTGTAAGGATTTCTAATTTGGTATAACCTTGAATCTAGTAATGGTTGTGATTCTAGTTCTTAAATTTGTAGAATAGGGTCTTTTAGAGGGGGCAATTGTCAATTTTTATTTCTTTATGGTCGGCGCTGTCAGAGAAACGAGAAAACAAAAAATAAGACGAGTCTTGAAAATTACCCCCAATCATTGTACAACATCTAAATACTTCAAAAGCACTATCACAAATACATTTACCACAATCGTTACGAACGTTTAAATGACTATACGTGTTGTTATTGTTTTATTAAGTATAACTATAAATTTTGAACTAAATACAAGAGATATATAATATATGGGTCATACTTGTGAGTGTGTAATTATGTACACAACAGGTTAGGAAATGTGTGTAACATTAATGCTTAACATGAAACGATAAAGATCATATGTAGGGATATAACAAGATGAAAGGAGGGGGGAATAGAGAAATTAGCGTATTAACGACTCTATTATTTCTTTTCACCTTCACCTGGGTTAGCGTTCGATTCACCACCTTGGTTGTTCTTGTACATTTGTTCGAATAACTTCATGGAAGCGTTTTGTAGATCGTCAGTCTTAGTCTTTAGGTCTTCAGCAGAGACTTCTTCACCAGCTTGGACTCTAGCAACAAGTTCCTTTAGAGAAGCAACTTGGTCCTTTACCTTTTGAGCTTCAGCCTTGTCTAGCTTACCTTCGAATTCCTTTAGGGAGTTTTCGGTATCGTTAGCCAATTGGTCGGCCTTGTTAGCATTTTCAATGGATTGCTTTCTAGCTTCATCTTGAGACTTGAATTTTTCAGCGTCGTTAACCATCTTTTCAATTTCAGAGTCAGATAGACCGGAGGAACCAGCGACAGTAATGGAAGCATCCTTGTTGGAAGCCTTATCTCTAGCAGAGACGTTGATGATACCATCGGCGTCAATGTCGAAAGAGACTTCGATTTGTGGAACACCCTTTGGAGCAGGTGGGATACCAGCCAAGTTGAAGTTACCGATCAATTTGTTGTCTCTAACCAATTCTCTTTCACCTTGGAAGACTCTGATTTCGACAGAAGTTTGACCAGCAGCAGCAGTAGAGAAGATTTGAGATTTCTTGGTTGGGATGGTAGTATTTCTTGGGATCAATCTAGTGAAGACACCACCTAGAGTTTCGATACCTAGAGATAATGGAGTAACATCCAATAATAGAACATCTGTAACTTCACCGGACAAGACAGCACCTTGGATAGCAGCACCAATGGCGACGGCTTCATCTGGATTAACGGCCTTGGATGGGTCCTTACCGAACAATTGCTTGACGGTTTCGACAACCTTTGGCATTCTAGACATACCACCAACTAGTAAGACATCAGATATATCAGAAGTTGACATGTTGGCGTCCTTAAGGGCCTTCTTGACAGGGTCGACGGTTCTCTTGATCAAAGGTTCGGTCAAAGTTTCGAATTGAGCTCTAGAGAACTTCATGTTGATATGCTTTGGACCGGAGGCATCTGCTGTTATGAAAGGTAAGTTGATTTCAGTAGAGACAGTGGAAGAAAGTTCGATCTTAGCCTTTTCTGCAGCTTCTCTAATTCTTTGAATAGCCATACGGTCATTTTCCAAATCAATACCACTTTCAGTCTTGAAACGAGAAACGATTTCTCTCAATAAGTAAATATCGAAATCTTCACCACCTAAATGGGTATCACCATTGGTAGATTTGACTTCGAAGACACCGTTATCAATATCTAGAATAGAGATATCGAAAGTACCACCACCTAAATCGAAGACAGCAACGACTTTAGATTCAGATTTTTCTAGACCGTAAGCCAAAGCTGCGGCAGTTGGTTCGTTAACGACTCTTAGGACGTTTAGACCAACAATTTGACCAGCATCCTTAGTAGCTTGTCTTTGAGAGTCATTGAAATAAGCTGGGACGGTAACGACGGCGTTCTTAACGGTCTTACCTAAGTAAGCCTCGGCGGTTTCCTTCATCTTGTTTAAGACAAACCCACCAATTTGAGCAGGAGAGTATGTATGACCTCTAGATTCGACCCAAGCGTCACCGTTGGAGTGCTTGACAATCTTGTAAGGGACTTGTTTGATATCTCTTTGAACTTCGATATCTTCGAAACGACGACCAATCAAACGCTTTGTAGCAAACAAAGTGTTTTCTGGGTTCACGACGGCTTGACGTTTAGCTGGAATACCAACTAAACGTTCACCTTCTTTAGTGAATGCAACGACAGATGGAGTAGTTCTTGAACCTTCAGCATTTTCAATAATCTTTGGAACTTTACCTTCCATCAAGGCGACGGCAGAGTTAGTAGTACCTAAATCGATACCGATAACGGAACCTTGAACCTTAGTGGATTGGAAACGAGAAGCAACTCTGGTGGTTGAAGCAGAAGGCAAAGCAAACTTGCGCAAAACGTTTTTAGCAGCTAGCATTATTTTATATTGTTGTTAATGTTATTATTATTATTAGTTGTTAAAATGCAGACTCACAAAAAAAAAGAATATAATATTTTGTAATACCTTATTGATCTAGTTTTCTTATATCTTCGAAATTTAAAGAATAAAGGAAAAAAAGTAAGTAAGTTTCTTAAACAGGGATAGCTGCTAAAAGAGGGTTATGATAGGATAAAGGTTTTGTCTTTAATTAGAGATAGTTTATTATAAACACAAATAAAGGAAAGAAGAAGTATAATAAGAACTAAAGCATTCAAGAAATAGTATAAAGTAAAGTAAAATGAAACCAAGAAAAGTGTAAAAGTTGTTAAAGTTCAGAATATATAAAAGACCTCCCTCCCTAACTTCCTTCGATCGCCCACCTAAAACACGGCATATATATATACACCGTGTGAGTAAATAATTACTATGGAACGGCGAGAATTCAGCTGGGGGACCAGAAAGTGAGTCCCCCTCTCCCCCTCCCGCCCGCTGTCTCGCTGTCTTGAGTGCGATACAACCATCACGAATTCAAAACAATCACAATTACTCACACAGCTACAATCGCAATTACAGTAACAATTGCAATTTGCGTTAGGAATTTTTCTGTTTCCTTGAGCGGCAACGGGGGCGGCGAGCAAGCGAGAAAGAAAATACACGCGCAGAACCTCATAGAACTTCATGGAACAAAAAAGGAATCTTATTTTGATACACGTTTCTTGTCATTTGATACGGTACTTGGCGGTGGTTGGGCCGGCCTTCGGTTGCCGAACTCGGCTTTCCCATTGGCTGCAGAAAATAAAACAAAATGAGATGTCTTGTCGTGGTAAGTGATTTGTATGTGTCATCTTACACGAAAGGTCTAGTTGAAAAATATCTTTAACTATATTTCACTGAATCACATCACATCCAATAGATCTTACTACGTAACATGACATGATACATACACACACACACACACACGCACATATATATATATAGTTCACGTAGCATCTTGACTCTCTATACATCAAAAGTAATTGAACGAACAAAACTCGTGCAATATGAGTAATGAGAAAAAGAAATATATTGTACCAGCAATTGATCTAAATAAAATTACTAATGAAGAACAATTACTACCATTGATTAAAGCTATATTACTATACCATGATACTTTTTTGTTAAAAAATTATGCTAACAAAGAATCTTTGGACAATTTGCTTCAAGATCTCCAAGATTGTCCTCCCGACTTGAATCAAGGCTTCGATGCTAATTTCACAGGGACATTACCCTTGGATCAGGATCATAATATTTATTTGGAACAATACATTTCCAACACAGGTAACGCATTGCAATTTGATAGACAATGTAATAATGCCTGTTTGTCTCGTTTACAATCAAGACTAAGTAAAGTGGCGCATTATTTTGCCACTTTATCAGTTAAAGCAATTATTCAAGAACCACAACTTTTACAAAAACTTACAGAAAATGGAGCTTTGAAATTAACACGTTATTATAATGGATCAAGAGCAACAATCAATCCTTCTACTACAACTACTCATAATAATAATGTCAATTCATTATTATCAGATCCGCTGGCGGATGTATTAGGATTGACTGCAGGTTTTACTAATGATAATAACAATGGTGGTGCAGACAATGAAGTGATGGGTGGTCATTATGAGACACATGATTGTGCAGGTCTATTATCTATCTTTCCAACGACAAATGGAATCCGTTATAAGCCAGCTTCGATTTCATCTGATGATAATGTATGGGTATCTGTTCAAAAGGATCCAACGGCCCTAGTGGTTCATATAGGACAGTTGCTTGCACATGTCTCAGGTGGTATGTTTACTAGTTCTCCTTTACAAATAGACACAGCATCTAATATTGTAGAGTTAACTGTCTTCCCAAATTTAACTACTTCATTTGGAAATGATAGTAATATAAATATGGCCTCTACATTGCTCGAACAACAAATTAAAGAATTCCCATTGGTGGCACAGCAATTTTACAATAAGCAATGGTCAAAACAACAACTATTCGAAAAGATTAATTTCTATAAGAAATTGTTTACCACAAGTGAAACCGTACTATCATTATATGTAATGTCTAGAGGATCCACTGTATCACCTAGATTGGATAACTTATTACCACAAATGACTAATTTGTTGAAACGTAAAATTGCTCAACAAGATTTTTTGAAAATGATAACTTTATGGCCTCAAGTATACATTTTGGATTCAGATTCAAATCATGAATTGACTGTGAAGTTGCCTCGAAGAGATATACTAGCCTCATTGACTAATAACTCAAGAAAATTGGATTTTATACAATTTGCAGATCAATGGTATGCGAACAATAGTCAATTAGAAACTGTTCCATTGGATGTACCTATTTTTAAGATTAATAAAAGGCGTGGTAGTGATAACTTTGAATCACAAGGTGATCTGTTGAAAAAGGAAAATCATAGTTCTGATATTGATAATAACACTTACTCAAATTTACCCCGTTCAAGAAATTATTTATCGAATAATCGTGATCCGTCTAATATATCATCAAAGAATAAATCTAGAAACCATTCACAATCTGATTTATTGAAAAGATTACAAGAGAAAGAGAGAAGATCTGCAACTTTGTTACAAGAGAGACAACAAAAATATCAACAATTTCTAACTGTTAAGATGAAACAAGTCTTTAATATCATCTTTTCTTTACAACCAAATATACCTTATACTATGACACACTTGAAGGCAATCATTGTGGATTCTTTACAAGATAGTAATAATCCGATCGGACCTGAAGAAGCTGAAGAGGTTTTACTGAAATTGCACGATTTACTCAGTGAAAATATAGGTGTGAAGAGTGTGGACGGGGGTTTGAAGGTTTTAAGATGGAATAATCTTAACAAAGAGCAATTCGATATAGCATTAGCATCATTTAATCATCATGCTGATTAGCATATATCCCGCCATTGTATATAGCCTATTCAGCATTGACCTGTATCCTGGTATATAGTATTGTAATATTAAAAAAAAAGAATAAGGTACTAGTTTAATTTACTTCTTCCGTCACACGTTAGCATGGATATTAGAAAGAAGGGGAACTTCCCTCGTAATATTTTTGTTGTTGTCATGTCAACCGTAGGCACGACGCGCACGCCTTGTAGATGGACTCAACTTTTTATTTTTTTTATTTTATTTTCAAATAATAAAAATGTCGACGATGTCGATGATACAAGATGTTGGAGGAATTTCTTCTTCAATAAAAAGAGTAATGCAAAAATGGATAACACATATATATTAAAAAAAATATTACTAAATGATTAATTGTACCTTTTAAAAAGGGACAAATGTATATAATCTTAAATATGTAAGTTATTCCCTGTTTTTGGTCTAGTTTAGAAGTTATTTATTAAATTGAATATAATTTATTTTTTAAATTGAGTAACTATAGCAATTTAACAATTTTTCTTGTATGTAATAATGCACAATAAATTAAGTAGAAAGTCTTTGTATCCATAAAAAGAAAGAAAGATTTCTAAAAACTAGTTAGAGTTTGGAGCATCCTTGAAAGAAATAGCAGCTTCTTCACCCATGGCAGCAATGATGGTGACGTTCAAGTCTCTACCTTCATCGAAAGCGTCTTGAATTTGAGAACCTAATTCACCTTCTGGGGCTCTGACATCATCCTTAGTTTCACCATCTGGGGTCATCAAGGATAAGAAACCATCATCGATATCCAACAATTGGAATTCGGTTCTCTTAACGAATGGAACTTCCAAGTTATGAGTGGATGGAGAAAGATCTTCTAACTTCTTACCAGTGAAAATATCCAAAGTGACCAAATGGACTTTGGCGTGACCATGCTTACCAGTCTTGGAAGTGGACATGTCGACAATCTTACATGGTCTACCCTTGATGACAACGAAACCGTTCTTTCTTAGAGCAGAACATTGCATTGGGTAGGTGGCAGAGGAACCGGCATCGGCAACTTCAAAAGTTTGTTGTTCAGAGTCAGACATTGTGAGGTGAAAGTATATATATGTGGTGGTGATTTGTTATTTTAGAAGAGAAATAAATTAAAATAAAATAAAATTTGGGAATGCAAAATTAAATAAGAATAAAACTAAAAAAATTTAAAATGAAATGTGGCAAAAAAAATAATAAAATAAAATATAAAAGAAGGTAGATTATAATGATGTCTCCTTTTTATGTAAAGAATATAACAACTTCGACGAATGGAAATCGTCCATAAGTATTAAAATTTAAATACAATTTTTTTTTGCATTTTTTTTTGCTCTTCTTTCAATAATTTATGTTAGTGGACGACAACAGCAACTACAAATGTAAGTTATACTCAATTGAATTAAACCTTTCTTTTTCTCTTTAAATTAGTACATGGCAAACAAATTTGGAGAAGGTAGTGAAAGTAGTGCAGGAACTGAATTTACAGGCAAGTTTTATTCTGTGATATTTTCAACTCATTGAGATGTAGAATCTGGAATATTACATATACAATTTTGAACATATAGGTACAATAATAATAAAAAAAAATTATGATGTAAATCGATCTCTACGCAATTCCTTCCTTATTTTGTTGCATCATTGAGACAAAAATTTTAAAACATACAGCTGGGTTCGTCAACGAGATGACTGTCTCATATTGTATAGTGTCTCCCGAAACAAACTATATATATATACGTGGTCAAGGAAAGAAAGAGGGGTAGAGATGAGGAAAAAAGTTAAAAGTACAAAGGGAAACGATTTTCCACAGAGGTTTATCAGTACAAAGTAGAGAAAATAGAGAAAAATGGATATACTTCTTGTTCTTGACAGCGTGCCTATAAACAGGCACACTTTTCCCCTCGGTTAAATTTAAATTTCAATTTTTTGTTTTGTTCGTTTCTCTGTGATTTTTTCTTGAATAATTGGCAAGACGTGATTCATCCGTACACCACACTGGCACCCCTAAAATCAATATAAGCATATATATATATTTAAGCGTTAGTGGATTAGGGCACTGTTGCCGTATAAAATTACAAAATACCCACTTTTTCCACATCACGTGCAACATCATGATAATACGAACTCTAATCACTGGCCACGAACGTCAATGCCAAAAAGGATCAAAATTCTTTTGTCAGGAATTTTGAAAAAAAAATTGCGAAAAAATTCTGCAAAATGTTGTTTTCCTATGTAGGTTTAGACAAGACCGTGTCTGTCAATTTCACTATAGTGGAAGTAAAAAATAAATCGCTATAATTAGTCCCATATGTACTAAGAAAGAGTCAAACCAAAGGAAAGAAATTCCTTTATAACAGGATTGCTTAGAAGACTACTTGTATTAGAGTTTTTGAAAATCCGCTAAAACAGATCAACTGCTTCAAAACTTTTTTTTTTAAAGTAGGGCTGTTCGTTCTTTAAAGGATTAGATATTTTCTATTTTTATTTACATTCATTAATTTTCATTTTTCTTTATTTTTTTTTCATTGTTCAGGTTTTTAATAAGCTTATCAAATATTAAAAGTAATATAGTTTAAAAAGGAGAAGTTAAGAGCCTTCAATATAAGTACGCTATATTATAGTTCAGTCCTCGAGCATACTGGTTGTCGATCAGTGAGATTTGTTTGTTTAATTTTTTATCTTTTCTTTTTAATTATTCTTCGCATTTTAGTAAACTGAACAATAATAATGAAACCAAGTAATACATCGAAATGGATCAAATCATCCATTATTAGTATATTAGGTTCAGTAATAACTATAATATTGCTACTAAGGCTTATATTACCATCTTCCCTAAGCCTTACTGCATCTATATTCAAACCATACGTTCCAAATTTCAAGAATGTTCCAGGAGTAGAGTTTTATGATTTAAGAAATTATCAAGGTAATAAAGATGGTTGGCAACGTGGTGACAAAATTTTGTTCTGTGTACCTTTGAGAGATGCGGCTGAACATTTACCTCGTTTTTTTAATCATTTGAACACAATGACATATCCTCATAATTTAATCGATTTATCCTTTTTAGTTAGTGATTCCTCTGATGATACAATGGGTGTTCTATTATCTAATTTACAAAATGCTCAATCTCAAAAGGATAAGAGTAAAAGGTTTGGAAATATTGAAATTTTTGAAAAGGATTTTGGTCAAATCATCGGTCAATCCTTTTCAGATAGACATGGTTTTGCAGCTCAAGGTCCAAGAAGAAAATTAATGGCTAGAGCAAGAAATTGGTTAGGTTCTGTAGCAATCAAACCATATCATTCCTGGGTATATTGGAGAGATGTCGATGTAGAGACTATCCCAGAGACCATCATGGAGGATTTGATGCATCATGATAAAGATGTCATAGTACCAAACGTTTGGAGACCATTGCCTGATTGGTTAGGTAACATTCAACCGTACGATTTGAACTCTTGGAAAGAAAGTGAAGGTGGTGCTCAATTGGCAGAGAGTCTAGATGAAGATGCAGTCATTGTGGAAGGTTACCCAGAGTATGCTACATGGAGACCTCATTTAGCATACATGAGAGACCCTAATGGTGATCCTGAGGAAGAAATGGAATTAGATGGTATTGGTGGGGTGTCTATCTTATCTAAGGCCAAAGTTTTCCGTACGGGGTCTCATTTCCCTGCATTTTCATTCCAAAAGCATGCAGAAACTGAAGCTTTTGGGAAATTATCTCGTGCAATGAATTATAATGTTGTAGGTTTACCCCATTATGTCATTTGGCATATATATGAACCATCCACTGAGGATTTGAAGCATATGGCATGGATGGCAGAAGAAGAAAAGAGAAAAGTCGAAGAGACTAGAATCAAAGAGTTTTATGATAAGATTTGGATATCTGGGTTTGATGATGTTAGGGATGAATGGGAGACCGAAAAGAGTGATATCTTATTAAATATTGATTTAACCTCGGCATCAGAAGGTAAAGTTGAAGTGGATTGGTCTGATGATGATGACAAGATGAACTTTGCGCATGCAGCTCTTGCTGATTCTGGTCAAGGTTCATTGAATGACAAGACTAAAAACGAAAAAGTCAATGATGCCAACACTAATAACAACGCAGGTCAAGCTCATAAAGCTGCAGGTTTGGAAGTCGCTCCCGATTTCGATCCAAACCTATAATCAGGCAGTTGATATTGTCGTTGATACATATATATGTATATATATATCCTTTATAAAGAGACATAAAAAACATTATTCAATTACATGTAATATTAATTTTTCTAGAGTCATAGGATTAAGAGTGAAGAAAAATGGTGGTATATATGGCCCACTTCGGTGTAGGAAGTGTTTCTAATTATGATAATTATTACTTATTGATATAGATAAGTCGAAGCTTGGGGAGGTAATTTATCTTTTTCAGTGATTGTTATAGTTTAGAGTTTGGTTAGAAATTGTTCATCACTTTTAACAATTTGTTTACAAAACACAACATTCGGAAGTGTTCCCCGTTAGAGAGTCAACGTTTATATTTCTAATAGTAAACAATAATTTCAAAATGTTTTCTGAAACAAGAAAGTTATATACTTCTACACTCTTCACGAGAATACCCATACACTCACGTTGTTTATAGATCAACATACGTTACCACTAACGAAACAATATAATCATCCCAACTATGTAGTTTCGTTAAGTATGATACATGCATATACTAATGACCTGTCCGTTTGAAAATAGTTGAGCTAATATAGTAATGAATACACCATATTCTAAATTTGATGTACACGACCTCGAAAGCTATAATTATCCTTTGAATTTCAATTGAAATATGAGCAAAATTCCTTGATGAACTGAACATCCAACCCAACCCAACCTAACCCACGCCACGTCCTCACCTGGCACTTCACGCGCCCCCACCCCACCTCATAAACTGTCCAATAATATTACAGCTCCCACCCGACACCAAAGCCAGCAACTGGCCCTCTCCCACATCTCCCTCTCCGTACGTAACGTATATAGATATAGATAGAGATATATCCCTTACATTTGCACGCGCCGTTCTCTGTCTCTGTCTCTGTCTAGGGCATACATCCGCACGTCCATCCGCAAACCAGAGGCTCCCCGCGATAACTCCACGGTGGGCCAGTGCGTGAACACCAACGAATTTCATTTTCTCAACTTGCTACTAAATCCCGACAAACCCGACGCAGGGATAAATGAGCCGACAGCATTGTCTATGCATTTTTTATTTGATATTTCAGTCTATCAGTAACTGTTGGACGATGAAATACAACCAAACAAACGGAAAAGAGCTCATTAATGAGGGACATAACAAAGAAGAATTAATGAAGTTACATTATTCGGTAGATTTTAGAGGTCACTTGTTACCAGATCGGCAGATAACGGATTTATTGAAATGAATAATATTATTAGTTCATATTTATACTTTTACATATATATATAAGAGTTTTTTGTTGTTATTATTTACTTTCATGTCTGTCACTTAGTACTTTTCTTTAAATAGTATTAATTGTATTTTTTACTTCTTACTGTCTAGAAAATCAAAAGAATAAAACAACAACAAAAGAATTAAATCTTTTTAATTTTATTTCTATTCCCTACAAATTATAACAAAAATCACATAAAACAAAATGGCTGGTAAAACTGAATTCGAAGCTGGTAGTGCCAAGAAAGGGTCTACTCTATTCAAGACTAGATGTCTACAATGTCATACCATTGAAAAAGGTGGTCCAAATAAGGTCGGTCCAAATCTAAGTGGTATATTTGGTAGATATTCTGGTCAAGTTGAAGGCTTCTCTTACACTGATGCTAACATCAAGAAACATGTTCTATGGGATGAACAAAATATGTCTGACTATTTGACTAACCCAAAGAAATATATTCCAGGTACTAAGATGGCTTTCGGTGGTCTAAAGAAACAAAAGGATAAGAACGATTTGATCACTTACATGAAGGAAGCTTCTAAATAGATCATTTAAACTGTGTTAATATTCCCTATTACAAAAGAAAGAATAATAATAATAATAATGAAAAAGAAAAAAAGTTTACTGTTAACGAAAGAGACGTTTAATATATATATATATTTTGTTATATTGGTTACTTTTTTTTTTTAATATTTTTTTTGTTTTTTGTTTTCTTCTTCAAAACAATCATATTTATTAATTATATTATTTAGAAATGTATATATTTTATAATAATAATATATCATCATGCAAATATTTATCTTATTTTTATTTACGGGGTTTCTTTGACATTACGAACATCAACTTCACTCGATGAAAATGATTGATCTGTGCTGTCAAATTCCTTTTTAGCTTTTTCCTCCTTTACAAAATTTTTCTTATTTTTACTTGAAAGTAAATTAGTGAAAGATTTCTGTTGTTCTCTTACATTCCAATTTAATGTTCGACTAATACTTCTAATGAATTGTTCATCAGTTGAATCTACAGTTGGGAAACTGAATGAACTACATGAAATCTTAACGTAGTCACCAGGTCTCAATTCAATTCTTGATTTACCGTCAAATGATGCCCAAGCAGATCCCCTCGATTTACTAGAAACTTTAATCTTTAAGCATACGCTATCGGGAAGTATAATGGGACGGAAACTCAAAGTATGTGGGCAAATAGGTGTTAATGCAATCGCATTAACCGTAGGACACACTAATGATCCACCCGCACTTAATGAATACGCTGTTGAACCAGTTGGCGTAGCAACAATCAAACCATCACCTTGGGCATTAGTCATGAAAAATTCATCTCCATATATTTCCAAATTTGTCAAAAATGGCCCGGGACCTCTATCAATCGTAATCTCATTTAATACATGGTGAACGGAAGATATATACAACGAAGGATCTGTATGACAACTTTGAAGATCTTCAGGGACACTCGTAACAGATGAATCATCTACGACTACATCCTTTGAAATTTTTATTTTTTTATTACTATATACTGAACATTGCAATCTCATTCTTAAATTAGATTTAATTTTATGATTCAATATTCCAGGTAAATCTTCTTTAAAATTTTCAAATTTGAAATTTGTTAAGAAACCTAACGAACCCAATGCAAATGATAATACAGGCGGTACTGATTGTTGAAATATTGTCGAAACGTACAACACAGTACCATCACCACCCATGGTTATTACCATATCAAAAAATAAATCATGCTCTTTAACAAATTGTGGTGTCCAATAAAATATCCTATTTTCAATACATCTTGCATCCTTATATATCCCTTCTGCATTAAATTTTGGATCATCCTTTAAAGTCTCCTCAACATAAACATTCAACGAAGGAAAATTTCTTAATAACCATTCTACTAATTCCCTTGTCAAATAAATAAGAAATAAATCATTCAATTTGGTTACAATCATTAAATTTTTAACCTCCAAATCAATCTTTGCATTCCGTAAGCCCTTATTAATCTTTCGGACATCGTTCGCTGCCTTAACATATTGTAATTGTGCAGACGAGCCACTCCTAGTAGTCTCTGAAGAACTAGATGCACTTTTCTGATATTCTGGTTGATTACATACATCATCTACACCCATACTAGGCGTTCTCAGCAAACAAAAGTTTTGTATTTGATTTTGTGTGTCATTGACACCATTCATCTCTTTGGAATTGGAATTGCTATTCGGTTCATTTCCCCCTTCTGATTGTTTGAGACTCATTTGTATTAGTAATTGATTTATCTCAATATTTCAATACGATCTCTATCTAACTTTTATTGCAAGTGTTCTCTTACGCTGCATGCATGTGCCAAACTATACAATTTCCTTGAATGAAGCTCCTCAATATTTTATCGCTTCGTCTTTTTCACTAACGAAGTGTGGCTACCTTCTATTTTTTTTGAGTCACCTAGTACTCAAAACTAATTCAACTCAGGATGCTTAACATAACCTCACATACATATGATATACATGCATATATACATCCTTGAATTGGGCCATATATGAGTTCGTTCGAGATCTATTATTCTGCAACGACGGAGCAATTATCTGTGTCTGGAAAAACATAAGCGAACAAAGAGTCATTGTATTTCCATTTGACGAATGTTGCGTATTCAATTAACAATGTTCTTGATTCAACATCTTTTAATTGGCTGGTGTAACTTTCATTTAGGTTGGCTGACGTACCTTTTGGATAATAATAACTTTACGTAAAATCAATGTCGTAGTCATAATCGTACCACTATGGCGACACGTCTGAAGACACAGTTTCCTAATTTACTAAAGAAGAAACCTCTTCTGGCCTATTAAAATTGAAATATTTTTTACCTCAATCTATAGCTTCATCAGAACAATAAACTGATTAATGTTACGTACAACACTAGAAGTATATACGACTTCCACCTGACTACAGGAGGGTATCTATTTAACTGTGACATTTAATACGTTCTAACACTAATGGAATAACATGCAGTGGTTAGCCCGTTTACCTCCTAGGCCTCGAAGAAAGGAACAAGATTAGCCAACCCTAAAATAGGTCGTTGGTCTTACCAATATGTCCAGAAAACTTGAAAAAATTGGTATGACACATTCTTAGAGCATCACTTTAAAATGCCAACCTACTATCTGTACTCAACCCATATCTTTTAAAAAAAACAGCAACATAAAATTGTACATCTTATTATTATATATACATACCATTCAAACAAACAGTTAATGAAGGTTATCTGTAGTCGTGGTTAACTCAATATTGGAAAATGGTTAATATTGAGGTCCTATTTTCTACGGCTGTTTCTGAGTGTTTATCTTATTTTTTAATATTCTAATTTCGAATCGAATCTCATAGTTTGAAAATAAAGGAACGTTGGGAAGTCTTCAATATTATAAAAACAAACGATATCGAACCATAACGAAAGGCTAAAACCCAGGGTCAGCAATACACATATACAAAGTACTATCGATAAACTATGAGTAGGAATATTGATAAATCGAACTCTGTTCTAGTTAAATATCAGGAACAACAAGCAGCCGATAATGGCGGATACAAAGATTACTCCCGATACAAGAGACCAAAGCGTGTAGCCTCGGTCTCTAATGTTAAAGAAGCCATCCAATGGAGAAACCAGTTGATCAACGAATTCAAAGTTTTAAACACTAGAGTATTTGACCCTTCACTAAGTGAAAGCGACTTGAGAGAGGTGAACGATCAATTAAATACTTTGATACAGGAGAAAAAAAGATGGGACTGGCACATTAATAATAAGTTAAGATCTTCTTCTTCGAAATCTGGTATAGTTTCAAATGATCGGTTTGTAATCGGTGGGAAGGTAGTGCTGGGCAAAAGATATTTCGGTAGAGCAATTGAATTACCAGAGATAAAAGATTACATAGCGGAACAGAAAAGAAAACAGTTATTAAGTCAACCAAAACAATTAGTTAATATAAAGAAAATTCCATCAATAAATGATAAATCAAACAATAAAATGAAACAAATATACTATGGTCAATCATTTAGCGATGATGATATACTAAAACGTGATAATTTTGAAAAGCAATGGACCCCAATTTTACAAAGAACAAACGATTCCAAGATTAATAACACACCATCTACGCACCAGTTCACATCTGTTATCCCAACACAGCTGGATATGGAGAAGTGGTTAGTTGAGCGCCGTAAACAAGATCTTCTTAAGAAACTGGACTTATGATATCATAGTCCTATCTATACCTTCTGATGGAAGAGAAACCCTATTAAGTTGTAACTAATCAGTAATCACGATATACGACAACCCTACATCATCGCTTAGAGGTGTTAAGCTAAAAAAACTGAAAATTTTTTCGTTTGTCGCTCATCGCAAAAGAAAGAAAGAAAAATTTAGAGCTGTTTATTTCCTCAGAGCCAAAAATTTCTCTGTTTCCTTCCGTAATATGCTGACCAAAGCAGATTCCATTTTGGTTATGAAGAGTTTTCCTTTTTGTTTCTTTTGTTCACGACACCTTTTATTGCAGAATTTTTCATTTGTGTATGTATGTGTTTGAATTTGATCTTTGATTTAAGAGCATACAACTACATTTACTTTTTAAAATTATCACTACATATAGGATAATACTATCCACATACCCAGGTCACTGAAAATAATATACATACAAAGATGTCCGTTGCATTAGAACTACCAGAAGAATACAGAACCGCTTCCAATGATTTGCGTTCCGACACTTTCACCACTCCAACAGAAGCCATGATCAAAGCTGCTTTGAATGCCTCCATGGGTGATGCTGTCTACGGTGAAGATGTCGACACTGCCACATTGGAACAAACTGTTGCTAAGATGGCTGGTAAGGAAGCTGGTCTATTCTGTGTTTCCGGTACCTTGTCCAACCAAATTGCATTAAGAACTCACTTGTACCAACCACCGTTTTCCATTCTATGTGACTATAGAGCTCATGTTTACACTCATGAAGCCGCTGGTCTTGCTATTTTGTCTCAAGCTATGGTTGTACCTGTAATCCCATCCAACGGTAACTATATGACCCTAGAGGATATCAAGAGCCACTACGTTCCAGACGACGGTGATATTCATGGTGCTCCAACTAAAGTCCTTTCTCTAGAGAACACTCTACACGGTATTGTTTACCCTCTAGAAGAACTGGTCAGAATCAAGGCTTGGTGTATGGAAAACGGTATGAAATTACACTGTGATGGTGCAAGAATATGGAATGCTGTCGCTGAAAGTAATGTTCCATTGAAGCAATTCGGTGAATTATTTGACTCTATTTCTATCTGTCTATCCAAGTCCATGGGTGCTCCAATCGGTTCCATCTTGGTCGGTAATACTAAGTTCATCAAGAAGGCTAACCACTTAAGAAAACAACAAGGTGGTGGTATCAGACAATCGGGTATGATTGCCCGTATGGCTCTATGTAATGTCAATGACGACTGGAAGTCCAAGCTTCTATACTCCCACAGTTTGGCTCACAAACTAGCTGACTTCTGTAAAGAACATGGTATTCCTCTAGAGTCTCCAGCTGACACCAACTTTGTCTTCATCGATCTTAGAGCTTCCAAGATAAACCCAGATGTCCTAGTCAAGAAGGGTCTAAAGTACAATGTCAGATTAATGGGTGGTAGAGTCTCTTTCCATTACCAAGTCACTGAAGACACCTTAGAGAGAGTCAAGAGGGCCATTTTTGAATCATTTGAATACGCTAAGGAACACCCATTTGACCAAAATGGTCCAACTCAAATATACCGTAGTGAATCCACTGAGGTCGATATCGAAGGTAATGCTATCCACGACATTAAGGGCTACAAGTACTAGTTTCATTTATATTCATTGTTCCACAAACACAAAGGTAAAAGAAAATAAATACCCCATCCCCTTTATATATACATACATATAAATACATATATCAAGAAATTAAGAAATTGTAATTCTCATAAGCAGAAGCAAACACATACATCAGTTTAATAGTTCATTTTCTCCCTCTGCATGCAGTCTCAAAGCTTGCACGACAGATATGTCCGTCCACTTTAATATTCAAGTTATATATTACAGGTATATATTATGAACGCCTCCTAATCATTCATCAATGACCATTACTCTTTATATACATAAACCGTCATAACCTCAATAACAGGCCCTCTTCTGTATTAATTAATCAGCAGAGAATGGTTTATCTTATTAAAAGAGATTTGACGAGAGATTCTTGGAAATTAGAAAGTGATACGCGTTTTTCACTGCAAATATTAAAACACACCCTGAAAATAGTGAGGAAGAGACCGAGAAAGGGACACACGAATTATTAAACTTCATATTTTCTTAGAGTATTTTGACCTACCAGTGGGCTTACAATCATTCATTTTTCTTTTACCAAAAGCAATGATATAATCTGTAAAATTAATTATCTGAATTGAATAGGAAACACGTTGATAAATTCAATTCTTTTTTCTGAGATTTAGTGAATTCAATATAACAAATCTCTTGAAGAAGGTTATTTGTTCAGAATCTTACTATCTCTTTTTGTTATTCTCCTGTAATGGCAAGGCTTTTCAAAAGAACAAATTTGTACCTCTTTGGAATATTAGTAACCATGATAATACTCAGACAAAGCATACGATTATTTTCAACAAAACAATCGATTATCAATAGCAACCCCGTTGTTATTATTGGTTCAGGGCTGGCTGGTCTATCTGCTGCAAATCAATTGATAAATGAATTCAACGCACCTGTCGTTATCTTGGATAAAGCTGCTAATATGGGTGGTAATTCCATTAAGGCCTCAAGTGGTATAAATGGTGCCA
The DNA here is from genome assembly GCF_903064755.1 of Maudiozyma barnettii. Taxonomy (NCBI): domain Eukaryota; kingdom Fungi; phylum Ascomycota; class Saccharomycetes; order Saccharomycetales; family Saccharomycetaceae; genus Maudiozyma; species Maudiozyma barnettii. Next base: position 1,162,998 of record NW_024545241.1, on the reverse strand, counting down.
ACACCATCACACAATCAAAATTGAATATCGCTGATAGTCCTTCATTATTTTTAGAAGATACAGTAAAATCTGCAAGAGGCAGAGGTGTCCATTCTTTAATGGATGTTTTAACGAAAGAATCTAAGGGAGCCGTCAGCTGGTTACAAACTGAGTTTAATATCAAACTGGATGCGTTGGCTCAATTAGGTGGTCATTCTGTCCCAAGAACTCATAGATCTACAGGTAACTTGCCTCCTGGTTATGAGATTATTTCAACTCTATCGAAACGTCTACAAAATAAAGCTGAAGATGATGTTGACCGTTTAAAGATAATGCTAAATTCAAAAGTCCAGGATATTAAATTCAATTCAGAAGGTAGCGTCCAAAGCGTCAACTATATCGATGAAAATGGTGTACCACAATCAATTGCAACCGATAGTGTGATATTTGCCACTGGTGGTTTTGGTTACTCTAAAGAAATGTTAAAAAGATATGCACCAGATTTAATTAACCTGCCTACCACAAATGGTAAACAGACAACTGGTGATGGCCAAAATATATTGGAGAGACTTGGTGCAAATATGTTGGATATGGAACAAATTCAAGTTCATCCTACTGGGTTTATCGACCCAACTGATCGTTCCAACAATTGGAAGTTCTTGGCTGCCGAAGCATTAAGAGGTCTTGGTGGTGTCTTATTGAATCCATCTACAGGGAGAAGATTTACAAATGAATTGAACACTAGAGATAAAGTCACGAAGGCCATCCAAAAGATGTGTCCCGAAAGAGACAATAAGGCTTATTTGGTGATGAGCGAGGACTTGTATCAGAATTATCAAAGTAACATGAAATTCTACATGTCAAAAGGTCTGATTTCGAAAATGTCAATCGAAACATTTGTCAACAATTATAAACTACCAATTAGTCCTACAGAGGTAGTGAACGACTTAATTAAATACTCATCTAATGGCCAAAAATCTGATGAATTTAATCGTCCTTTAGTTATCAATACCTTTGGCACTGATATAAATTCGAAGACAGACATATATGTTGGTGAAATAACTCCTGTTGTCCATTTTACAATGGGTGGGGCTACAATCAATGAAAAAGCACAAGTTATGAATAATGAAAATGTCGTCTTAGCGGATGGGTTGTATGCCGCTGGTGAAGTATCTGGGGGCGTCCATGGATCAAATAGACTAGGTGGTTCAAGTTTATTAGAATGTGTTGTGTTTGGTAGAATTGCAGCCAACGAGATCGGTTCCAGGAGAAACTAGTGCTATTTCTATATTAATAAATAAGTTAATATATATATTTTATTATCGTCAATTAACTCAACTTGCTAAATTTTCTGGTAAACTTTAATATTAAAAGTTTTTATAATTTTACATAATTATATAATACCATTTTACGCAGTAGAAAATTTCAGAATCAGCTCTTTATTATAATCAATTGAGGCAACTTATAGATGGATGACTCATTGTAACGGTAGTTAACCAATGACATATATAATACAGGAACGAATTCTAGAGCTAGCTTAACTACGCGATGGGTTTCTCTTGCTAAGGTAGGAAAGAAAAAAAAAATGGATAACATCAGACTGCCGGACTTCCTAAACCAGGTGTGGAAAATTTATCAGGAAAACTATTGAAAAAGGAACTTCATTTATTATTTGAATTAACTGTCAGTACAGAACATCATAGATAAATTTATCATAAATACAAGTTATATTTCAGTAAGTTACACAACTGGACATATATATATATTGGCATTATTATTAGTTATGTATAGAAGTAGGAACAGGAATAGAGGGAATAACATCAAAGGTCCTAATTCTGCGTTGACACAATTTTTGCAGGAGGAAGGTATCAGTGCAGATAGTATAAAACAGAGATGGTTAGATACCCATCCAATTGAAAATGAAGAGGAAAAATCTTCAGATCAAGATGATGTAAAAGAGGGAGAAGAAAATGAACAGAATATTGCAATAATCGAGGAATCTAAATCTTTAGAGACATCTGTAGATTTATTGGAATCTAGTGATGAAGATGAGGGATCGAAAGATGACCAAAATGCATCAAGAATATCCAGGACGCGAAGACTTAGAAAACTGATTGATAATGCAGACAGTGATGAAGAAGAATACCATGCATCTGAATCTCCTACTGTTCCCCTTTTTAGAAATGCAAAAGATCCGGAGACGGTTGCTAAGAAACGAGAGAGAACAAAGAAACTTATTCATGGTAGAAAGAAAAGAAGAAAGAGAGCAGCTAATTTACTTGATCAAAAGGGGGAAGAGATACCAACATTACAACAGATGGCTCTATCTGTTATAAGTAAAAATATATCTACCTGGGAAACAGATAACAATAACGATAAATTTTTATTTACCCATTTAAGAGATGTTTTAGGTGGTATATCATTAGAAAACCTAAATCGATTAGCTAATGCATTGTCTAAGAATAGGGCACTGAATGATAACACGTTGCAATTGTTTTTGAAGACTGACCTGAAAAGCTTAACCTTTTATGATTGTTCGAAATTATCCTATGAAGGTTACAAGACATTAGTAATCTTTTCACCTCATCTGGAAGAACTTTCTTTACAGATGTGCGGTCAATTAAATAATGAAGCTTTATTATATATTGCAGAAAAGCTGCCAAAATTGAGATCCTTAAAGTTAGATGGTCCATTTTTAATTAACGAAGTTACTTGGATTAAATTTTTTGAAACCATGAAAGGTAAATTACAGGAATTTCATGTTTCGAATACACATAGGTTCACTGATAAGTGTTTGAGCAGTTTACTAGAAAATTGTCATCTAGATTTAGTCTCAATTGGGTTTTCAAGATTAGATTCATTGTTTAATTATGCCATATTACCGCAATATTTAGTTAATGAAAATTTCCATACACTAGTTATCGAATATCCATACAATGAGGAAGATGTCTCAGATGAGGTGATGATAAATATTCTGGGCCAAATTGGTTCAACATTGAAATGCCTCGTATTAAAACAATGTGATGAACTGACAGACTCAATGGTTGTAAATGGAATGAGTGCATTTTTAGGTGGCACAGATGGCATTAATAATAACTTAGAGACACTAGTTTTGGAAGCAGTAGATCAACTGACTACTGATTCATTGGTATACTTTTTTAGTCAAATATCTCTACCATCGTTAAAGACATGTAGTCTAAGTAGGTGCATAGAAGTTGGTGATGATGCAATTATAGAAATATTTCTAAATTCCGCAAAAGATTCATTGGTTAAATTAAATTTGAATTCATTGAAAAATCTAACTGCAAAAGTCTTTTCAGTTTTTAAATGCGATAAGTTAGAAACTCTTGATTTAGGATTTGTTAGGTGTGTTGATGACGTCACTATAGGAACGATTTGTAATCAAAACCTGAGTCTACAACTAGTGGATGTTTTTGGAGATAATCTGATTACTAAAGATGCTAATATTAGACAAGGAGTTAAATTATTAGGAAGACAAAGTGACAGTATATAGATGCAAAACACTATACAGAACTGGTTAATTTTATAAATAGACCTCATTTATTTATTACAGTTTCCTAAATATCTACATTTTGAGAAAATGTTATATCACCTTGAGATGTTTCACTATGTACAAAAAAAAGTAATAGTATAACGATACCAAACATTTGGCTGAAAAATTAAAATTTTCAAAGTAGATAAATATTTACGGTTTCACTAGACCCATAGTTGCATATTCATGACCCAGTTTCAATGAAACTTTCTTTTGATAATGTTACTTAGAGTACTCACTGTCATACTTTATAAACATTATTTCCTTTTGGGGTACAGCCTCCTCTTTCATTGTAAACGCGAGGTCAAAATAAAGTTCGTCAGATCGGAAAATAAATTAAAAACAAATAAAAACAAAACAAAAATAAAGAGAAAGGTGTTTGAAAGTCACTACTATTAAGAGTTGTTTTTGCAGTTCAAAGTTCTTAACCAAACACTGTGTTTTGCAGAAGACATTTACTCATTACAATATATAAAAATTACACTCAGGAAGTGTATTTATTACCATCGAGAATATTAGCTTAAAAATTACAGAAGTAGCTATTTTGCCAAAGATTAGATGGACGTTACAGATACATCCTTTGAAGAAATCGAACCGTCATTTCTAAGGGAAACTGATCATATCGATCCATTCTCACAAAATAATGAGCCTAAAAGGAGTAAGACTAATAAGATAAGACCAGAAGCACTTCAGTCGAGGCCGTATACTTTACAAGGGTTACTAGCAGCCCCATTGTCAACAGCAAGTTCAGGCAAGACAGCATTTTCAGATGATATAAAAACCCAACCTTCGTGGTTAGATGATACTGACCGCCGAAATAGTAAACTAGGATTCGAAACAACTGATGAAGAAGAAGAAGAAGAAGAAGAGGATGAAGAGTTTTTAGATGATTTCGAGGAATTTCGAAATAAGAAGACTGACTTCGACGAAGCAATAAAGACACGCTTTGGGACATTCTCAAGACACTCCCCTGATAATTTACACCATTTAAGTGAAGAATTTAATAATTATTTAAATTTAGGGTCGACCAGCAAACCACAAGAAAGCCAACATGCAAGTAATACATTAAGACAGCCAAAATCAATGATGGATCTGAAACCTAGAATTGGATTTCAATATGAAAAGATGAAAAATAATTCGAGAGAATCTAGACTAAAAAATAGTATATCATATGGTAATTTGCGCAATTCATCAAGAAATCCAATATCAGTAAGGTTTAAAAAATCAATGCCAAATATGGTATCTAATATTATAGAAGAAGATCATGATTCTGGTGAGGAAAATAACGATTCAGTAATAAAGAGAAGGAATCCATCAGATTATTATTTAAGTAAATTTGGGGAGGATCGTGAACATCCAGATGATAACGACTTTATATTTGATTCTAGCATGATCCAACCAAACTTTGTTCCAAAACATACTAGGGGTAACTTACCGATGAAGCTATCACCATCAATATACAATATCGAACAACACAACAATCTTTTGACCCCTCAGTTACATAAAAGAACAAACAGAAACCGCTCAAATTTTGATCAATTAGAAAATTTCAGAGAAAGTAATACTTCTACTAGTTCCCGTATACCCTCAGGAAATCTGAATTTAAATCAACGAGCTGCTACATATAGAATGAGAACGATTAAACAACAAATCGATCATAATACCCCAGTCAAAAAAGGAGATATGTATTATAACCCACAAAGTATGAAATGGGAAGGTAATGAACACATATTGAAAAAATTTGATGAAATTGATTCTAGCTCTACAAACCCATTATTAATAAAAAAGAATAAGACTGATCTAGAAAAAATTGAAAATTCAAAGATTCGGAGCAAATCTTCTAGACCTCCTGAAGTAGTTGGTGATATGATGTTTGACGAAAAGAATCTTAGATGGGTAAGTATCCATGAGGAACCACCAGATCCATTTGCGGGTATAGATGATATCGTCCAGGGACAAGATACGGACATGTCTAAATCGCCGTTCTTAAGATCAAAAAGCCAAACAAAATCCGACATACTATCTAGGTCTCTAGCAGTCAATCCAAATCTTAGAAAGTATCACTCATTCGGTGGAATTGGTAACAAATACAAAACTAAAAGTAATTATGCCTCAGAAGAAAATAGAAATACATCAGATAAACTTATGTCTACATATACCATCGGTTCCAAGTTACTGGAACATAGTTATCACGAAGAGAATAGATGGAACAAGAAGGTAGGTGCGTGGTTCCTATTGAATAATAAATTTAATACAACTGGAAATGAAGGCGATGATCACCTCAACAATGTATCCGTTGCATCAATGGATACCAATGACTATATGTACGAAATAAGGAAAATGGTACTAAATTCTACCAATAATTGAATGTAATCTTACTATAAACTTTTCCTATGGCTATTTCTTTAAAACTGTAATGCCACATTTGTAGTTTCGCCGCTTTTCTTTGATACGGAATTATGTACAATTGAAAACGCGAAAAACGGACTACGCGTAGTTAAGAGGGAACATTCAAAAGGAAGCCGCATAATACGATTGTGAAACAACTACTATGATCTAATAATAAACAAGATTAGATGACATAAAAAATGAAACAGGATTAAATTCTTCTTCTTTTATTTATTTCTGCGATTGGTATATTAAAGACAGCTAATGTTGTATTTTTTTACCTCCTGTAAATATTTTCTTTTTAACTGAGGAGTAGGCAAGGAGTAATATGCTGCGAGAGACATTTATTCAATGGCAACAGTTCAATACTAGTGAAATATGTTTTATCATGAATGGAAATACTCTATTAACCCTAAAAAATTCGATGATGTCAATCTCACACAATTCAGAAATACAAGGATAAAAACAGTACTCAGTTATATATTCGGAGTTTGGTTCATTCTAATTTTAAAGTTAGCTTTCCTTGTCTCTGACTGTTACACATGCATAAAATTATTAGCATATAATTCGTGGTCCAATAATGTAATAAAACCCTATCTTCCATTTCATATCTCTAAATGGCTCTTCAGTGGCTGTATTTTTGCCTCTTTTGTTTTGATGCTATGGGAAATTATTTCAGGGATACGTGTATTACGAACGAGGAACATAGCCCTTTGTTATGTGAACAACTTTGCAAGACTGGTTCAATCTATTACTGACTACTCGAAATTTTGCATTATGGATAAAATAACACCTTCTACATCTTTTGAAAAATGGACTTTCTTTATATTTTTTGAGTTGAAAGATTGTATTGGAATATTATTTACAGATACACCTAGACAAGTGATAAATGCATTAACACTGTGGTCTGTCGTAATAACTACAAATAGAAATGATTTAGATCTGGGCGATCTACAGTCATTTAGTGATGTACTCTCAAGAATAAGGTATATTGCTAAGTACAATCATGCGGAGGCAGTTCTACTATCGTTTATGCTCTTTTCATATGCAATCTGGCTATTTTTTATTGCAAAACTAATAGTCGCCATCATTTTCTCACCTTTTGTGTATTATAAATTAATCAAAAGAGGTAATTGTACAAGTATTAGAGAGTTCTGTTGCATTTCAATTGGCGTTAACATTGACTCTATTGTCACAATACAAAAAGAGAAGTACGATAGATACGATAGCGCTAGCATTTTAAGATTGAATTTTTATGACGATGAATCGCAATTAGAAACCCATATCATGAAAACTTCAAAATTTGGTAAATATGACATTGAAAAGGTTGGTTCTAGAAGTTCGTCTGTTTCATTATCTAATGCCATGTTTTTGAATGATGATGATAATTCATCGTTTAAACTATATCATTCCAATAACAGCGAACCTTTGATATTAGATGAACCCAAAAGAATAACGTCTATTATCTATGGAACCAACTCCCAAATGCATCACTTTCTTCCAGAAAAAAACAAATTTAATAATTCAGCATCACGACCTAAACCAGATGTATTTATTGACACAAACATGATAGATTCTAAATCACACAAAGATAACCATGTTTTCACACCAGACAAAGCATATTTTAGAGCCAAATGACACATTACAGTCATATCAAATTTATTTAAGTGTTACGTCTGTCTTCAAGATTATACATCATTAGATAACATTACTTAATATATAGCATTGACAGTGTGCTGAAGCAGACATACTGTGGTTAGACTTATATTCGTTCATATTATATAGTGACAGGTAGAGAGATATAGGTATTAGCTTGACAATCGTTTAGGTAATCAGTTTACTACTTAACAATCGTTTAGGTAGCAATCGTTTAGGTAATAAGAAGAAACGAAACTTCGATAAAATAAATGATATATAAAGACAAAGAATTCTGAACTTACATCGGAAGTTAGATTCTATTCGTTCTATAAATTATATATAATATAAAAAGAGTGATCGATTATCGTATTAAAAAATGTCCGAATTAAATAAAGTAAAACTTGAAGAGACTAATAGAGGCAAACACTCTATCTCAGATTCTCTACACATTTGAATATCTATAACTTTGTCCGATAATTTCAACTGGAATACTAATCGTATCTTCTTGAGCTGAAGCAGACATACTATGGTTAGACTTATATTTGTTCATTATTAAAGGTGTTAGGTATAGAGGTGAATGGTGTAGCTTAAGTTTTAATGTTAGGTAAGCAAAATATAATTGTTATATTTCTCTTATATTTGTAAGTGATTTTTTATATTGTATATAATTTACAGAACGAATAGAATCTAACTTAGAATGTAAGTTCAGAATTCTTTGTCTTTATATATCATATATTTTATCGAAGTTTCGTTTCTTCTTATTACCTAAACGATTGCTACCTAAACGATTGTTAAGTAGTAAACTGATTACCTAAACGATTTTCAAGTAATTGATTTGTTACCTAAACGATTGTTGGTTAAACGATCGATAAGTAATGAACTTATTTTCTAAACGATTATGGCCTAAACGACTATTACCTAATAAAATGTTTAGTTCTTATTAGAACATCTTAGATATCTTGATTTCACATAATTTCTGTCACTTCTCGAGTTCAAACTTACGTTTACAATTATGTCTCGTAAAATATAGCGGCGGCACTAAAAAGGCTTACATTAGCTTAACCTATCTGAAGGTGAAGGTAGCTAATATAAGTAGAATTTAGAGTGTGCTGCACTACCATATATATAATAACACATGATATATACTGCATAATGTAGTATTCGTTCCCCCTACATTGGGTTTATTGGAGCTACATTGTCCAATATTACTATGCACAAAGTATGAGCAGTTTAACAACTGCAACTCTGTTTAACATGTCTATTTGATTTAAAAAGATGATAAAATTTAATATTAAAAATATATTTATCAAAAAGGCATATATATAAAATATATCAAGCTTTGATGTTGTATTGGGATCTCGGATGGTTGAAGACAAAAAATATAACAGACGGTTATATTTAATTACTATTACTATGTTGTTAACTTATTAGAACTTATTTCAATAATCGTTGTTTTTTTATGTTTTATAAAGTAAGTTTATATAAGGAAGATTATATATTTAAGTTAGCATATGTGGTCCTTTTATACTTTTGGAAAAGGAAAACAGTCTACCAAATATTGATAGTATTCTTACTAAACATTCTAGAAACATGTTCTAGACACTTATGAAACAATTAGTAATACTTGCTTACTAATCATTCTTAAAGAATGTTCTAGAATCATATTGAACAGTTAGTAATAATTTCTTTCTAAACATAAAATTGTAATAACCAAGTATTGCTACTTTCTATATTATAACACTAGACACTTCTGAAACGATTAGTAATACTTACTTAATTGACCATTCTCAAAGAATATTCTAGAACCAATATTGAACTGTTATTACTAATTTCGTACTAAACATTAAATTGTAATAACTACGTATTGGTACTTTCTACATCATAACAGTTTCAGATATAACATTTGTCAATTATCTCTAGGTAGCCAAGTTGGTTTAAGGCGCAAGACTGTAATTTTACAAGAAATCTTGAGATCGGGCGTTCGACTCGCCCCCTGGAGAATTTTTTTGCCATTTAATCTGTGATTTGGTAGTTAATTGATTTCTTTAAATTTTTTTTATTAAGTTTTAAAAGAAACAAAAAACTATATTTCTATAGTATTCATTATATATATATATATATATTTATGTGCTGTGATATTGGCTTGTTCTGAAACGAAATTTTGAAAATGCGAAGATAGCTGGAACTGATAATGGGGGAAAAGAAGACAATTATCCTTTTTTATTGTTTCTTCAACCTAGTTTTACAAAAAGGTGTATTATATTTTTGATATTACTACCTTTTTTAATTAATTCGAAATTAACTATTTCTCAGAACATAAAATAAATTTTCTATGTAATTAGTTGACAACACGACAATCGAACAATTTTGATTATTCTTAAAGATCAAACCACCTAACTTTTAAATTTTTTTTAAATGTCAATGCATATATTTATAAATTTGATTAAATACAATTATAAAAAACTTCTTGAAAGTATGGAATAGTTATAACATCTATAAATGAAATATATATCGATAGAATTAAATAAATACATGTCCCCATAACACAGTTCATTTAAGAAATATTTAAATACAGTAAAATATTATTATAGGAATCAATAAAATTGTTTTTGAGCATATTATACTGTGTTTTATGTGATTTTATTTTCTTGTTGTTAACGATATGCTATACCCTAATTTGTGACATCCTTCATCCTTTTTTTACATTCCTCTATCATAAATCAATTTTCAGGCGATTAGTTCGGGACGCTATAAATTATAATGAAAATATAAACTTGAGATGGCCATCAAAAATAATACTTCTAATCAACTTTTGCCATACAAAAAATAGCTTAAGAATAAAGAATATCATCACCCAAGATAACCATATTTATTAGCTAGTGATATAGAAGTAGTATACTTTGTTTACTTTATCTGAGGAATGGAAAAGCTGCACTCATTAGAAACAAGCCTTCCGCCGGAACAACCTCCAACCAAACAAGCTATAGATTCACTTAATAATGAACTGTCACAAGAATTCAAAGTAGCTGCTAATGCAGTCACTAGATTATATAGAGTAGCCAATGAAAAAAACTCACTGGTAAAACATCAAGGTTATATTGAGTGCCTTGATGATATTTTAAACTGTGTGGAGAACTCCACATTCAATTCACTCGAAGATTTACGATTATGGTGTTCAAGACAGAAGAGTGACCGAATAGGGACAAAAGGAACGAGTAAGGTTGAATCTAAAAATGAAATAAATCCATATAATTTTAAATTTGAGGAAAAGAAAAATATTAATTCTCCTAAATTTCGACTATCAATGCCACCACTCAGTGTAGAGCACTCGCAACCATCGGAAAATCACGGCCGTTACAAAACAAGGTTAAAAAACCATGTTGACATCAATAAAAATGATACGAACATATCAAATCCAACCCAAATGGATTCCAATATTCTAGATTACGATAATGTGAATTCAAATATAAAGTCACAACAGTTATCTCGCTTTAATCTTTCCCACATGATATCCCCACCAGATTCCCAAGCTAGGACTCTCAAGAAGATAAAATTAGATAACAATAACAAAATATGACAACCTAAAACTGCACGTGTATATTTCCAGCATCAAAAATTCCTTACCAAAATATTTGGGAACCATTACAAAATTCATTTTGTTCAATCTCATTCTAAAAAATGGAATCATAATTTTGAGCATCAGGATATATATCTAAATATGGTGTAAGATGGCTAGAGCTTGATATAATTTACTGTTAATTTGAAGTTATGAACTATCTATCACCACCAGGATTCCAGACCTGATCTGTTAACTCCTTAACGTAGGCAGTCATCCCAATTACAATATCAAAGCAGGCAAACCGACATTATTTATCTCCTCGCATCCTGTGGCTTCGGAGTGCCATCGGCCGACAGCCGTCCGCTCCTTGAATGTTTCCTGCGCAAAGACAAGAACAAGAACCACCAAATGAAATACTATAGCCAGGTATCCATTATATAAGAAAACACTATTTTTGTTTACATATTTATAAAACTTTCAAAATAATTTAATAATTGACTAACGTTATTTAGCTTTTGTTTTTCTTTATTTATCTAAAATCTCCATTAGCCTCACTCTTTTTGATTTACAATATCTTATTTTTCTTCTGGCAATTATTTTCGCCAGTCTGATGTGTCAAAATTGACAAAAAAAAGCAATAAGAAAGTTACGAGATTTTCATCGAAAAGTTATCATTTAAGTTTCCATTTATTTGACCTTAACTTGATACTAGGGATTGTCATTACATAAACTTTAGTCATTAAAAATATGACCCAAAATTCAGCAATAAAAGTTGGTTTTGTTGGGTTAAATTGTGCGAATACACTAGCAATAAAGACACATTGCCAGGCTATATTACAGGTTTCATCTTTTTTCGAAATATCAGCTATATACAATGATAATATTCAAAAATCACTTGATATAATAGATCGACTCAGCCTCCAAGATGCTGTCGCATATCCATCATTAAAACAATTAGTTTCCAACTCTGGCATAGATATGATTGTTTTCACATCAAATGGTGAACAAATATATGATAATATAATGTCTACATTGGATAATATTAGGGAAGAAGAAAATCAAATTAAATATTTACTATTCGAGTGGTCTTTAAATTTTAGTCTTACACAAACTGAGTTTCTTGTCAATCAAACTATTGAATTAGATATACAAACAATAATAACATTACAAAGTAGAAAGTCACCTTATATAATCAGAGCGAAAGAATTAATAGAAGATGGTTCAATAGGTAAAATTAATTCCATAGAGGTAGCTGGTAATGGGAATTGGTTTGGTTATGAAAGGTTAGAAAAGTCGCCACAATTTCTATATGAAATGGGCGCTAGGAGAGATCTTGTAAGCTACTGTTTTGGCCACACAATCGATGCATTGGAATATATTACAGGTTCGTACTTCAGCACCATAAGTTCGATGATCTTTAATAATATCCCAGAACAAACTCTAGTAGATGACATGGGGAATTCCCTTGGTAGAAACGTACAGAAAAATGTGCCAGATCATTTGTTATTCCAAGGAAAATTAATCAGAGGAAATGTACCTGTGTCCTGTAGTATTAAAGGTGGAAAACCAACCAAAAAATTCACTAAAAATTTAGTTATCGATATCCATGGTACGAAAGGTGATTTAAAAATCGAAGGGGATGCAGGCTTTATAGAGATTTCAAACCTAGTGCTATATCATAGTGGTATCAAAGTAGATGTCAATGCTTCCGTTCAAGATATACCTCCTGAAGGACAAGTGATATATAACACTGATGATGAAGTATTGGAGTTCTTTCATTATAGAAATTATAATGCTTTAGTAGGAAACATGGCGAAACTGTACCAATCTATTGCCGACTTTAATGATAGAAAACTTGGTAGATTCCAAGATGTATCACCTTTAGAAATTTCACAAAAACAACAAACCGATGAATTACTCCTCATCCAGGGATTACAAATGGATGGATTTCCAACCCTGTTAGACGCATTAGCATTATATAGATTAGTCGAAAACGTTTACAAAAGTAACGCTGTAGGTTCAACTCTAAACGTGAGTAATATAAACCAATACCCATAAATATAATCATATTAAATACTCATTCTTATAGTTCAAATAATAATAACAACAACAAATACTCAACATCATACTTCACCGGTGAACACATTATACTTCATCTATATCAGTCTGTGAAGACTAATGTCCTTCTAATAATTGTAAAAATATTTGACAAAATTCTTCAATTGCCTCATTATAATGAACACCCCCATACCTTAATGTGTTTAAGTAATCTATAGCTAATTGTCTTTGCATGTCTTTACTCATATTAATATTATCCTGACCACCACCATTGACATTACTTCCCAGTATCTTATATACTTTATCTAAATGAAACTTAACTGTATTATATTTTAATAAATCCTTAAGTACGGGTGTATTTTGGTAAATCGCGTTTAATTCTGGAGTTTGAAGTTGCAACTGGTCTTCTTTGGTGACAGAAGTTACCTGTAGAATAGAGTCATTGCTTTCAATTTTTTGAGTTTCTTTATTTTCATCTGAATTATCTGTATTGTTTGCATTCGAATGATTATGTTTTTGAGGATCCTTGTAACATTTTAGAGAACAATATCTAATGCCACAATTGGGACATTTATACTTTGCTTCTTGTTCCTGACAAATTTCACACTTCATTACTTGACCCATTGAGCTAATTATGATTGTTTTTATACAAAAAAGTTCTTCTAACAAATTTAGATACGACAAGTATATATTTAATGAATAACCCTCAATAATATATTAAATGTACTATCATTAAGCTCAATGTAAGTGAGGTCATCGATTTTTGTTTTGTATTCATATTACATTATATGCGCTAAGAAAAAACGTTCGAAATGGCAATTTCTCAATGGTACAATTTCAAAAGATATTCAAAAAAAAAGCAAGAAATTTTCATATTTTATTAGACGAAAAAAAAAGTTAATAGTGATATTCAACAAGATTAATAAGGATAAAAAATTTCGATTCCACAATAGTTTTGTATCATAATGCGATATATTAGGAAATAGTAGAACTGTAATTTAAATAGAACGACATTGTTTAGCCTATTGTGTCATAAGTAAGTGATAAATTTGTTAGAAGTCACGTGACTATATATTAAAAATATAAAAACAACATTCCATACGGGACTCGAACCCGCAGTCTTCTCCTTAGGAGGGAGACGCGTTACCATTACGCCAATGGAATAGGAAATTTAAATAACCAGATTTCTGTGAGCCGTTTTAAGATACACAAAATTATGAAATTTGGTGAGAATATGTACAAATGGTGGTAAATGTTGAAATGTAGCAGCAACACTAAAACTGTAGAGAATCTGAGATAAAGTGTTTGCCTCTATTAGTGTCTTCAAGCTTTACTTTATTTAATTCGGACATTTTATATAAACGTAAGTTTGAAATCGAGAATATACGATTAGTATTCGAGTTGAAATTATCGGACATAGTTATAGATATTCAAATGTATAATCTTGTTGTTTATTTTATGTTATATAAAGTAAGTCTACTTATATTAGCTACCTTCACCTTCAGATAGGTTAAGCTAATGTTAGCCTTTTTAGCGTTGCCGCTACATTTCAACATACCTCAGTGAACTGTGACATGGTTACCATTAACGATACTTTCCAAGTATAATCACGCATCCTCTGGGATCTGATATATATTGACCTCCAGGGGATAATAATTAAATGAACAAGAGTCGATTGTTGTTCAGGTGTTTGGTCATTGGTAGAATGTTTTTACGAACGAATAATTAGCCGTATCAATTATCTGTTTATTGGCAGGAATATAAATTAAGTAACCATGGGATACCTTTGAAGGAGATAAAGCATTATGTGTTATTATATTGAAATATAATTTGTTTTCGACCTTGTGGCTGTGAACGACTACTTCTTAACCAAATGGTAGCATAATAGCAGCATCTAAACCAGCAAGTCTCGTTTTAGCGCTGGGTAAGATTTTTTAGGCTGGATTTATAAAAGCATTTCTCATAAGGGTTTCAAATTCTACAGCATTAAACCATAAACTGTTTGGAAGATGACTAGCAATTAGTAGCGTACGACAATCATTTAGAAAGGTGAGGTTACTTCTTTCAGCAACACCATTGTATGATGAATCACTTGTGGAACTATAGATCGGGATGATACCATGTTCTTGGAAGAATTTTATCATATCCGAGTTAGTGTATTCAGACCCATGGTTCATATGGAAAGATAAAACATTTGTTTGGAACTGGGTGTGAATTTGTCTTACTAAGTGGTCAAAAATATTGTAGATTGAATTAGCTGACTTGTTTTTAAGGGATATACCCATTGAATGCGAGTAGCTTCATCTGTAAAAGAAATGAAATAATTGGGAGAAACAGCAGAGACATCAGTAACTGGGCCGAACAGATCAGAGTGAGATATTCAAATGGACCGCAGTTGTTTTGGCATTTTAAACGGGAACCAACAATATATTTGTGTTTGGTTGCCTTACCTTTCATACAATCGGTGCACTGGAATTTGTCAATGTTTGACCAGTCGACATCAGATAACTGAATGTTTTTGATAAGTTTGTTTTTAGTCGTGTCTTTAATCATTTTTATATTGATATGGCTAAAGAGTTGGTGTAGAAAAGCCATAGAAAGTTTATGTGAGACATGGTGGACTTTATGTTTCTTCGATGTGTTTTGGATCAGGCTAAGTGGGAGACAGATATAGCATCCACAATCGATGATGTCCTAAATTTTTTCTTCATTTTTATTTAAAATTGCAGAAAGATGTTGGGGGTCTATAATTAAACCAGTTCTTTCTAGATCGTGTAGAGAGATTAAATTACATGATGTATCTGGGGAGGCCAATGCCTTAACACGAATAGTCGTTTTTCCAAATTTTAAACATAATGTACTAGCAGCGTCAACAGTGATTCTTCATCCCCTGCACCAAGAAGTTAGTCTGAGGAGTTGAAGTTTAGGTTTGTTAATAAGGAAGTATCACGTACAACGGAAATTTAAGCATCTGAATCCACAATTAATAATTTGTCGAGGTTATAACTGTGGTTGCCTAAGATCATTATATGAGGGATCAAATTGTTGGATATGGAATAAGCTCTTTCCTTTACCTTTGGTCTTATCCTTATGATTGGATTTGGGAGTAGCAGGTTTGACATAGGATTTTATTTTTATTCCAGTGTCCTTAGGAGCTGAGTTTGAGTTTTCGTTGGCGAATAATTTTTTACCGTTTTTGACATATCTGGTATAGACAAGGGTGATTTTATTTAACAGGTCAAGTAATGTAATGGATGGATAATTACGGTTGTAATCATCACCGATTTGTTTGAATAGCCTTGTCAAATGTTGGACAATTCTATCACATAGAACGTTGTCGGTAGTAGTAATTCCAACTTTTACACTTTTCTTACGAAAGGTTTCTAGTTCTTTTTGAAAGAAGAAGTGATCCGGCTTACAATCATAGTAAATTGAGAATAATTCTGTAGCAATTATTCTTTCGTTGTTATACTCATTTTCTTGGTATAAAGCATGTTCGATGACACCGTGAAGTTTACTGAATCATTGGAAATATGATTTAACATCTCGCTACTAACTTAAATATCATAGAGTAATTATTTTAAAACATTTATAATAAAGCCTTCAAGTGTGGAATTTCATAATATATATATATTAAATATTTGAATGAATATCACTTCAAATATACAATCAAAAATAATAACAACAGCCTTGCTGCATCCATCCTCATACCAAACTGATAACGTAGTGTTAATCAACACTACGTTATCAGTTTGGTATGAGGATGGGTGTATGTAGCTGAAGAAGTAGAACACTAGGCAAGAATAGACAGATAGGAACATTGATCTACAGTATATTACTTTCTTCTATATCTAGCAAACTCGTCATGTATATTTTTTTTTTTTGCAATAGTCGCGAAACCTACCGATTTTATTTATTTTTCAATGATTGAGCAATAAATTAAAAACAAGCAAGGTTCCAGGATATGTATGAGATGATAATTTTCACTAGCAGGATATCAAAACAAAATAAATTTGTTTCTAGAGTATGAAAATACAGGTATTCCAAAGTATCAAACAATCAAACAAATGTCAAAGAATCGTGGTAAACTAATATTAATCGAGGGTTTAGATCGCACGGGTAAAAGTACACAATGCGAATTATTACGTCAACAATTTGGCGAATCCACAACTTTACTGAAGTTTCCTGATCGTAGTACAGCGATTGGTCAACAGATAAACCAATATCTTACTGATCCGTCATATAAATTACCAGATCAAGCTGTTCATTTGCTATTTAGTGCAAATCGATGGGAACGTAATGATTACATTAGAAACAAATTGCTAATGGGAGATAATGTTATAATGGACAGATATGTGTACTCAGGAGTAGCGTATAGTGCAGCTAAAGGAATTGAAGGAATGGACCTTGAATGGTGTTATTCTTGTGATCGTGGTCTAGTGCGACCAGATTTGACATTATTCCTTGTCAATCATGAAAGTAACGATACACGTGAAGGGTTTGGTGAAGAACGTTATGAGAATAATTCTTTCCAAGAGAAAGTACGTGAGCAATTTTACAAATTATTTGAGAAACTTGATAGTCAAAATGATTTGGTCATCGTAGATGTGACTGGCTGTACTATTGATCAAGTCTCCAAAAAGATATGGACCATCGTACAAGATACCAAACAGATCCCATCCACTACTTTCAAATTATTTGAATAATCCAACTTATTTTAACGTCTTTAGTATCTTTCCAACAAATACCATATAGCATCAATTATTATACATAAACACAAACATTTTCATAGTTCTTTTATCACATTAATAATAAATAGCAACTGAATAACCTTTCACCTTTAGTAGTTTCATGTTCACTTGACGTCATCTTCACCAGGTACTTGTTGCTACTATTGTTGTCAACGTCATCTTGGTGCCCAACAACCCCCACGCTTTACCTGCCAGATTTAGTTTAAAATATATATATCTATGTCTATTTCACTGATGTGGGTCCCCCATGCCCAAACCCATACATTTAAGTAAACAGAAACAGAGAGCTACCCAATTCACACTTCGCATTTCACACTTCACCCCCCCACGCAAAGACTCGTTTCCGTGAACTGTGACACAACAGCGCATCCCTTCCATTCTCCCCTATCCTCCCCTGCATCACTATCTGAGAACAAAAAAGAAGTCCTTTAAAAACACACTCACCAACACATCCCAATAGAGATAGCATATTCAAGCAACAACTGATTTCTCTATCTATTCATAGAAACTGAAACATTCCAGTACTCACCAAACACTTACACCATCTCTCCATCCCAAACTTACATAGTCATTGCCTTGGGTGTGCACTCACAACACCATTCCATTCCTCGTCCCAACTCTCTCACTACCGTAAAACTGATGGAATTCACGTTCGCTGACTGACTTTCTCTTGTTGTTTCCGTTAAGAATTTCGCAAAAGAAACTGAAAAATTCGGTACGCGGACGAGACGAGACGAGACGGGACGGGAGACAGAAGGTGTCTCTGTGATCAATGCGTAATATATCTGTCTAATCATGGGTTTGCACATTGCTTGGGTAGTCCTTTCTCTCAATAACTTTCATTTCCCCCGTTTCCAGAACGCCCCCCTCTCATGCTCCAGTGGAATATATAACAATCAATTATATAATCATCATATATAATAAAACATATAGCAGTGAAAAGGAATATATCGAACAAAATTTCCTAATAAATTGATTGAAAAACAGATAGATAAATTAGGGATTGAAATTATCTAAATCGGTTTATACTCTCGTTCTTTATTAATTTATATACACACAAACGCATATAGCTTTTTATTGACGAAAAGTCTTGCCAAGGTTCCTAATATTTAAGATAGACAGACATACAACAGACATATACTACATTTAAATGGGGTCTGATTCAAAGAATTTACAGAGAAGTCAATCTGTTAGTACTTTGAAATTATTAGGGCAAAAATTATTAAATACAAAATCTCATGATAATGCACAATATTTAGATAATAGCTCAACTAATGGTATAACTCCTTTGAGGAGAAAACCAACAAGTTCTAAACCGAATAGTTCTAAAACTGCTACTGAAAATGTCGTAACAGACCATGACACTAGACATAGATCAAGTTCCATCTTTTCGAGATTGAATAATAACGGGAGTCCCTCAGGGAATGGATCTCCAACTACAATTCGTCCTGTGAAATCAAGTGCCGCTATTGTGAACCTGATGGCTCATAGTAGTAATCCATTCGTTAAAAAAACAGCTGTAAGAAGTGATGAAGATGAAGATGAAAATGGAGAGTCTGAGTCTGAATCTGAATCTGATACTGATTCGGATAAGGAAACAGAAAATTTGAAAAGTAAAGATATGGATGCAAATGATAATGAACTTGTAAAAATCAATCCCGATGATGCAGTTCATACCATTAACTCTACTGAACAACAACATCATCACCATAAAGAAAAATCTCCTAGTGTTGTTGACCATCAGCATCCTCACCATCATCATCATCGTCATCATCATGATAATGAAGATTCTGCAGAAGAAAATAGCGATATCACCAGTGAACATGGTCATCACCATCATCATCATCATCACCATCATCACCAACAACATAACAATATTGATAATATTGATAATATTGAGAATTCCTCCTCGGTTACACTAGGAACTAACGAATCATCTTCAAATGCCTTACCTCACATAAATGCTATCGATAAGAAAATTGAATCAACAGAGACAGAGACTGCCAAGACTACCAATACAACGTCAAAGGCACGTCCTCATCACGTTTCTGTTAGTAAAAAATTGAATAAGCCTTCAACTGATGCTTCTCTTTCTACAGAAGAACATCATAAGAGACTACCTCATAGATCCAAGAGTTTTGCTACTCATAGTCTTTCAGGTGAACTCGCTTTGTCTAACCTAGATTCTTCTTCTTCAAGAAATAGTAGTCAAACTAATTTAATCTATAACCCATACGGTTTAAATCCCAACGCTCCAAGTAGACCAGGAACAGCTTTTGCAGAAACGGCTGCCCAAGATGGTAACGATTTGAGTTTTTATTTACATGATGGTAATGAAAAGATTCGTATGCTGCCTTTACCGATTGCTAATCCAAATGATTGGTTACCTGAAAATTTACATCAATATAGTATTACATTATCAGACAATTTTGTATTTGACCCAAATAATAAGCCTATAGGTTCGGGTGGTTCCAGCGAAGTGAGAAAAGTTAGATCATCATTCCAAAAGAAGGATGTATATGCTTTAAAGAAACTGAATATGATATACCATGAAACTCCAGATAAATTTTACAAGAGATGTTCGAAAGAATTTGTTATTGCAAAACAACTAAGTCACAGTATTCATATTACTTGTACATTTGAACTTGTTAAGGTTCCTACTACTACGTATACTACCAGAGGTTGGGGGTTTGTTATGGAACTTGGTAAATGTGATTTATTCCAATTGATCGAGAAGACAGGTTGGAAAAGTGTCCCAGTCAATGAAAAATACTGTATCTTTAAACAAATTGCCAACGGTATTAAATTCTGTCATGATAATGGTGTTGCTCATAGAGATATCAAGCCAGAAAATGTATTATTATCACCCGATGGTGTATGTAAGTTAACAGATTTTGGAATTTCTTGTTGGTCTCATGAAATCCCAGATGATTTCACATCTCCAATTAAATTATGCGAAGGTATGCTAGGCTCTCCACCTTTCACTCCACCTGAAGTAATGTATTTCGATTCTAAGAAACATTACCCAGAAAAATTCCAAAAACCATTTAATCCATTAAGCATGGACACATATGCACTGGGGATAATGCTGTACACATTGGTGAATAATGTGATTCCATTTATCGAATCCTGTAATACAGATGCTAGATTCAGAGACTATGATCAATCCTATAATAATTTCATTCAATATCAAAACAAGACCTTTAGAGTCAAGGGTTCGCATAAGGCAGGTCCAGGTGCAGAATATAGTATGGCAAGAAATTTCCAAAATGGTGATGCATCTCGTGTAGCATGGAGACTAGCAGACCCGGATTATGAAACGAGATATACTATGGAAGACCTATTTGAAGATCCTTGGTTCCAAAGTATTCAAACTTGCGTAGACCCTGATGACCACAGTTATATCACCAAGAGACCAATGATCAAAGTTTCCTCAGTCCCTGGTGCTCAGTCTCCAATACCAGACGCCACTCCAGGTAGCGAAGTTGCAAGCGTAACATCTTTAGTTTCAGGCTCTCCTCAACCTAGTGCTAATCCACATGAGTCTAGTGTTGACGATAAATCTGTTACTAGCTCTGTAAAACCAAGATCTATGGTAGAAATAGCTCAAGCACCTATAAAACCAAAGACAAGCAAGAA
The DNA here is from genome assembly GCF_903064755.1 of Maudiozyma barnettii. NCBI lineage: Eukaryota > Fungi > Ascomycota > Saccharomycetes > Saccharomycetales > Saccharomycetaceae > Maudiozyma > Maudiozyma barnettii. The sequence goes on along the minus strand of NW_024545241.1, from coordinate 1,141,433 downwards.
AGTAAAGGATTTGAGTAAACCTAGTGATAATATCTCTACACTCGATCCAGCCTTGAAGAGCAGATTAAATAAAATGGATATTGAAGATGCCCAAGAATCCGTCGATAATATTTTGGACAAGGTAATACCTTCCACACCATCTGATCAAGAAATAACAAAAGATGGGGGAAAGAACGTTGCAACAGAAAATAAACCTGACATAGCTGCATTATCTAAGAAACTAACTTCGGCTTCTATAAGCAGCAATGCCTCCGTTGCATCTCCAAATAGGACTACTGCTAACATTACAACACCGGCAACAAAGAAGTTGGTTATTCACCACCACCTGGATATAACAAACAGCGTAGTGTCTCCAATGTCATTTAGTAACGTAGTTTCAAGGTAGTAGTGCAATTCATATTTGATTGAACTACCAACCTTCCACCCCGTATAATTCCATATAGAATAATATTATTATATAACTAATAAGTAATACTCCTGCAATTTTCACACGAGATACATTTTCAAGAAATTAAAAAATGAGATACTTTATAAATCTAGCTTAGAAGTAACTTAAACCACTAAGTTAATAACTTAACCTTCAGACAGTAAACAGATAGCTACATTGTATTGAAATGTCTATAACATTACTCAAGCGTAATTGTTTGATATAGGAAATGCTATTCACGTGCATAATGATGTTGGCACGTGTAGAAATCACGTGCTCTTCCCACCTTTTTAGGTATTTTGGAAACGCACTCCTACAGAAAAATCCACAGAACACAGTTGTACTCCTCTCCCATTTGCCGAAAGTAAATAAACCAAATCCAAAAAAACAAAGATCTAAATTGTGATGGAATATTTGAGCCCTTAAAAGGAAAAGTATTTAAACTGAAAGGGAAGGAAAAAAGTTTCATTTTCTCACACGTGGATATCACGTTGTTTACAATCTAATCGACCTTTGTTTACTGTTTTTTTAAAGGGTCTACTACTATTCTTATATTGATCTTCCAAACATACAAAGGACTAGACATATTCACATCATTGTATATAATAAAATTTGATAGTTATAAGATGAATTCCATAAGTAATAGAAACGATGAACCAACTGAGGAAGATATCGATAAGAGATTGCGTGATAATTACGACGATATCGAAGAGGCTCATGGTAATCTTAAGAAACAGAAATTAAGCGAAGAAAATGTAAATCATAATGGTGGTAATGCTGATGATGACAACGACGATGCAGCAGCTGTCGCCGCTAGTACTGTAGCACACAGCGAAGACTCCAATATTGATTCTGAGCTTCTAGGTGAAAATCAACATGATGATGACGGAGACCACGATGTCAGCTTACAACATGCTGAAGATGTCAATAATGCTCACCATGATGTTGAGGATGTAGCTAGTGCTGCTGTATCCGCTACATATGATGATCTATTGCAAAATGAGAATGCTAATCATAATAATGTTGATGTATCATTACAAGAGGCGGAGACTGCCCTTCCTTCTCATGATAAATTAGATATTCCTGAATCTAAAATTGACATGGCTGGAAATGATAACGAGGAGATGAAAATGACTGAAGAAGCCGTTGCGGATAACGATAATTCTAACTCTCTGTCCGGTGTTACCACTGGTGATGACAATACTTCAATCGCTATAGCGAGAGATATCGACGAAGCACGTAAAAGGCTTGCAAAGAGAGGCCGTAAACCTGCACCAATCACTGGCACCGATGAATGGAAGAAACAACGTAGAGATTCTCATAAAGAAGTGGAGAGACGTCGTAGAGAGAGTATTAATCATCACATTAATAATTTAAGTTTATTGTTACCCGTAAAAGAAACTAGCAAAGCTGCCATTTTAGCTCGTGCATCTGAATATATTGAAAAATTAAAGGAGACTGAGAATGCTAATATTGAAAAATGGACCTTACAAAAATTATTAAGTGAACAAACTGCTTCTCAGCTGGCTACAGCAAAAGAAAAACTAGAAGAAGAACTTGGTCATGCTTTCAAAGAAATAGATTATTTGAAAAGGTTATTAGAAGAAAACCACATAGAATTGCCAGATGATATGTTGCATGATAACAAGAATCATCAATCAAAGAAGGACGATTGATTATTCATCTCGAAAGGTTATCTTCCAATCAAACATAAAAATCAAAGGTTGTATAATTAAATAATCATTACATATGTATACATATACATTCATCTTTATTTCTTAAAGAAATGATATTACCAAACTATCGTCAAATCTAAATATATAATATAAAATTGTTAATGATAATAACAAATTCGTTAAACAAATGGACTAGAATCTTCATTGTGTTTAAAAAAAGAAAAGACTGCATTAATAAAAAAATTTACATGTCCTTTTACAAATTTTGAAAATCTTTTAGTATTTTAATCAAATATGGATGATACTAAAATTCGGTCCTCAACGAATTTATTGCAGCCCAAACTGTTGAGGGAAGAATAGCCTGAAATAATTAAATGTCAAATATTAAAATTTCTACTTATTATTTTATCAGAGCAATAAATCACAAGATGTCAAACTCCACAACGGATGCGCCTCTTTTCTTTTCTTCTTCTTATTAATTACTAAAATAGTGAAAATGCCAAGCCTTAATACGTCAACGCATTTTTAATCTTTAGCCGAGTGAATGGAGGCTTTCAAGAAAAAAGAAGCTACAGAAATCATCTCAAACTAAAGTTGGCCAGAAAAATATTTGATAATAGGGACTATTCGTACAACGCGAAAAGTGATTATGATTACTCTTCAGCGAAGTTGAATTAAGTATTGTTGATGCAACTTTCAGCCGCTAAATTCCATAGAACTCTTTAATTCGAATGTTCAAACACCCTAAGACATGGCAGGTCTGAAATCTTTTACCATTTCTACCTTAGGTAAATATTCATTGATAATCATATCTTCACAATATAGTTTATAACATCAAGAGTTCAGTATGTTCGACATTCTCTTCATATTGATATATGGATACTGTAGATTAAATAATACAGTAAACTACAATATCTTATCGGCAACGCACAGAAGGGTCAGAAAATTATCATATTATAGAGCTGCCCATTATGATTTTCTTTGTATAAGTCAAAGAAAAGTTTACCTCAATAGCTTCGGCTAGATCTCCAAAAAGAAACCCTAACCTGTAAAGGTCAACATCGCTATATAATATTTATGAGTTGAGCTCCCCGGTTTCAAGTTCAATTATATATGCATATGTGTAGTTGCTTAGGTACGCTATCTGTCTGCCTTTCTGTTTGTCTCTCTTTTTTGCGATTGCTGAATGCGCGAATCTCCACGGAGATCGAACAGGACATTAAACGAATAATGAGTTTCGCTGTTTTTTAAGAAGAAAATCTTGTAATTTTTACAAAGTCCCTCAAATGCAACAATGGATGAGGCGGGCAGGACCTTTTTTATTTATTTATTAAGGTAGCTTATTGCCATTTGGCTCTCTATTGACTGATTTGCTGCTGTCTTTATTGGGGTTTCAGTACTTCTGTTATCTCTTTAAATTTCTACAGATACAAACATGATAGCTACCTCTATGTGCCCTTTTTTGTACTGAGTCAGCCAGTGGAAATTCTTAAAAATCTTTGTTCAGTTAGCATTGAATTATTTACAACATTATATTATGTACATTATCTTTTTCTTTATTTTTCTTATTTTTATTTTCCCTTGGCATTATCACCAAAAGTGAGAATTTATCCAAAACGTATAAGTATCATTACAACGACATATACAAATTGGAGGCTTAAGTGATTCATGTATCTGTTTGTGTTTTAAACACCAATTTGCTAATTAATTATATTTGCCTGTTTGTTTGTTTTTTGCCAAGAGCTGTCAGGAATCTTCCGAAAAATCTCACTAATTGCTACGCACTTTTCTTCTCATTTAAGGAAGTCTGAACCTAAAGTTATTCAATTGTGGAATAGAATAGAATTGTTATACTGGTTATATAATATTGTGAAATTTGATTAAATTAAGTTTATTATTAACTATTGATTGTTATTGGGCTGAGTGAAAATTTATTTGAATATTGATTATCACAAGCACACAATTTTTTATATAAAATACATTTCTATGAAACTTTGACAATCCATTTCGTTTTGTTTTCTCTATATTTTTGAACTGATCAATTATTATCGTTTTCTTTTATTGACACAACACAACAATTCAAATCATTGCTATATCTTATTAACTTCAAGTTTATCTATTTATTACATTTGACATATATTTTGAACATAATGAAGATACACATTTTTAGACGTATATTACACACTATATTAATTCGAATAAATCAAAAAACATTTCGTCAAAATTTATTGATTAGTTTGGGAATTTATTCAGTTATATCCATTATATATGTCTACCGTGTAGCATTATATGGTGAAGAAGATTCATTTAATTCATTCTTTAAACCTCTTTTTGTTATAATACCTTTATCCTTAAGTACAGGCACCAATACTAAAATATTAACATATCCAACCAATTTAACCGAAGCAACAGAATTATATGAAAAACTAAGATATGATACATCAGGAAGATGGATTGATGAATACTATTTAAAATCAAATCTATTGACTGTAACGATAGGTACTGATAAAGGTAAAATATTGAATTCTGTTGATGACTTACAATTTTATAACAGTGATCCAAGATTAGTTTGGTCAGTATATTTGAATAATGTTATGAATTATGGAGTCACAAATGATTATATTATGCCTTTCTCATGGTATGATTTTGCAGATTTTACTATGTATAACAGATTAATCTCAATAAAGGAGAAACATTCAAGTACTATACAATGCTCTATTCTATTACATCCCTCATTCGATAAAACTAATTTAGAAAGATGGGAAAAAGATATAGGCGAAGAATTATTCCATTCGGAGAGATTTAAATACGATGATCCCTTTTGGTACAGATCCTCAAAAAGTTTTACTAATGTCGCTGTTAATGTTCCATCGAATTATTGTGAATTATTACCAACGAATAATACTCATTTCAATTTACCATTAAATTTAACGGCATCTATGGAACGTGTGAGACCAGAAGTATTTGATCTACAAGCAAGACACTATCTTTTAAACACAGTTCATAACCCATTATCAATAACATTACTGCAAAGTGATGATTATGTCTATCAAATCGATGTTAAACAAGAAGATCGTTCCAATATGGCCGAAAATAGAATGTTACATGAATATATCGAACAACAACCTCGTGACAAAATTAATCAAGATATAAAATTCGATCATGATGCAATGTATTCCAATTTCATATCAAGTGACATATCAGAAAAATTTAAAGTTACGATTCCAGGATTAAATAAAAATGTTTATGATGAAGATTCTGTGAATCTCGAACTTGAAGATTTTAAATTTGATGCCAAAGGTAAGATAACGGAACTGAAGGGAAAAGGTATATCGAATTTAACAGCTCATGATAAGCATTATCTTGAGAGTTTAGAGGTTTCGATTAACACTCATCCATCAATGGCTTCAAAATATTTCAAAGAACCTGGTGGGATTGTTCAATTCAAATCTATGGGACACCACAGGGATCAGAGATTTTTTCATGGAGCATTAATATATGAGCAAGTCGAATATTCTGCAAAGCTGAATTCAATGATTCGTACTTTTCAAAAATTCATTAAAGCGAATGGCCTTATCTCTTGGTTATCTCATGGTACGTTATATGGTCAATTATATAATGGTTTAGCATTCCCATGGGACAATGATTTTGATTTACAAATGCCATTAAAACATTTGCATTATATGGCCCAATACTTTAATCAAAGTATAATCATGGAGGACCCTAGAGAAGGTAATGGGAGGTTTTTACTTGATGTTGGTACGTCTATTACTGTGCGTAGACATGGTAATGGTTTTAACAATATTGATGCAAGATTTATCGATATCAATTCTGGTCTGTATATTGACATCACAGCTTTAGCAGTCACCGCCGATGTTATTCCAATAAGAAAATTTGATTTCTATGATATGGAAAAAGCCAAAGATATAAAACTGTCAGATGAAGTTCAAAATCCAACAAAGGAAGTGATAGACAATTACTATGATGCCTACACTGGTCTAGCAAAATTATCCATTGCTCAACTAAGAGATTATGTCGCCGAACATCAAAGAGATTTTGATATAAACAGTGTTGATCAAATAATGAAGATTTATAACGATGAAATTAAAAACTTACCTACTGCGGACACCGTATCAAGGAACCTTACAGAAGTTCAACGTTATATTTTTAATGAAAAATTAACTATGGTCAATTGTAGAAATAACCATTTTAACACTTTGGAAATGTTATCTCCCTTAAAACCAAGTATGTTTCACGGTGTACCTGTCTTAGTACCACACAAAGTGATATCATCTATGAAGATAGAGTATACGGTTTCTCCTATATATGGTTATAATGCTTATGAAATGCATACATTCACCGCCAAATTAAATCACTGGGTCCCTAATTCAATTATGAATATCATTAGAAATGTTGTTAATGATAACTCCTTGTTTCCAGTACATTCCAATCTAAAGACATTTAGGTTCAATGATTTACTTAGTGTATTTAAAAATATGCTAATTTCTAGGGAGTTTGATACCTTTACTGTGATACACAATGCCTTTGATACTGTAACATATCGTCAAAAAGAAATAGAGATAGAATATGACAATAAAATGAGTGTTGAGGATAAAAAGAAATATCTACAACAATTAAGGACAGAATTTTCTAAGAATATGAACTCTCCTGCTAAGGATCCAATGCTGTTACAGTATGAACAATCCTTATGGGATAGATACGAAAAAAACGCAGATGTTATTGAGATAGATACATTAGTTAATACAATCAATGAGAAAATATTAAAACAGAGATGGAAGGCATATAGTATGCTTTATGAAAGAACATATTTCAAGATTGATGATCAATATCTGGATAATATTGGATTAGAATTGTTTGAAAATTCAAAAGAGGAAGGGGGGAAAATATTTCAAGGGGATGCTTCCTTAGATTAGAAAGTTCTAATACAGATCGACACCTAATATCACCATCAAAGCATATATATTTAAATAATTATCATGATTTCATCATTTAAATAATATAGATTTACAACATAAATACACATTCTTATCATACATAGATTCACAAATTATTATTTAATTGCACCGTTTTTTAAAGTTATCTCTCTATTTCAAACTGAATATCTCTTACAATTATACCTTCTTTTCCCTTTCCTAAATTCCCATATAATTCAACACTAGGGTTTGTTGAATCAAGCCTTTTATTATCATCCTTTGTTAACTCCTCCATGTCAAAATCTTCGCGACCATTGAATTTATAAATACCTGAACTACCAGCAAAGAGAGTGTCTCCACCTTCTACACCACATCTATTAGCGTTTACCATAATTGTATTTCTATTAGCAAATTCCCAGTATTTATTCTTTGAGGTACCCATATAAGATGGGCGATTTAGTTCTTCAAATATATTAGACAAGCTTTTTCTTGCAGCCCAATTTTTTCTTACATTTAATTGCAAGAATGGTAGAAATCTAAGCAACCAGTAATTTACATTGGTCATATCAGGTTTCGACAACTCATTGTAAGTGTGTCCAATATCCGATGACCCGGTAGGGATGCGAGCTGTTTTATTGTTATTATCTAAATCCAATTGAAAATCAGATTGTGAGCCTATTATTGGTAATCCTTGTGATTCCAAAACATTTTCAATATTCTTCAATTTTTTAGGTATATCATTATTAGAATCATTATCTAATTCATAATCTTGCTTTGTTACGGATGAACTATGTAACCATGCCATTGGACATATAATAAGTTCCACTCTTTTATCTAAATTAAATGAAGCAAATTCACAATCATTAAATGGTGCTTCAAATTTGTAAGGGCTAAGATCCATGCATATACCAATGGAGGTATTCAACTCGACATCAATAGGTTCATTATTCATATTTCCTACTCTTCTACCCTTTTTCTTGAAAATAAGAGGAAAATTTTGGAATTGTTTTGGATTTTCTGAACATCCCCAATTATCTTCTGTAAAATACAGAAACGATTTTCTATAATTAAATATTAGTTCACCTTGAGGTGAAACGACTGCAGCTGAGTTAAACAATATTTTTTTTGATTCTGTTTCACTTTCAGGGTAGCCGATTATTGTATAACAATTAAACATCTTCGAAACATTCTGCGCAAACTTAAAAGATGGACTTTCTTTAGTAGTATGTGTATAAGGAAGAATATGATCTCTTGACATAAAATTATAACCAGTAAGAGCAAATTCCGGAAACACAATCATATCCACATTTTTATTTCCATCTCTCGTTTCTAACTTGGCTTTGAACTGATTCAAGAGCATCTTAGCCCTGGATATAGTTTCATTTACCTTACCTATTTGTGGGTTCAATTGAACAGCAGCAATAGACAAATCTACCAAAATTTTATTAGCGGGTTTCATTAAATTTCATTTAAATTTATTATATTTCAAAAACAATCATCGAATAAATTTAGAATACATATACGTTTAACAAATAAATTAGTCCAACTTGAACTTGAGGTAACGTCTCCTTTTAGGTTTCGAAATAAAATCTGTCTTATATTGGTGGACTTAGTATGACGGGCACCATCGAAATTATTGCCGTGCGGTTAAAAACTGAGAATTAATAATTTCCCAAGATATACATACATATATAGTACAAGTTCATTAGAAAATAGTTTGAAACCATTTTGAAGACAACAAAAATAGTAAACACTGTCAAGAAAGTATATTTTTAATATAATATCGTTATATTTAGGAACAATAATACATTAATTATAGCAATGGTATTTTCAACTGGATATAATCGTCGTAAAACAGATATGCATAAAAGATCCTTTAAACCACTTACATTGACCCGAACTGGATATATCAAACCTAAATCAACTACATCGAAAAGTAGTGATAGAACTGAAAATAAAACAAAGATTAATCACAAAAACAAAAATGAAATACCCAAGAAAAAGCTCCATTGTATGCAAGAATCAACCAAATTTATTCCTCAGGTTCAAGAATCGCTAGTGATTTCCGGAGTACGTGATCCGAAGAATCAATTAAGCTCATTAGTAAGTAATGCTAAAAAGAATATGGATTCCTTAAATGAACGTAACAACAGAATCAAGAATGCTAAAAAGCAATCACGTAGCAGATATGGCTGGTAGATTAAAGGGCAATTATTATATATTCAAGTGTTTCTAATTTTCAATCCATCGAACATCACCCTGAACGAGGCGGCATAAATTTTTCAGTTTCTAATTTTTTCGCTTGAAAAATTTTGCGATGCTTTCACATCCAAAACATTGAAAAGTGTAATAGCATTCTATAAGGCGATGAGATACTTTGCAAACTCAATAAAGGTTATTAGTTTGTAGTTTTCAAAGTGAGTTGTGGTTACTTTGTTGAATACTTCTTTTATATTGTTGACTGTTACTCTAGGGGCTAAGATTCTGGTAACCTTTCTCGTTTTATTTGATTTACTAAAAGAAAAAAATAGATATGTCTGTGGTTGGTTCTCTTATATTTTGTCTAGATTGTGGTAATCTATTAGATAACCCCAGTACTGTTCAAACTGCAAATATTGAATGTTCACAATGCCAGGCTACATACCCTAAGGCGGAATTCTCTAATTTGAAGGTTATCACCTCCACTGCAGAGGATGCATTCCCATCTACCTTGAGATCTAAAAGATCTGTTGTTAAGACTACATTGAAGAAGGATGAACTTACAGATGGTGCCATTATTAACGAAAAGTGTCCTAAATGTGGTAACGATGAAATGCATTACCATACTTTACAATTAAGATCCGCTGATGAAGGTGCTACTGTCTTTTATACATGTACATCCTGTGGTTACAAATTTAGAACAAATAATTGAGGTTGGCTCTCATTTGCAAAAGATAATATAAACCTAAACGTATATTTAATTTATCTTTCCTTAATCAACTTTTCTTTCCTACATACCATATATTATTGCATATATCCTCATAAATCGGCCCGATAATCCTTCGTTATATAGGATTTCTTAGAAACCCATTCTCCATCAAATATATATATAAATATATATATATATTAAATATTTTATAATATTTTTAACTCCTCATTTGCCTGACTCTAGCCACACCTTTCACGGAAATAGCTAAGTGACGGTTTGTTCTTGTCATAGCAAACTAGTTGTTTCGTGGTACACGATCTTTCAAGACGACTTTTCTAAGAAGCGAAAATTTTTTGGAAAACGGTGTGGCGAATAACAATATCTCTACATACAAAAATATACCTATAAGAGTACCAACAGAGGTGATCTGTTTGCATTTATTGAAATAGTGTCGTGACCTTTTGCCATAACTGAGCAGTGTTAAAATTACAACAAACTTCTAATAACTAATCGATTACATAATGGCTCAAGCTCGTCCTCAAACAATGGAGATGCCAGACCTTTCCAACGCCATCGTTGCACAAGATGAAATGGGTAGACCATTTATCATCGTGAAGGATCAAGGTAATAAGAAAAGACAACACGGTATTGAGGCTAAGAAATCGCATATCCTGGCGGCAAGATCTGTTGCTTCAATCATTAAGAGTTCATTAGGTCCTCGTGGTTTGGATAAAATTTTAATTTCACCAGATGGTGATATTACCATCACCAATGATGGTGCCACAATTCTTTCTCAAATGGAACTTGATAATGAAATAGCAAAACTGTTAGTTCAATTGTCAAAGTCTCAAGATGATGAAATCGGTGATGGTACTACAGGTGTTGTTGTATTAGCTAGTGCATTACTTGATCAAGCTCTCGAATTAATTGAAAAAGGTATCCACCCAATTAAAGTAGCAAATGGTTTTGATGAAGCTGCCAAACTAGCTATTTCAACACTAGAAGCCACTGCTACCGACGTTGCAACCGATAAAGTACAATTCCAAGAACATATATTCAAGGCAGCAAGAACATCTCTTGGTTCCAAGATCGTCTCTAAGGATCATGATAAATTTGCAAACATGGCTGTTGATGCAGTTACCTCCGTATTGGTCGCAGATAAAAAAGATGTTGATTTCGATTTAATTAAGTTGCAAGGTAGGGTTGGTGGTTCAATAGATGATTCCTCCCTAATAAATGGTGTTATTCTAGATAAAGATTTTTCACATCCACAAATGCCAAAAGTAGTTCTTCCAAAAGAAGGGAAAACAGATGTAAAATTGGCAATTCTAACTTGTCCCTTTGAACCACCTAAACCAAAGACTAAACATAAATTAGATATTTCTTCCGTTGAAGAATACCAAAAGTTACAAACATATGAGCAAGATAAATTTAAAGAAATGATTAACTACGTTAAAGAAGCCGGTGCCGATGTTGTTATTTGTCAATGGGGTTTTGATGATGAAGCTAACCATCTTCTTTTGCAAAACGATTTACCTGCTGTTAGATGGGTCGGTGGTCAAGAACTAGAACAAATTGCTATTGCCACTAATGGTCGTATTGTTCCTCGTTTCCAAGATTTAACTGCAGACAAACTAGGTTCTTGTTCAAAGATATATGAAATGGAGTTTGGTACTACAAAGGATCGTATGCTAGCTATTGAACAAAACGAACAAGCCATTAAATCTAAAACTGTTACCTGTTTGATCCGTGGTTCTAACAAAATGATTGTAGATGAAGCTCAACGTGCCCTGCATGATTCTTTATGTGTTGTACGTAATCTAGTAAGAGACTCTCGTGTTGTATACGGGGGTGGTGCTGCTGAAGTTACTATGTCTAGAGCTGTATCGGAGGAAGCTGATAGACAGCGTGGCATCGATCAATATGCTTTCCGTGGTTTTGCACAAGCACTAGATACAATTCCTATGACTTTGGCTGAGAATTCTGGTTTGGACCCTATCAAGACTTTATCCTCTATTAAGAGTAAACAAATTAAAGAAAATGTATCTTATTTCGGTGTAGACTGCCTAGGAAATGACACTAATAATATGATAGATTTGTTTGTTGTTGATCCATTTATTGGTAAGAAGCAACAGATTTCACTTGCCACCCAACTTTGTAGAATGATTCTAAAGATCGACAACGTTATTATTAGTGGTAAAGACGAATATTAATCATAAATAAGTAATAAATAAATAAATAAAAAACTTTAAAATAGCATTATTATCCATTCGTATCACTGTAAGTGATATATTATTTAGAATTTTGATTACCACAATATGTGATTGTAATATCTTATACAGGGGTATATAGAGCCTCGTAATAGATATAGTAGTTTATAAGGGTTCATTTTTTATTTGTTTACATATTTTCATTTCATTTTATACATATCACAACGAGGCGTCTCATTATTTTATAAATATATGATATATTCGGCATTATAAATTAAAAAATCTATACCATATTGAAAAGACTGAAATTTCTAACTATCTCTGGACCATATTCATCATAATCTTGTTTAGTATGACAGTAACTCTTGAATTCAGCTGTTTGAGCCAATAAAGAACCACCAAACCAAACGGCATTTCTTTGTTTTCTGTGAGATATAACAGATACATCGACACCTGTAGATTTTGTACCACTCAACAATTCACTCTGGGCAATTCTGTTGTTAACTATAGACTTTATATCTCTCTGTAGACGACGACCAAAATCCTTAAACATTGTGGAACCACCTGATAAAACGATATTGTTGTATAATGCCTTACGCACATCAATTGGACAAGCTTGGATGGTATGATCCACGGTAGTTGGTAATGGTGTTAAGAAATCGGAAGATGCGATTTCTGGGTTGAAGAAAATTTCAGGGGCCAAGAATCTTTCATAACCAACATCAACTACTTTCTTTTGAGTCTTTTCTTGGTTTTCAACGATGAATTGAGCAAACTTATCCGGGTTTTTATCGAATTTATTGAATTCTTTTACGATATCTGGACAAACGTAACAGTGTTCTTGTTTAATACGTTCAGCAGTTCTCAATGAAGTATCAGCTTCACCACGTTCTCTTAGCAATTGTTGGATAAATAGTGTAATATCCCTACCAGCAATTGGGATATTTTTAATTGCAGAACCGATAACAAAACCTTCTGCCACAGGGATAACATGTGTAACACCATCACCAGAATCTATAACAGTACCAGTCAATGATCTATCAGTGACTTTGGAGGAAGTCCAAGAAGCTGCCAATGCAAGCACAGCTTGAACAGCGATATATAGACCAGCACAGTTAAAGGATTCAAAGAAAATCTCCGCCACTTGTTCTCTGTTTTCTGGCGGGTTTAATGGTGGTTCGGTTAATAAGAAATAATGATCTTCTGGTTCAGTTCTTAAATATTTGAAGATGGAATTTTCCCAGAATCTTTCCATATGATCCCAATTTTCTACCTGACCATGTTTTATTGGGTAACTTAGAGAATAAGATGGACCTTGAGAGGCAATCAAAGCTTCATTACCAATATAAAAATCCAAATCTTCGGTACCCCTCTTACCTGCAAGATTATTGGATAATAACATACTAGAGTTCAAATTGTTAAAGGAGGTTGCTGAAGTAGAGTTACCAAAATATGGATTACCATTACCGGTGGCATTTGATCCCGAGGTAGAATTACTTGTCATCTTCTTTGAGGCAGTAGAATTACCTTGCGAGGTAGCAATTGCAGTTGGAAAGATCCAGGATGGAGAATCGTTCCCAGCAAAACCTAATTTGGTCAAACCAGTACCGTTATCCATAACAACGGCAGGATTATTAAGATATGACATATTGGTTGATGTAAATTGGTAATTGAGAAAGTTATTATAGACGCGGTAGTATTTATTCTTATATTTCAAACACTAATCAAAGTATACCAATCCTATGACCTTAAATTGAGATATCGAATTGTTAATTGATGGTTTAAAGTATCTCGTTTCTACTTAAAATCACCAAGTTATATTCAAGTTGTCTGTCTATCTGCCCTTCCAGTTCTTTAATCTGTATACAAAGCTCAAAGAAATCCCAGAAAGGGGCCGAATCCTCTCGCTTGGGAAAGAACTCCATTTAATTTTTTGTCAGAATTATATCACATTTGGGGTGTTACCCGAATATCAGGGTTTGATCCACTAAATCAATAAACCCTACTTTTACTATCAAGGAAAACAAAAATTGAAATTGAAATCCACCCGCTCAAGAAATAAATGACAATAATAACGGTGAAGACGATATAGTGGGTTAAATGGGAACTTGCAAATCAGATAAATTATTGGTTATTTTGATTTTTAACTTGTAGTTTAGATCTCTAGATATATCAACATATATCTTCATATATATTTATATATTTCTAACAGAAATAAGAGTGAAACGACGTTGTAACAGTAATTTTGTGGAATTACCAAATTATACCTCTCAATATACTCAATTACCACTTTTATTACTTATACTTCCAAATAATTATTAACATATTCATATTTTATTGTTATATTAGATCGTATTCATACCATTACAGAAAATTCAAGAAAATTATATAATGACAATACTGGAAGACAGTTCTCAAATCTTGGAAAATAGTCACCCTAATTTTATGCTGCCCTCGACATCGATGCCACTGTCCTCGATTGTAAACGGTAATAGCGACGATAATGAATTGGTAGTAACAAGTCGCGGATTAGGTGCTGATCCTGTTTCGTATTTAGAGAAGTTTAATAAGGATGAATCAGCAGTCAATTCAGCAATGATAACTTTGGATTCTATATTTAATAAATTAAAAGTCGATGATCCAAAGGAAGCAGATACCACATCAGTATATTTAGAGACTTTCCTGTTCTCTTTACTTCGTGAAGTTTCAATTGAAGAATTTCAAAATTTTAGTAATCATATTAATAATAAAGTATTAGAATTGATTAATAGTAATAAAGCTAATGAAAAGATCGCAGGGATTTTGACCATAGATAAATTAGTAAGTCTCTATACTCAGATAGAAGAACTTCCCAACCAAACATTACGTCTTACAAATTATTTAAGATTGCTTATACCGTCTGATGAAGAAAGTGTTATGAGGTTAGCTGCTGATACATTAGGTAAATTAACTAGCCCTAGTGGTACACTTTCATCAGATTTTGTTGAAACTCAAGTTAAAATATGTTTAGATTGGTTAACTAATATCCCTGAGCAAACATCTTTTAAATCAAAACAAGAAAATAAAAAAATTGCAGCCATTTTAGTACTTTCATCTTTATCGAAGCATTGTCCTTATATCATATATCCTTATGTTACTAATATTCTTAAAAGTGTTCGAAAAACTTTAAACGATCATAAGGCTTCCTTACGAAAGGATACAGCACTATTAATTCAGTACTGTTTGAAAATAATACAGAAGAGAGATAGAACTCTTTTGGTCGAATGGTATCAAAAACTACTTGATATATGTGCGACAGAGATTAATATCGGTACAAATGAGTCCATTCATTCAGCAATGCTTATATACAAAGAGTTATTGTCACTTGATAATAATTTCCTGATAGATTCTTACGACGAAATATTTCAAACCATATGGAATTTTAGAAACAATAAACTAGAATTTACAAGACAAGAAATTTATGAAATTACTTCAATGTTCGCTGCTTATGATCCTCAATTGTTTTCATCAATTTATCTTAATCAAGTGATTTTAGATTATCTATCAAAGCTTCAAGAAATCAAAACTACTAAAAATTCGATCTATGATGTTGATAGACCTTATATTCTTAAATCTATTGGGGACATATCAGTAGAAGTAGAATCAGATATATATCCATATGTTTTATCTCTTATTGACGTATTTTCTGACGAGTTGAAAACTAAATATCAAGAAAGACAGAAATATGAAAAAGAGTTATTCTATGGTATTGTTAAACTAACAGAAACTATTGGTGAAAATATGGCACCACATCTAAATAATGGGTTGTTAGATTTAATGCTGGCATGTCCATTGAGTACTTATATGAAAAAAACGTTAAATACAATAATTGAGGCCATACCAGGTCTGGATTTCACAATAAATGCCAGATTACTTAACCTGATATCACTTGCGCTATCTGGGAAAGATTTCAGAATTCCAGGTTCTCCCACTCAGGAAGACAAATTTTCTAAGAGGAAGGCCCGTACATGGAGAGATAATAACGAATACAATCGAAATGGTAGGGTCAACACGGAGAGTAATGATTGTAATATAGTAATTCAAGCTTTGACTATGCTTCAATCTACTAAGAGTCAGTATTCATTAATTGAATTTGTTCAGAACTGTATTATCTACTATATTGAGCATGACAACTACAAGGTTAGGGAACTGGCATCTATTACATGCTGCGATTTATTGGTACATGATGGAATCTGTAAGCAAATGTCAGTTAATGCTCTAAATACTGTTTCAGAAATTCTATCTAAACTGCTCACAGTGGCTATTACAGATGTTGTTCCCAACATAAGGTTAGAAATATTGAAACACCTTGATCAGAATACAGATTTCCAATTAGCACAGCCAGAAAATATACGACTACTTTTTACAGTTTTAAATGACGAAATATTCTCAATTCGTGTGCAAGTAATTAAAATACTTGGCAGACTAACTAGTGTAAATCCTGCGTATGTGATACCCTCATTAAGAAAAATTTTATTGGAGCTACTTACGGAATTAAAATATTTGACGATGGCAAGGAGAAATGAAGAGAGTCTCACTCTTTTATGTTCATTGATAAGTTCTACTAGAGGTACATGTAAACCATATTTGGAGCCAATATTACAAATTTTACTTGTAAAGGCAAAGGATAAATCAGGTGCTGTTTCCTCCATAGCATTAAAAGCAATTGGTGAACTGGCAGTTGTCACAGGAGAAGATATTAAAGATCATCTGTCTGAAGTTGTACCATTAATTATTGAAACATTTCAGGATCAATCAAATTCTTTCAAAAGGAATGCAGCCTTGAAATCATTTTCTCAAATTACGAGTGCGTCTGGTTATGTAATTGATCCATTACTTGATTATCCTACTTTATTGAGTGTGTTAATAAATATACTTAAATCAGATTCAACCCAAAATGTAAAAAGAGAGACGGTACATTTAATGGGTGTTATTGGCGCTCTGGATCCTTATAGACATCAAGAAGCTGAAGAAACATCAGACTCCCATATTACATTAGAACAAAATGCACCACCCATCGACATATCTTTGCTGATGCAGAATAGTTTGCCATCGTCTGATGATTACTTCCCAACTGTTGTAATTACAACTCTACTGAAAATTTTGAAGGATAGTTCATTAGTTGCCCATCACACAGCAGTAATACAGACTATAATACACATATATCAGACATTAGGATTGGCTTGCATTGGATTTTTACCCCATATTGTACCTGCATTCTTATACGCTATAGTAAATTGTCAACAATCACTTTTAGATTATTACTTTCAACAGTTAGGTGTTTTGATATCAATCGTAAAGCAACATATTCGTCCTTATTCAGAAGATATATATAGGGTGGTGCTAGATTTTTTACCAAATCCAAAATTACAGTTTACTATCATTTCTGTTATTGAATCATTCTGTACAGCGCTGGAAGGTGATTTCAAAATATTTATTCCAGAAACCTTGACTTGTTTCTTGAATATATTGGAGACTGACAAATCCCAAAAAAGGAGGGTTTCAAAGAAGATTTTACAGTGCCTAATCACGTTTGGACCTACACTGGAAGATAATTTTTACCTGATTTTGCCAACTCTTATTAGAACTTCTGAATTTTCTTCTTCAGATTTAAAAAAAGAAGCTATTGTTACCATCGGACAATTATCTAGACATATTGAACTATCTGATATATCTACGAGATTGGTACAAACCTCATTACGTCTATTGAATTCTAGAGACCCAGTCATCATTGAAGCAACTATGAACATGCTTTGTCTGTTATTATTGCAAATGCGAACTGGGTTTATGGTATATGTACCTAGTATCAACCAAGTTCTCGTGAAAAATACTATTATTCATAAAACGTATGACCAATTAGTAGATAAATTAATGGGCAAAGAAGATTTCCCCAAAACATTAATCTGGAATAGTGATACTCCTCAAGAACTTCAAATTAGTAACGCTAAACCACCCCCACCAGAAAAATTACCTATTAACCAAGAAGTTTTAAAAGCTACATGGGATTGTAGCCAGCAACGAACAAAGGAAGATTGGCAGGAATGGATAAGGAGATTGGCAATTCAATTACTCAAAGAGTCACCTTCCCATGCGTTGAGGGCCTGTGCCGGTTTGGCAAGTGTATATTATCCTTTAGCTAGAGATCTTTTCAATGTATCATTTGTGAGTATATGGACAGAATTATATACCCAATATCAGGAAGATTTTATAAAGTCATTTTGTGTCGCACTAAGCTCACCCCAAAATCCTCCCGAAATTCATCAGGCATTACTAAATTTAGTTGAATTCATGGAACATGATGAGAAATCGTTACCTATTCCCCTGCAGATACTGGGAGAGTATGCGGAACGGTCTCATGCCTATGCAAAGGCATTGCACTTTAAAGAAGCGAAATTCATTCAGGAACCAATTGACAATTCTATCGTAGAGTCTCTTATTAGTATCAATAATCAATTACACCAGAATGATGCGGCTGTTGGTATTCTGAAATACGTCCAAAAACATCATAATCTGCAGTTACAGGAAACTTGGTATGAAAAGCTAGAACGTTGGGAGGATGCGTTAGATGCCTATAATAATAAGTCTCTGCGAGGCGAGGATACAGAGAGTATTACTATGGGTCAAATGAGGTCATATCATGCCTTGAGTGACTGGGATAATTTATCAACCCTTGCTTCTAGCAAATGGAATAATGCTAGTCAAAATTTGAGAAAAATGATGGCACCATTGGCTGCTGGGTCTGCATGGGGCCTAGAACAATGGGATAAGATTCAAACATATATCAATGCTATGAAACCTATGACCCCAGACAGGGAATTTTTTAGTGCGGTTTTATCTGTACACAATAATAATTTTGAAGAGGCTGAAAGTCATATTTTCAATGCCAGAGATTTATTAGTTACAGAAATGTCTGCATTGATCAGTGAGAGTTACAACCGTGCATACAATGTAGTAGTTAGAAGTCAATTGATAACTGAATTGGAAGAAATAATTACCTACAAAAAGTCTCCGCAAAATTCTGAAAAGAGAGTTTTCTTAAAAAATACTTGGAACAAGAGATTGTTAGGTTGTCAGAGAAACGTAGATGTATGGCAGAGGGTATTAAAAGTGAGATCCCTTGTAATCAAGCCAAAACAAGATATGCAAATATGGATTAAGTTTGCTAATCTCTGTAGAAAAAATAATAAATTAAATTTAGCAGAGAAAGCATTAAATTCTTTATCAGATGAGACAATGGGTGCGCAAGTTATTCCTTCCAAGGCTACACCATCTGTCGTATATGCACAACTGAAATATTTGTGGGCATGTGGATCTAAACAGGAAGCTCTACGTTATTTAATTGGGTTTACATCTCGGATGGCTCATGATTTAGGCTTAGACCCAAGTAACATGATCGCACAAACAGTCAATAAAAATGCTACTGTTTCAAATGTATATATTGAGGATTATACAAAACTCCTAGCGAGATGTTTCCTAAAACAAGGTGAATGGAGAATAGCGTTACAACCAAATTGGAGAACTGATAATCCTGATGCTATTCTTGGTTCGTATCTTTTAGCGACACACTTTGACGGTAATTGGTATAAAGCTTGGCACAACTGGGCCCTGGCAAATTTCGAGGTTATTTCTGCAATATCAGCTAAGAGAAAGGCAGCGGAACAAGCTTTATTGAATAGAAGGAGACGTACGGGTGACGATGGTACCCAAGTTACAGATATCGACAGCACTATAATGAACTCTGAAGAAATGCTACAACGCCATGTGGTACCAGCAATAAAAGGGTTTTTCCATTCTATCTCACTGTCAAGCTCTCTACAGGATACTCTAAGGTTATTAACCTTGTGGTTCACATTTGGAGGTTCAGTAGAAGCTGCACATGCTATAAATGATGGATTCTCCATGATCAAAATAGATAATTGGTTAGAGGTTTTACCTCAATTAATATCACGAATTCATCAGCCGGACCAGACTGTCAGTAAGTCTCTATTATCTTTGTTATCCGATTTGGGAAAGGCGCATCCTCAAGTTCTTTTAAACCCATTGATTGTTGCTATTAAATCTGAATCTGAATCGAGAAGATTAGCTGCTATGTCAATAATTGAAAAAATGAAAATCCATAGTCCTACTTTAGTAGACCAAGCCGAATTAGTTAGTGATGAACTAATTAGGGTTGCAGTTTTATGGCATGAATTGTGGTACGAGGGTCTTGAAGATGCCAGTCGACAATTTTTTGGTGAACATAATACCGAAAAGATGTTTGCAACTTTGGATCCTTTGCATGATCTTTTGAAACGTGACCCTGAGACACTACGGGAAGTAAGTTTCCAAAATTCATTTGGAAGAGATTTGAACGATGCTTATGAATGGGTCCTGAACTATAAACGTACAAAAGATATTACTAATCTTAATCAAGCATGGGATATTTATTACAATGTGTTTAGAAGAATTAGTAGGCAATTACCTCAACTACAGACACTAGAATTACAACATGTCTCACCTAAATTGCAAGCAGCACGAAACCTTGATATTGCTGTTTTTGGTACATATGTTGTTGGTAAGCCAATTGTGAGAATTGTGTATTTCGATCCTGTATTCGTTGTAATTTCATCGAAACAAAGACCTAGAAAATTTTCTGTAAAGGGTAGCGATGGTAGATCATACCAATATCTTCTAAAGGGCCACGAGGATATTAGACAAGATAGTTTAGTCATGCAATTATTTGGGCTGGTTAACACACTTTTAGATAATGACCCAGAATGTTTCCAGAGACATTTGGATATTCAACGATACCCAGCCATTCCATTATCGCCAAAATCAGGTTTATTGGGATGGGTTCCCAATAGCGATACATTTCATGTTCTTATTAGGGAGCATCGTGACGCTAATAAAGTTCCTTTGAATATTGAACATTGGGTAATGCTCCAAATGGCTCCAGATTATGATAACTTGACTTGGTTGGAAAAAATTGAAGTATTCCAGTATGCTATGGAAAACACAAAAGGTCAAGATTTGGCGCAAGTGTTATGGTTGAAGAGTAGATCATCCGAATCATGGCTTGAACGGAGAACAGTATATACAAGATCTCTTTCCGTTATGTCCATGGTTGGATATATTCTTGGTTTAGGTGATCGTCATCCAAGTAATTTAATGTTGGACAGAATTACCGGTAAAGTTATCCACATCGATTTTGGTGATTGTTTTGAAGCAGCTATTCTAAGAGAAAAATTCCCAGAAAAAGTACCTTTTAGGTTAACAAGAATGCTTGTAAATGCAATGGAAGTGAGTGGAATAGAAGGAAGCTTTAGAATTACAAGCGAAAACGTAATGAGAGTCTTAAGAAATAATAAAGAGTCTCTGATGGCCATTTTGGAAGCTTTTGCTTTTGATCCTTTGATCCATTGGGGGTTTGATTTACCAACCGATAAGATTAGAGAAGAAACCGGCATTCAAATACCAACAACAAATCCGAGTGAATTGTTAAGAAAGGGTGCCATCACAGCATCAGACGCTGCTAAGATGGAAATTGAACAACAAACAGAAATCAGGAATGCTAGAGCTGTGTTAGTTCTTAGACGTATAACAAATAAACTAACTGGTAGTGATATCTTAAAGCATCGTGAACTAGATGTAGTGGATCAGGTCGATAAATTAATCATGGAAGCTACTTCCATTGAGAATTTATGTCAACATTATGTTGGTTGGTGTCCATTTTGGTGAATAATAGTGATAAATATTATATTACATACGCAATTACATATTTATATATGAAGATAAAACGCTTATTATTTAATAATTGTTTTCTAAAGTGGTGCATTTGTCGAGGAAACATATTTTTACTTCCTGATGATATTGTATTGGGCACTATACGATGAGACCTTTATCTTCCATTCTTCTAATATTGGGTGCTTTCCATCCTCAGGTAATTGGTAATCTGTATCGAATACATGTTTACTTAGCATATTACCTATCTTTAAGTCATTTAGAGCTTGACTGTAATCTTTTTTCAGCTGTTCATTTTCCTGTCCATATTTATAGTTTAAAGTTTGCAACCTACCTAGCAATCTTCCAATCTCAAATCCTATTGTTGCCCCCGTAGGAAATCCAGCATTGAACCCTTGTTGCAGGTTGGTTTCTTTTGAACTTACAATTCCATCCAAGTACCCTCGTTTATTGTGTTGTTCCCTAAGTTTTTGGAGATCACGAGAATAACCAGCATTTTCGTTTGATAACATCTCAGAGTCGGAATCTGAACCCCAAACGTCATCTAATATATCATCTTGGTTTGCCATTACTCTATATATTACTTTGTGTTCGGTTTCCAGAAAATTCTTGAGTAGGAGAGCAAGGTCATCGGTGCTCATTTTTTAATTAGTAATATAAATTTACGCTTAATATGGTCATTTTTTCAGTTCACCTGGAGAGTCCGAGTGATTTTAAATAAAGGAAATTGTAAACCCGATTTTGATATAAATTTATTTACCTTATATTGAATTGCACGTAATATAAAAAAGAATTATAGTAATGAACACGTTATTATCTATACATAATGAAGTAAATATATACCGTATTTTTTAGACTTTGAAACTACATTATTTGATCGTTTTTACATAGCATATTGATGATCAGTTCGTTTTCTATAGATAATTCAACTTAACGTCGAGATATGTGAAGTATGATCTCGCACTATTTCTTATTTTGATTTAGAACAGGACCTGATCTCTGTTGGTTTGAGGGACGAGGCATGTTTGGATTCATTGGGAAATTGAGATTTTGAGGCATTTGTTGTGGAAAAAATCCTTGTTGATGATTCATTTGGATGTCTTTATTATCCTTGCCATTTTGTTTCGGTTGAGGAGGATAAGATGGAAGCATCATTCCATTTGGAGGGTATGGCATATTTGGTGGCATGCCTTGCATGGGCAAAAACCCTGGAGGAGGTGGACCCATCATTTGCATGAACTGTTGTGGAGGAAGTTGGCCTGTATTCCCCTTGGATTTATGAGAGTCGTCTTTGTTAGAATTTTTACGACCCTTACCATTATCGGAGATAGGCATCTGGAAATTTGGACCTTGAGGTGTGAATCCAGCGAAACCTGGAGGTGGAGGCATGTTGAAATTTCCTTGCATCATATGTGATGGTGGCATTCCCATGTGAGGAGGCATTTGCATAGGCAAATTCTGAGCATTGTCATTCTTGCTTTTCTTATCCTTATTATTGAAATTATTTAAACCAGGGGGTAATACTTGCACTGGATGACCCATTGGTGGACCTACCATACCTGGAGGGGGTATTTGCATTTGATTAAATTGTCCATTCTTAGGGTTACCATTATTTTGTTGAATCTGGTTGTTTTCTTCAGCTTTTTTATTTTTGTTTAATAAGTTTTGGAAAAATACATTATTTCCTGGTTGCATGCCCATTGGTTGTAATGGCTGCTTCATTTGCAGGTTCATAG
This sequence comes from Maudiozyma barnettii, assembly GCF_903064755.1. Classification (NCBI taxonomy): domain Eukaryota; kingdom Fungi; phylum Ascomycota; class Saccharomycetes; order Saccharomycetales; family Saccharomycetaceae; genus Maudiozyma; species Maudiozyma barnettii. Next base: position 1,117,783 of record NW_024545241.1, on the reverse strand, counting down.
CCATTTGAGGCTGCGAATGCTGTTGTTGTTGCGGCTGTTGAGATGGTAGCAATCTATTGGAAGTCTGTAAGTTTCCTTGTTGACCCTGTGGTGATACATTTTGGTCTGGTGCAGAAGGTTTGTTGAAAAATCCCATTAATCTTGAGCTACTTGCCGGTTTGTTCTGTTGCTGTATGGCCGGCTGCTGTGAAGTCTTTATCTGTTCAGTATCATGCATATCTTGTTGTTCGTTAGTATTCGAGTTCTTCAATTGAGTCTCTAAAGGTTTTGACGAAGACGATGAAGAAGCATTCGAAAAGAAAGAGGTAAACCTCGAAGAAGAACTCCTTGATAAATCAGTTGGCAATTTATTGTCCGAACGATCAGCTTGAGGCATTTCGGTTTTATTGTCTTCTGAGCCGGTAGTTTTTTGTCCTTGTTCCGAAGTGGTGACTTCTAATGCCTTGTATTGAGAGGATAGATTAGTTGCATTAGTATCTTCGTTAGCAATGATATTCCCAGTATTCATTTGAGAAGATGTATTATTGTTGTCGTTCTTTGATAGATTTAAGAAATCAGATATTATACTTGATTGAGCAATTGTTGGTTTACTACTACCTGTTGATGAACTGTCATTTTTGTTAGAGTTTCCAGTCATATTAGGAGCTGTAGATGAAGACGAGGAAGTAGTGGAATTGGCACCTCCAAATTTCTTCTGGCGTTCCATTTCTTTCATTTGAGATTTCCAAGCTTCGAAATCCGCAATGGCATTTCCTGAAGATTCAAAGTTTGCATCGAATTCAAGTTCATCACTGGTCAAGGCCATGGACTTATTAGAATTTTTTTTATTCCCAGGTCCATTTGCGTGGTTGTTAATGTTTCTTCCATTTTTGTTTCTATTGTTATTTCTTCTTTCATTAGAGTTTACATCATTAGAATATGTTCTGGACTTATTGTTATTATTATTACTACTATTGTTTGGGTTATTATTTTGATTGTTTCTGTAATTCGATTTATTGTTACCATTATCAGGGAATTTTTGATATAACCTCCAAAATTTCTTTCTTGGTAAAGATTCGGCCTTCTCTTCAGTGTATTCCTTTGGAATAGTTTTTTTGATATTTAATAGTTCATTAATACTGTAAACATATATCTTTGAGCCAGTTGATGTATCTGGTTTATAGTCAACAATGGACTCGATAGTTTCTGTATGATTCTCATGGAATTCATCACTCGCAGAGGATGGATCTCCGTTAGTCTTTGAAGAATCATTTTTGTTCCTTAGAAACTTGATAAACTGTTGTAAATCAGCTTCCTGACCAGAGGGAACAACTACATTAGTCGTAGTATGAATAGATTCAGATTGAGACTCTGGTGCTACACGTAATGATGATGACATAATAGATGGGTCACTTAGTTCCATTTTTGAGAAATTAAGTCAATAAAATGCAAAATAAAACGAAAAAAGAGGAGTAAAGGATTCTATAGTGAGATGGTTCTATCTTAAAAAAAAATATTCAGTATTTAGCTTTAGCTTTAAGGATATTTATTTATTTTTTCTGTAGCACACGTCTGTATGTTTTAAAATCGAAAGGTTGATGTGTTATAACTCTTGTTGTGGTAAGTCTAGAAGATTTGTAATTTACTTGTAGTAGGAAATAAATATTATAGGATGTGATAACTTTTAATGAAGAAAAGTGAGTCTGTGATGTCGGTATTCAATGGATAGATAGTTACTAAGATGTTTCCACTTTGTCTCACCCTATTCTACCAGCTGTTTCGTTGAGTAAAAGAAACTTCTTTCATTGTAATTCGGGTCTCTCTCTGACTGTTTCCTTTTCGGTTTTGTTCGTTCTGTCAAAGAAAATGAGAGCGAAATAACAACAAAACGAGGGTAACACTTCTGGCGGTGTTCGAATTGTTTGAGTGGGAAAGAACTTGCAGGGAGATTAATGAGAAGAGGATTTTAGTAATAAGAAAGAAATGGATCAGTGGGATTTGGATATTATAAGTGACAAAGGAGACGAAAGTGTTGGACAAATTGGTTTATTGGTTAATCAAGACTATATTTGATTTAATCTAAGTTTATCCCCTTTTTATTACTTCCAGATATGGCTGACAACTTTAAGAAAACATTAATTTTACCATTGATTTCAACGGGTAATGTTCCACAATTAACGACAGATCTGATTTTACATTCTCTGTCAAATGAATTCCGTTTTGTGAAGTCACTAGATTCTACATATGTACATCCGTTTGTTGGTGCGTTGGATTACTCCCTTAATGATGGTGAGCCAATACTTTATAAATCCTATCCCGATAAGAAGTTTTCTAGTGCATTAGAACTATTTTACAATGATTCTAAAAATTTATATGTAATTCAACAGAGAACCCCTATAATACAAGGTTATATCAACAATTTTATTAAGGAGATAGTAATCCCTGTGATAGAAGAACTACGAATTACAGACGTGACAATTTTAGACTCCTACGGTGCCCTTGATGAATCAATCATAAATCATAAATTTAATAATAACACTAATATTGGTGTAAATAACGTTGATCCGTTTTATTCTATCGGTGTATGTAAGTTGGAAGGAATTGGTTCCTTAAGTGATGAGTTCGACTCTGTATTAAACTTGAAGACGGATCCAAATACAGCTATGCATTATACTAATTCTTTATTAGAATTCTCTCAAAGAAGTTTATTGCAAGAGATTTCTACTGATCAACAGATATTCAAGATAATTTTCCATCTAATTAATTCACAATTAGGAAGTTTGATGAATGTGAAGTATTGTTCATTCTTTGTGCATGAAGGTGATAACTCTTTGGATGCAAAATTATTTACATCCCATTTTAGTGATTTTGTTAATCCCAAAAATTCATCTATAACAGAAATTAAAGATTTTAAAACACCAATATCTTGGAAAGGTGTTTATGGCTTTAATGAAGTTCCCGCAACCTTAGAAGAAGGTATATACATATAAATGTACTATATATATATGTGTGTAGGATTAGTAGTACAATGTTATAACTAGGATGTTTGATATATATATTTTTTGTTGCAATAAGACTTTCAATTTGTGCAGAAAACAAAATTGGAATCCGTAACTGGTTCCTATTCATCGGCAAACTTCGTACCTCTTTTTTTGGATTTTCAAACCAAGAACACGTACTGCTTTTCACATCATTGCGTGGTAGATATGGTTCCTTTGTCGGATGTATTCTGTCGAATGCACCTTGAGAAATTCTAAAAATGGTGGTAGAAATCATGACGGTATCCTGGAACATATTATTAACAGTTCAGTTAAATAGTAGTATTCTCGTATATTTAGAAAACAAGAGTTTAAGGAACACATTATACATACTTTTATTTTTCTGTTGTTGTAGTATTTTTGTCCTTTTTACTTGATCTGTACATGAGCCCATTTGTTCATTAATATCATCAGATATAATTATTCCAAAAATGAAACCTTAATGAAGATATATGTGTTTTTTTAAACCAGTCACCAATATGAGCATATTATAACACTTTGAGATTATGATCAACTAAATTAACTAGCTTTGATAAAACAACTTCAATCCCTTCTAAGTTATTGGACAATTATGTGATCTGGACAGAGTTATACATTCAAACCTTGCATTTAATCCCTAGTCCAGAATTATTCTAGATGCCAATGTGCAGCGCCTCCATTTGAATCTCGAATATGTTTTCTAATGGGTGCAAGTAATAATAATACATTTTTGGCTTGACGTTCTTGCATTAAAGACAGAGAATACTGGACTTATATTCTAAATTATATTCTATTGGTTCTATAAATTATATAATAAAAGCCCCACTTACAAATATAAGAAAATGATAACCAATACATTTTGTTTTCTTAACATTAATCTCAAGCTACACCTTCACCTCTCGACCTAACACTAAATCAAATAAACGAATACTAGTCTAACTCCACTATGTCTACGTCGGCACAAAAAAGAGGGAAGATACTTGCTGAAATATAGCGGCAGCACTAAAAAGGCTAACATTAGTTTAACCTATATGAAGGAGAAGGTAGCTAATATAAGTAGAATTTAGAGTGTGCTGCACTGTCGTATATATAATAACACATGATATATACTGCATAATGTAGTATTCGTTCCCCCTACATTGGGTTTATTGGAGCTACATAGTCCAACGTTACTACGCACAAAAGATGAGCAGTTTAACAACAGCAACTCTGTTTAACATAACAGCAATAAATTAAGACATATATTCTCCCTCTAAAATTGAAAAAAATAAAACATTGATCATCCTTAATAGATAAACTATAATCTGAAAAAGTTGAAATTTTTCATGCCTGCTTGGCCAAGTGGTAAGGCATCGCACTCGTAATGCGGGGATCGTGGGTTCAATTCCCACAGGAGGCATAATCTGGTTTTTTTGATTTATAAATCAAACAGTCACGTGACTGATGAACTTAAAAACCCAGTGATGTAATATTTAATGACAGTAAAGAGTTTATTAACTTATGTAGTGTCTATTGTTTTTTAATAATATTGATGAATTTAAATAGAATAACTTTAATACAGAAATATATACAACTATATTTGAATTGGAGAAGCAATTGGTTTATAAGTTTTTCTTTTGATTTTCAACGGAATCTCTATTAGCATAAATCTTAGTTGTGAAAGGTTCTTCGAATTGTAAAGCAATATCATACATTAATTGTACAGCTAAAGTTACAGCTAAACCTGCTGGTTTAGCTTTAATTAAAGATATTCCTAAGAATGATAATGTAGAGCCTTGATACATAGGATTATTAGATACATTAAATGGGAATGAAGTTACTCTATCTTTCATTAATATACCAAAATAATCACCTAAATATGTACCTGTGACACCTAATTGATACATTGAAGATAATACCAGGATTTGACCTAATGTTATAGCCGCATAACCTATTTTTTGTAATAAATCTACTTGAAGGAAAGGTGACGTTTCTTGATTTTTTAATGCAAGGTTAAACATATGATCACGACCTAAACCTAGAGTGAAAATTATAACAGCCAATGTATAACAACCAGCTTTTGCTGAACCAGTGACCTTAGTGAGGAAATGAGTATTATATTCCAATCTAGCAACGATATTCCAAAAGATAGGGTTAAATGCAACCCATACCAATGAATAACGTAGATAAGGATCATTAAAATCCACAGCTTGAATCAAATTACCATATAACTCTTTTGTCTGTTCTAGCACAGCCTTGAAATCAACAGTTTCACTCATTATTAATGTATTATCTTACTCAAAATTTTATGTACACCGCAATATATTCTGTCAAAATTGAGAACTTCCAACTACAGAATGTCAAAACCAGCTCACCTTACTTCTTCATCATCCTCATCGTCCTCATCCTTTATATATGAATGAAGGGATCATTCACATGGGAGGTTTCCCTTGTATTCTGCTCCCCACCCTTTAAAGGTGGAAGAATCTATCTCGCTCTCTCTATCTGTGTGCCCTGGTCCTGTCCGAGAAAACAGTGGAAACACCCCACAGCACGGCGAACCAACCAGTCATTTCGCTAATCGCCGCAGAGTTACACGGCGATTAAAATCTGTTGAAGAAACCCGTCTGTTTGGTGATTGGAACAACTATTGTTCCCGTTTGTTTCTTGCACATGTGTGAATGTGAACGTGTCCAGGTAGATGAATCTATATTTATATTTATATATATAATGGTGATCGTGATCGTGGAGGGTCAAAGTTTGGCAACTTTTGTGGATTTGAGGTTGAACCTAAGACAGGTTTCTAGTAGTGAGGAGATAAACGTTTGAGCGGGGGGAGGGGAGTGTTCATCTCCGCGGATTGAGCTCGCATTACGCAATTTGGGTGCTCTCTTTCTCTTTTTGAACTCGTTTCCCAATGATCGCCCTTGTTTGGCATATATAAAGATAGAGATAGATATACATAATAATAAATGAAAGAGCTTAAGTATTTTTTTATTCCTACCACTATTCATAAATACGGCATATATACACACATACATATATATTCATAACTACACACATACATATACAATGGAACATCCTGCTATTAGTCTTTGTATTCTTTCTACAGCCGGTGGTATGATGGGCTTCTATCGTAAGAAGTCGATGGTCTCTCTAGTGGCTGGTCTTACAGTCGGTGGTCTCTACGGTGTCTCAGCGTACTTATTACATGGTAATAAGGACTACGGTCTAGAGATTGCTTTGGGGACGTCTGTTTTATTACTAGGTGGTGGTATTGCTAGAGGTATCCCTGTCCGTTTTAAGAAGATTGTGCCTTGTTCTTTGACTTTACTTGGTGGTTTAGGAACTTTTTACTACTATAAAAAATATAAGGAATTTTATCCATAAATAAACGAGACTTCGTTTATCTCTTTTCCTTCTGTATTTTTTCTTTTGTATGTTCACATCAAACTGATATCAGTGTAACAATATCAATAGTTTTGTTATGACCATCATCAATCCTGTATATACATTCACACATGCACTATATATATATATATATTAAATATTCAAAAGTTTTATTTTTCTATTTTAAGGATGTTAATGTATGTTTAGGGAATGGATTAGTCCTACTAACAACCATACATTTATTGCCATGTGATAAATACCCTTTGATTAATTTTTTACTAATTAAACATGCTAATTCACATTCTAATTCATTCATTGATTCCATGTCATCACTTGGTTGAACTTTCATTCCGACTAAGATCAATTCAAAGGGTAATATACTTGTCTTATCATTCATTTCATAAATTTGTTCGACTAATCGTAACAATACACGCTCTCTTAATAATTGCATAGCAACATAAACACCATTCTTTAAAAAAAATATTTCATATTCTCTATTGAAAAGAATATTGTCAAATTTCTTTAAATTCCCAGTCTGAAAACATTTAATAACGGAATGATAATATTTTTGACACATCCATTGGTGAGTTCCATGACTTTCTTTCTTATCTTTATCTCTCTTTAAATGTTCATTTTGTATCTGCAACAGTAATTGATTACCAACAAATATTCGATGTGAAAGAAGTCCAAAGGGTATCAATAATATAAGGATTTGATTCATTTGTTTTAAATATGTTGTATCACAACCAAATAATGCTTGATTCAAATATGTGAAGGCACTTTCATAATCATTCTCTATACAACCATAATATTGTCCCATATAATAATTGTACGTCACTTCCTGACCATTATATTTAGAACATAATGATTGGTCGCACGGCATTAAGGGTTCAAATCGATCCTCTTGTCTTGATTTGACAACTTTCACAAGGTTCTTAATCATATCTCTGTTTTCAAGCCAATGATATAGCTTGAATTCTAAGTTGATAAACATATAGACGCCCCCACGACGATTCTCATCCTTTATAGGGTTTCTATCATTTAAACATAAAGTAAATGAACGATGAACACTACGAGCACACCGTTCAATATAGGATGGGGACATTTTTAAAATCTTAGTCACATGGGAAGTTACTTTCACAAGTTCTCGGGCCAATACAAATAATGGGTATATAATCCAATTAGTCTCTCTTTCAGCAATACGATTCATTAATAGTAATTGTTGATCAATGGATTCAAATAAGAATTTGTAATGTGAAACACGCAGAGCTCGACGTTTATTTGACCGATTGTCGAACTCCACAATGTTCTGCCAAATCTTCTTGCTTAAACAATACACTTCTTCAACTTTCTCATCTTGATGTTCATTGTTTAGCATGTATAATATTTTACTTGGTTCCCTCACATTATATTGAAAATATCGAATCATATAGTTATCAAAATACTTTTCCTGGAAATAGTCTCCAAAGTCAACAATTGACTTCATTTCAGTCATTTTTAAAGAAGTATTATATAGGGGACGGTAATGATGGATTTGTAATGATAATCAGAGTTTGTATGCCTTCCTAGCTTGCGTACATTTATAATTCTTATCTCATCTTCCTAATTCATTTTATGATTGTTTAATTAATCAAATATTTTTTTTCATTGGTTTTTGTTTGCTGTGATCTAAACCCGCAACATTATTTTTCAAATCAGGATTTTAAAATGTGATTCCTATCTATCTCCCTTCATAATGGCCAATATATATATATATATATCAAACAGTAGATCAATTGCTTATCCCAGTAACCTTTAAGTATCCTCAAAAAGGTAGTTCAAGAGAGAAACATGTCCAGTCCACAACGAAATGTTAGTACTCCACTGGAATTGCATGAACTTAATCTTGTAACCAAACAAAATGTCCCTGCATTACCAGCAAGAAATAGATCAGGAGAACAGCAACAGCAACGCCAAGATAATCGATCCCCTTTGTCACGTCAAGTAGGTAGTTCTAATGAAAAATTTCCTCCTGTGACTCCAAAGAAGAATTTGATTGCGCCTGTCACACCAGTAAAGAAACCTATGATGAAAGAAAAACCAGAGGATGAAAATAGTACTATCTACAAATTAGCTTCTAAGAAAAGAGAAATAAATGAATTAGAAGAAAAGTTGAAATTTTTAAAGATGGAATTACATGAGTTGGAAGTAGAGTTTCGGAAGTCCCAACCTCAGATGGCTCAATCTCAAATGATTCAAAGGCAAGTCCAATTTCAAGAAACATTTGACGGACTAAAATCAAGATTCAACAATACAATTAGTTCGTTCACGGCACCAACTAATACTGAGGGTAGTCAACCCACTCAAGGAAACAATGGGACGATAAACGCAGGACAAACTAATAGATTTTTCAAAGGACTGATGGAGAAATTTAATGAATTTAATGTTAATGAGGACGAATTCGATACAAAAACCAAACGAGAAGATGTAAATAATGCGTATTATTTAAAACAGGGGTATGAACTTGATGACGAAGAAATCGAAAAGGAAGCACATGATGAAGCAAGGTTTTTAAATAAAATTGATGATTCTACAATAAATTCTATTAGAAGGTGACACTACAATTTTCTGGTGAAATATTTCCTTCAATGTTTTGTAATATACTCCTCAAGTTTGCAATATCTAATATTATTTAATTAATATGTAAACTCTGTTCCTAAAATCAATATTAAAATTCGTTTACATCTGGAGACAAAGTTGGGTGTTTTTGAATAATAACCAAAATTAATATTTTGTTCAAATATCACAATTTATAATATTTTTTCAAGAAATATACACAAAAAAAATAAAATATAAGATATCTTATTAAATAAATGACTAACTTTTGTAAACATAATTATAAAAATCTATAAAGATTCATTTAAGCAAATAATTCAAAGATTATTCGAATAATTTACAATGGAATTGAAAATATTCAAAATTTCACTAGTATAACTATCCCCGAGATCATCGGAACTACTGGAATCGGAATCTATCTCTCTATATATAGTTCTCACTCGTTCAAATGAAGAATCAATAAATCTCGTACAATCTACAACATTTTTAGAAGATGATGAATGCTTTAATAAGAATTTCCCGTTCTTAAATATCCTCCTCATTCTTTGAGATCCTTTATCCTCTATTTCATGTTGTTTAACCATCATTTCATATATTTCTCTTGTCTGAAGGGATATTACCAATGTCTTGACCACCGAAATATTTGGATTCAAACGCAAATCCTTTCTCATAGTTGTCAAAATATGACTATCTGTCTCATTGCCATACGGATTAGCCTGTATTTGATAAAATCTATTCAAATTTGGAAGATATGCAGCATATCTTGGTAATAATTCATTAAATTTGACAGACTCTTGTATTTCTTCATTAAGATTGATATCAATGTCAATAACAGATGCCTTTGATGATTTTTCATGTGGTGTAATTATTCTAAAGTTACTAGGGTGATCAGCGGTTAAAATATCATCTGATTCAGGGGCGCAAATTACATCAAATGCATTATCAAGCATTGTGGACTCATCGATCCTTTGACAATCTCTCTGGATATTAAGATCCTTCAGCGGTGATGGAAAGGACGTTCCATCATTAGCAACCTCGGAAGTACTATAAACATTAGGTGTCAATGTTCTATTAGTTGGCGCATAATATAGATCAATACTGTTCATAGATTCTGGGGTTCCATCCCAAAGAGATTCTTCAAAGTCCATCATAGATATAGATTCTTGAGATGCGTGATATGGAACTGGATTGTTCCGAACTAATCCCATCTGATGTAATGATGTACTACTTGATGTTTTATGAAAATTATTTGTTGCTTTCATTCCATTAGGTGGAGCTCTGAATAAAGGAGACTCCGATTCTGTGACTGAGGGACTTTTAGAAAGCATCCTTGTAATTGATGGTCTAGAGGCAAACCACGAACCATATGAGTTTTGTTGACTTGATAAAGAAGATGATAAGTATCGAACAGAATTATGTCCAGATTTAAACGAGGAAGGTTGAATTACATCTGCAGTGGTTGAATCAGCTGGCGATATTGCAATTGAAGCTGATGAAGAACCCATGCGTTGTGGAATTTCCCAACCATTTCTTGAATAATTATATCTAGAAGAATTCGACATGGTGGATGTCATTGATGTGAAGGAAGAAACTGAAGATGGCGAGGATTCGATAGAACCCTTGTTAAGAGATGATCGTGACTGCATAGCTATTCCTTCAACTTTCTTTACAGGCGTAGTTATCTTTTCTCTACTACGTGGTTGATTTATCAAATTTAAATTCTGCCGTATTTTTCTATTTAACAGTCCACATAATAAAAATATTAACTTATTCGCAACTGTAACATTCCCGGACAAAACTATTATCCTTGAATTTTCTTTAGAGTTACCATCATCAGACGCCAACAGCATACGTTTATAATTAACTATGACTGTCGCTAGAGAAGTTTGTAACAAATTCAACTTAGGCCCATCTTTTAACTCTATCCATTTAAAACAACCTCTGAACCAAGTTTCCACAAATTTTATATCATCAGGTGGGAAAAGGAACAATCTTGGGATTTCGAATGTTGATTTAAAACAAGGTAACAAATAATTTTTCAATATAGAAATAATTCTTTCAAATTCCATGGAATACGTTTGAAGGAAAATATTTTGCAAAGTAGGAGCGGAATTTCCAAGCATATTTTTATTATTAAAAACATGATTATCTTGAATATCATGCAAAGATTTCTTACCTTTCAGCCCACTAGGATTCCTCTTGTGTTCCAGTATAATTTTTGTCAATATTCTTTGGGATTCATCCCACCAATTTTGAATAAAACACCATATTTCTGTTATAACCGGTAATAGAAACTTTGGTAAACATAAATTAATGGCTATTCTATTATAAGGAGAATTAAGATAAAATATTCTTGTCAATATCATATAATCTGAATTTGGAATGACTCTAAATTTTTCATTTTTATTATATTTCTTTGAATTCATCACTCTAAATAGGGAACAAAACATATATTGCCTCAATTCATTTGGTCTAATTTTACTAATATCGGAATGTCTTGGATAACTATGATCTAAGAAAAGTTTAAAGTTACTTCTACATGCCATCTGTTCAGTCTCTTCAGCGACAAGGATTCTAAATGGATACGTAGGATTCAAAGAAATAAAGGATTCATTCTCCATGTTTTTCGATATAGGCATCATCTTGCAACCAAAGAGTTCTAATTTTGAATCATCTGCAATTTGACTTAAAATCTTTGGATAATTTCGTATACTATCCTTACGATTTGGAACAGTTGGTGTGTCCTCTTCCTCTTCGTTATTAATATCACTTTCTTCATCCTTCCCTAACGAATTATCTGTGGTATTCACAGGAGAAACACTATTATTACTCTTGGAACTTTCTAGCAAAGATCTTAAAAACATAGATGCAGATTGTGACGATATATTATTATTATTATTAGTATTATTATCGTTATTCAAAGTTACAGCAGAAATACTAGGCGATACATCATTAGAGATAGTCTTTCTATCAGAATTATTACCATTTGAATCCTCTCTTAAACTATCAATCATATTTTTATTCTCTATTGAATAATTTGAATTAGTTTCGAAATTATCTACATATTTCATTGAAGACTGCCTTGTAACGGTACTCTTTACACTAGGTGGTCGAGGACTGGGACTAGAACTAGAATTAACAGTGGAAGTCCCATTATTTTTCAGTAAATTCCCTAACATTTTTTCTTATTTTTAAATTTTACTTGGATATAGGAACGAATGCACCTCTTTATTAGTAATAATAATCTAAATGAAATGCAAACAAATAATAACACAATAAACTAAATTTCTTTATGGTAACATATATTGAAATCAAACCATCCAGCCTACAGCAACCAAACAAATCTAAACTAAACTAAATTAACCCTAAGGAAATAATGCTCTTTAAAATAACGAGGTTCACTAACGCAAACTCCAAATTATAACACTAGGCAAAAAAATAAATAAATCCAAACTTGTATATAATCATAAACTTACAAGCTCGAATCCCATTGAAATAGCCCAAACTCAGCAAATAATAATAATAATAGTATGACAAATTTCCCTAATATGTGTCAAAAAAAGGTCACTTTAAGATCACTGGCGTTATTTTAATAATAAACTAGGATATAATTCCCCAGTTATTAATAAATTTGTGATTTACTCTTTGCCACAACTCACTATGCAAACCTTTAATTGTAACAATATATACACTTCCCAAGTTCACTGTGTATGGTTTCAATCAAACAACCACTAATTCTGCAGCAACATCCAAGATTCCGTAACCTTTAACTGAAACTATAATCGCCCTCTTCCATCATCATCAAAAGGGTCACAAGAGTTGTTCATCATCAGCATCATCATCATCATCAACTTGCATCAGGGAAAATCGTGGAATTTCAAATTTCCTCAAAAATTTCCCGCTTCTTTTCTCCGTGCTGTGCTGTGTGCTGCGCTCAATAAGATCCGCCTCATTACTATGGATGAAACGGGCCAAATTTCAGCAGGTGCGAAAAGAGGTGAAGGGATTTTATAAACCATTGACAATCTAAGGATAATCTATTATATAATGGAACCGAGTTTTTACTCTTTGACTCTTTAGTTCTCCAATAGCTCTTCAAAAATTATTACCACCCAGTACTAAAATAGGATCCATCGATCTCTGTTTCTTTCTTTCTTCCATATTAAAGTGATACTCTCTTTCTTTTTTCGTTAATTCAAGATATCAGAGGTAAAGAGAAAGAAAACCTGAATTACCCACTAAATCATCTGAAATATAACTCATTTCTCTCCTGCTGAAACAATCCCAATATTAGTATGGATATGAATTTCACTGAGAATGTCCCCAAATGGGTGACTTATTCTGCGGTAAACTCGATTCTTTGTATCCTGGGTGCGTTTTGTGTTCCATTAATATCTATTATATCGGGTCGAGATTCAAACTCTAGTCACAATACAAAATTGGTCAATTATGGTCTTTCATTGAGTGCTGGATCTATGGTGACTACCGCACTATATAAGATGTTACCTGTAATTAATCATGAAAATAGATTCATAGTATTCTTCGGGGTACTGTTCGGTATTTCTCTATCATTATTTTTGAATTATATCGTACATTCTTTCGCTAGTCAATCATTGATCCATTGCGCTCATCATGAAGATGATGATGGAGAACATAATGAACATCACCACCACCATCACAATGATGATATTATTGTACACAGTGCTACTCCTTATGGTTCGATAAATAACAACAATAAGGTTAAACAACATGATAATGCTCGTTCAAATTCAGTTCAACATTCATCCAGAACTATTCCTAGTATATCATCCTCTACACGTCCAGATAATCTAAATCGTAGAACAAGTATCATAGATTTGTTAAATAAAGCCAATCCGTTAACCAAGACAAACTCTGGTACAGATTGTACTCCTTTGTTAAAAGCAGATAAAGATACTTGTATTGGTCAAATATCTCAGGCTAGCTCTAAAAAATTGGATCGCACAGAATCTAATGGTACAGATCAAAATAAAACATCTTCGACTCATGGAACAAAAAGTACAAGATCACAAGTGATATCTTCTAATATCGACAATATTCAAGAAGAAACAGAAGATGATCGTAACAATAACTACAATAATAATAATGGTAACGAGGGACAAACACAAGAATATCTCGGGTTAGGTAATGAAAGTTATGCTCCAACTGATGATGAAAGTTTCTACCCAGGACAATGTAAGATGGCATGTATGGAAAACACCATTGGTTATGATTTAGAAAATTTATCAGTGTATCGTAAAAAATATTTTTCTGGTAATGACAAGATTTCAATCCATGATAATAGCTCAACTTCATCAAATACTTCATCGATACATATTCCCGATAATACTAACGATATACATTCGGATCATAACTCTCACCGATCATCTCACTCACACCTTCACCATCATCATCATATTCATGACTTGGAACATGACCTAGCAATGTCCTCTAGTGCGACAGCACATTCATTGGCTTCAGTACCATTCCACTATCATCATGTGGAAACACCTTTCTCCAAATTATTGTCTATTGGTATGCAAACATGCCTTGTTCTGACATTACATAAATTCCCTGAAGGTTTCATTATATTTTACACAAACAAGTCTAAAAGTGATTCAAAGACAATCGGATTTTCAATCTTCATAAGTCTCGCCATTCATAATTTTGTCGAAGGTTTTGCAATGACGTTACCATTTTACTCAATCTTTGAGAATAAGTGGTTATCTATTTTAATCACAACTGTATTAGGTGGTGGTTCACAACCGTTAGGTGCGTTAATCGGTTATATGATCTTTAAAAATAAGGATAATAACAATCCAAATGGTAGCGATGGCGAACCAAACATGGATTTATTGCTAAGCATCACCTCAGGGTTTTTACTAGTAATTGCATTGCAGATGTTCCAAACTGGTATCGGTTTCAGTGATGGTCATCATCACCACGAAGATGATGATTCTACCGAAATTCGTCAAACTCACAGTTTAGGTACTACATGTCTAAAATGGTGCTGTGCTGGTGTTTTACTGATATTAGCAAGCTCAATTTTTGTTTAATAGACATCTTATGAAGATTACTCTCACGAAATATTCACATACACACACACACATATACAAAAAGTCGGAATATTATATAAAAGGATCTTGCTGTACCTTCTCGTTTCTATTTCTAATTTTTATTTCATAAATGCAGATCTATATTAATTCGATATATACTATAGAACAATAACATATTTAAAAACAATGTCAGTATACTATCCTCACAATTGTCTAGGTAATTAATTATTGTATATATGTAATTATTGGTTCAGTTCAATATATTAGATGCAGTTTCAGTGAAGGGATTTTCTTCGTTAATCGTGTCGTCGATTTTAGAGTTAGTCAAAGTTGTACCATCAACTGTTTCACCGTCATTCTCTTCGTTATCATCATCCCCTTTTTTACTTAGTTCAGCATCTACATTTTCAGGAATGGAAGAAAATTCGATATTTGTGGTTCCTCTCATTTCATCTGCAAGTGGTAAATTGAAGTTGTACTTACCCCATTTATAATATAAGCCCGTAATACAGATTAGGCATAAAATATAAACTATGATTGCATAATTCATGGACCGTACTGTTACTGGGACACTAACAGGCAAACAAACAGAAAACATCGATAATAATAACCATAGAATAGATACAATATTGATAGTCCAACCTAATTTGTATCTAATCTTAACAGGTGCATTCTTTAGGACTCTTCTTCTTCTGAACAAAACAAGGATTAATGGGATGCATGTCCCAGAGCAAAGACAAAGAACAGCTGCACCTATAAATGCATTGAAAGCTGCAGTTGAGAATAATGCCAATAATCCAAGGATATATGAAATTGCCATACTTAACAAAACTGAGTTTGCTGGAACCTTTGATTGAGATTCTGGATCCACAAATGTCCATAAATCATGTCTCGGAATTGCATGATCACGACTGAAACTGTATACTGCACGAGAAGAGGTTGTGATAGAACCGATACCAGAAAAGAATAAATTACCTAGTATCATCAAAACTAAGAAAAACGAAACGATCATAGAATCGGTAGATTTCACGAATATATTAACTATTGGGAGAATGTTATAATTATTTTCATTAAATAAATTTTCAACATCAGGTAAAATAATCATAATTGGAATTAAAAATATAACCCCTGAAAAGGCAGATATCAATACAGAATTTGACATAGCCCTTGGAATATCTTTTTCTGGAGCATTAACTTCATCTGCTAACGCTGGAAGCATACTAAACCCTTGAAGAGTGAAATTTGATTGTTGGAAACCAATAATGAATGAAATAAACGCACTGGAATATCCAGAGAGTGAATTATCGAAATGGAATAATGCATATTTAAGGGATCTATATTTTTCCCTATGGAAAATCAGTAATAAAATATCAATAAAAATGATGGCATATATGATCCAAATCACACAGACTTTATTTATTATCTCGATGAATCTTGCAAACTTTAAATTTATAACTCCTACAATTGTAACCACCAAATAGAATACTATGACTGTATACCATATTAAATACGTTTCTGATATTAAATCTTTATTAGTCATTAGAATTAAAGAAATTGTTAGTTGAGCACCTGCAAAAGTGATACTAGTACTCATTGTCCAATTTCCTATTAACATCAGCCATCCGGTATACCATGATGCAGCCAATTTGAAAGATTCAGGTGCTAACATAGCACTACCAACATGGATTTCCATTGGAAACTTTGACACAATTTCCCCTAAGGAAAGAGAACAAAACCAAATACAGATCCCACTAACAATGAAACCTAATATAATAGTTAGCGGTCCACCATTTTTCAAGCCAATTGCCATACTTGTACACATACCCAAAACAGGACTCATCAGACCAAACCCTAGACCTATTACAGAACTTCTTGAAAGGAAAGATTTATCTAGTTGTTGCTCGTATTTGAAATGTTCAACCTCCTCCACCTCATTTTCGTCAGATTCTTCGTGTAATATTGTATGCAAGTTCTCAAACAACTCATCCGGATTGAAGGTATGTCTTGCAACATTCAAACTATTCCTCACGTTGTTTGTTATTATATTATAATCACGCATTACTGAAAAAGTGTATGTAGTTTATGAACGAACCCTATGCTTCTGATATTTCTTAATGTATTCCCTTCCAGATGTTAGTTCTTTTAAAGTATTTCACTTGAATATTTAAGATTTAACAAAAGTTTAATATGATCCTTATCGATAAGAATCCTCCTTATTTATTATCTGTGTATCCTACCTATCCTATGTTATATTTAACGTTTTAACTTGTTCAGGCTTAGCTTGATTCTTCTTAAAATTCTTATTGTCCATCACATATTATATTATTATTATTATAATGGCGACCCAAAAAGGAAATTACTTGCAGCCCGTTAACTGCAGTTTTATTTGTAGAATACGGAAATACTTTCCTATTCAGGTAATTATTCTACATATCACGTGCAAAATAGAACCAGTAGTACTGTTTCAAATATATATATATATATATTGTTAAACAATAGAATTACATACATTTTAAATAAGTTTGAACATCTTCATGCCTCTAATAAACGAAAAATTAAATGCAATTGAATAACGATAACTTCGATTCTTCGTTGTGAAAATGTTATACAGATATTGCTTAATATTGCAGGGTTTTCGGTAAGTTTAGTTAAGGCGCCGTAGGGAAATTTTACATTCAAAAAAATTTCAATGATGTTATGATATGAAAACAATATATCTGATGAGATAGACAAAAGGTTACACTAGCAAACATTTAAACAATGTATAATTGAACACTATATTCGTTATTCGACACATCATCAGCATAGCATATTGTGGTGAACAGCTCGAACCTTTGGTGTATCGTTGTATTTTATAGTGCGAAGCTTTATCCAGCTTATTAGAAATCACCAAGGATTTTAATATAAAATTCACAATATGGACGACGAAGGCCAATATGACGAGTTTGGTAACCCTATTGGGAATCTAAACAATTATTCAGATATAGAAAGTACTAGTGATAGCAATTCTGAAACAGATGATTTAAATATTGATGAAGAAGATATATCAGTACCCCCATTTGTTGAAACAGTAGAAGATGAAGGAGACGTAGAAATGGAAGAACTTATAATACACAATGAAAATATTGACGAAAATGAAGTAGAAGTGCTAGTAGAAACTAATAATACCCAGGCTATAAATGAACCACTAGTCAAATCACAGATATATAAAACTAGAGGTGAAGAATATTCATTATTCCCGTCAACAAAGAAAGATATACCTAGAATATCATATGATAAAGATTATATGATCGAATTATTGAGATTACCTGAAAGAATAAGAAATGTAGCTGTAATAGGACCGTTACATTCGGGGAAAACTGCTCTTGTTGATTTATTTGTACAGGATGCACATGATAAACTCCCTCATATGAGTAATAACATAAAACAAGGTTGGACGGCCTTGAGGTATATGGATAGTTTCAAACAAGAAATCGCAAGGGGTATAAGTATAAAATTGAATGGACTAACCTTTATGGGTACCGATTTGAACGATAAATCAATGGTGTTAAATGTACTCGATGCCCCAGGTCATGTCAACTTAATAGATGAATGTGCCGTAGCTTTAGAAGCAGCCGATATTGCAATTATTTCTATAGATATTGTCGAAGGTATTACATCTGTAGTTAAAAAACTGATCGATATATGTGAGAAAAAGGGAAAACAATTTATCTTTTTGATTAACAAACTTGATAGGCTTATTCTTGAAATGAAAATACCGCCTATGGATACATATTTGAAGATAAAACATACAATCGAAGAGATCAATGAACTTACCACTGGGAATTATTCTCCAGAACTTGATAATATTGTATTTGCATCAACAAAACTGGGATTCACTTTCACAGTGAGGGAATTTGTGAAATACTATTATTCAAGAAGCATTCCAAATGATAAAATAGAATTATTCATTAAGAAATCATATGAACATGTTACTTTGAACAAAGGGAAGTTCCAAAAAATTGTAAATCCTGCTTTGCAGAAACCAACTTTTCATGATCTTTTCATTCTTCCATTATACAAAATAATGAGCTCCACCATTGCTTTAGAGGAAAAGACTTTGAACGATTTTGTATTGACGTTACAGAATCAATTTGGCATAGTTATTGAAAGTCCTCAAGATCTTTTAAAAATGGATCCATACCCACTTCTAAGATATATCTGTAAATTGATTTTCCGTGAGAAACAGACTGGTCTATATCATTCCATTAATAATATGGAACCCACAAACTATTTTACTTACACCAAGTCAAATAAGGGATTGGTAGCCAGAGCATTAAAGACATTAGATTATGGAGGAGAAGAATTTTCTCTTGTAAAAATATTATCAGGCGAATTATTTGTCAATACTAATGTACATATAATTGATTCAGGTAACGAGGTTGATGAAGATGATACCGATAACGATTCCATAAGTGCACGAATTACAGAAATTGCATTAATGGAAGGTAGATACACTATTGATGTTAGTTGTGCCGGACCTGGTCAAATTGTACTTGTTAAGAATATTTCAAAATATTTTGATAAATCGGCTACTCTGTATTCTGGCATTAAGAGATCAGAATTACCAATTTTTGGTCCTATTGACTACATTAATAGAGCATGTTTCAAAGTTATTATTGAACCAGTAATACCAAAGGAACTGCCAAAGTTGTTGGACGCCTTAGTTAAAGTCTCGAAGTACTACCCAGGTCTTGTGACTAAGATTGAAGAATCTGGTGAACATGTTATATTAGGATTTGGTGAGCTTTATTTGGATTGTTTATTGTATGATCTAAGAAACACATATGCACATATTGAAATCAAGATATCTAACCCAGTTACAATATTCTCAGAGGGTGTCGATAAGGAGTCTTTTACCGCAATCCCTGTAGAATCTACCAATAAGAATATTTCCATGAGTATTAGTGCTAAGCCATTGGATTACAAATTACTAAATGATATAAGTCAAAATAAAAAAAGTGAAATGGATTTAGAAAAAGATATCTTAACAGGTAACGTTAGAAAATTAAGTAAAATGTTAAGAAATGAATACGACTGGGATTCCTTGACGGCAAGAAATGTGTGGACCTTCCACCATAGTAATATATTTGTTGATGATACTTTACCGGATGAAACAGATAAAGAAGTGTTAATGCAACATCGACAACAGATTAAACAGGGGTTTTACTGGGCCGTTAAAGAAGGGCCATTGTGTGAGGAATACATGTACGGTATCCAATTTAACTTATTAAACTTTAAAATAAATGACACCGAAGAAGTCAAAAACTTAGGAAGTCAATTAATCCCGATGGTTAGAAAAGCATGTTATATTGCTATGATGACAGCAAAACCCATTATTATGGAACCAATATATGAGATTAGTATTATCATTAAGACACAATTAATCCCAATTGCTAAAGAGTTACTCAATAAAAGAAGAGGGGCCAAAATATTTAGTTCAAGAAAGATTGGAGGTTCACCTTTAAGTGAATTAATTGGTAGGATACCTGTGATAGAATCTATCGGTATAGAGACCGATTTGAGATTAAGCACACAAGGTGGTGCAGAATGCCAGTTACAATTCTGGAATAATAATTGGAGACGTGTCCCAGGGGATGTCTTAGATGAAGACGCTATTATACCAAAATTAAAACCCGCTCCATATGAAAGTCTAAGTCGTGATTTTGTTATGAAAACAAGACGTAGAAAAGGTATCTCCAATGATGGATTTATGTCGAATGATGGTCCTTCATTGAGTAAGTACATTGATCCAGAATTATTCGAACAATTAAAACTTAATGATTTAATATGAGATTACGTGGGTACATAATATTTATTATTATTTAATTATGTATATAAATAATACATAATTTTCATGGATTTTAACGAAGCAAAAATTCAAGTATATTAATAGTCCCACTGCCAATAAGTTCTATAAGTATATTAATTTCGTTGCTACCTCTTGGAATCAAAATTCGGGTTATTATCGCTATACACGTCTCCTTAGAAGTTTTTTTTTTTTCAAGTTTTCTTCTGTTCTCAATGGCGAAAATTTTGTAATACCCATAGTTGACAAGCGATGAGATGAGATGAAAAATTAATTGAAAATTTTCTGTGCAATGTATGAAGTACGTATATATGCATTTTAGTATACAAATAACTGACATAAGAAGTCTTTCTTATAAATTAATAATTACACAGAACAAGCCAGCATCCAAAGCTTATATAGAATTGAATATTGATTAAAAATGGCCAAGGGTTTTAAGTTGAAGGAGCTGTTGTCTCACGAAAAGGAACAACAAAAGATCGATAAGGAAGACGC
Source organism: Maudiozyma barnettii (assembly GCF_903064755.1). NCBI lineage: Eukaryota > Fungi > Ascomycota > Saccharomycetes > Saccharomycetales > Saccharomycetaceae > Maudiozyma > Maudiozyma barnettii. Next base: position 1,096,406 of record NW_024545241.1, on the reverse strand, counting down.
TATCAAACTTTCTAAACAGAAGGAGGCCGAAAAGAATGCTACTGTTAAAGTCATCTCAAGTAAAGATCTAGAAGAGGCTAATGAAAAAGAAGCCGCTGATGCTGCTGCTGCTGCTTCTGCCGCAGCTGAGAAGGCTTCTAAGGATGAAGAAGGTGAAGAATACAAGAGTGAAGCTCTTTCCAAGAAGGATCAAAGAAAAGCTAAGAAACAAGCTAAGAAACAAGAATCCCGTCTAGAGATTGAAAGACTAGCTGAAAGTGAATCTGAATCCGAAATCGAGAATGATGTTGAAAGTGAAAAAGAAGAAGAAGAAGAAGAAGATGTTCCATTATCCGATGTTGAATTCGATTCAGATGCGGATATCGTACCATACCAAAAGGTTACTATCAATAACGTCAAAGCTTTGAACCAAGCCCTTGATAATGTTCAATTACCTTGGGGTAAGCATTCGTTCCAAGAACATCAAAGTGTTATCTCTGAGGAAAATACTGATGCAAAGATCAAGGATATTTATGACGATACTGAGAGAGAATTAGCTTTTTACAAACAATCCTTAGGTGCTGTTGTACATGCTCGTGATGAATTGAAGAGATTAAAGGTCCCATTCTTGAGACCTTTAGATTATTTTGCTGAGATGGTTAAGAATGATGAACATATGGATAAGATCAAGAGCGAATTAGTTAGAGATGCCAGTGAGAAGAAGGCCCGTCAAGAAGCTAGAAGACAAAGAGATCTAAAGAAATTTGGTAAGCAAGTACAAGTTGCCACTTTACAGAAGCGTCAACTGGAGAAGAAAGATTCTCTAGATAAGATCAAGAATCTAAAGAAGAAAAGAAAACAAAATGAAATAACTGGTGATGACTTTAATGTTGCTGTGGAAGAAGAAACTGAATCGCGTGCTGAAAAGTATGGTAGACCAAATTCTAAGAGATCTGCTAAGAACTCCAAGTATGGTCAAGGTGGTCTAAAGAGATTCAAGAGAAAGAATGATGCTGAATCTTCTGCTGACATATCAGGATTCTCACAAAGAAGAATGAAGGGTAAGCCAGCCAGACCAGGTAAGAGCAGACGTAGTAGAAGACATTGATCAACTAATAAACAAAAGGAAAACAAACAAACAAACATATAACTAGCAAAAGCATTATTAAACGTATCAAGCATCTGTTTTTCTTCTTCCAATTCTCTCTTCTTTTTCTGAAAACTCAATAATGAATGTATATTTAAGTATATAGACGTTCGTGATCGAATTGCGAAAGCAAACTGTAACATAGCGAAGATGATTTCAACATATTTTGACGTAATAACTACCTGTAATGCGATAGATATTGATATAAGCCATTGCACTTACACATGCACATACACATATATATGTCGAGTGCTACTTGGCATTAGTTGTCTGACTACGTCGTTACCTGCCCTATTGTGCATAATTCAGTTTATTCGTTTAATTACCATCTGTCGTATGTTAAAAATGTTTTCTCTGTAGTGACTATCGCAGCGGAAAGGTGAAAATTTCACGGGAAATTCGGCAATAAAGAAAGAAAAAACAACGTTTTCGTAATGATTACAGTGAATTAACTGAATTTCTTTACTCGAGAGTCTGAAGGGATGCGTCTATCTTTCTCTAATTATATATATATAAGCTACTACTTGCAAGTATTTCAGAATAGTTTTAGAGTATACCTAAGTTATCTTCGGTATTGCTAAATTTTTGATCTTCAATTCATACTAAGTAATAGATAGTTATATTATTTTCTGTAGAAGAATACTGTTAAAGCCTTCCAATAATTTGTTTTTTCACAATAATGTCTGTCACTCCAAGAGAAAAGTTTTTAGATATCTTCCCATCTTTAGTCGATGAACTAAAGTCTATCCTAGTTAACTATGGTATGCCTGCTGAGGCCATCCAATGGTATGAACGTTCTTTGCAACATAACACTCCAGGGGGTAAGTTGAATAGGGGCCTTTCTGTTGTCGACACATACACCATCCTGAAGGGCCATTCATCTGTTGATGAACTGAGTGCTGAAGAATATAAGAAACTTGCTATTCTTGGCTGGTGCATTGAATTGCTACAAGCCTATTTCCTAGTTGCTGACGATATTATGGATCAAAGTATCACTAGAAGAGGTCAACCATGTTGGTATAAAGTTGCCGGTGTTGGCGATATTGCCATTAATGATGCCTTTATGTTAGAGGCTGCAATTTATTCTCTATTGAAGAGTCATTTCAAACAAGATAGTTATTATGTCGATTTGATTGAATTGTTTCATGAAGTTACTTTACAAACTGAATTAGGTCAATTATTGGATTTAATTACTGCCCCAGAGGATTCTGTTGATTTAAACAAATTTTCCTTAGATAAACATTCTTTCATTGTTATCTTCAAGACAGCTTATTATTCTTTCTATTTACCAGTCGCTTTAGCCATGTATGTTGCGGGTATTCATGATGAAAAGGATTTAAAACAAGCTCAAGATGTATTGATTCCATTAGGTGAATATTTCCAAATCCAAGATGATTACTTAGATTGTTTTGGTACCCCTGAACAAATTGGTAAAATTGGTACCGATATCCAAGATAACAAATGTTCCTGGTTAATTAATAAAGCCTTGGAAATTGTCACACCAGAACAAAGAAAGGTTCTTGATGAAAACTATGGTAAGAAGAATGCTAAATCGGAAGCTATCGTTAAGAAGATTTACAATGACATTGAGTTGGAATCATACTATAAGGATTATGAAGAAAACATCGCTAAGAAAATCCAATCCAAGATTGAATTGGTCGATGAAAGCCGTGGCTTCAAGAAGGATGTCCTTACTGCTTTCTTCAAGAAGGTGTACAAGAGAAGTAAATAGTTAACCCACTATACATAAACATATATATATATATATTTGTATCAACATGAATAACTATTCCTCAGAACCATCTTCTTCATCTTTTCAACTACAGGAACTCTCATATACTCATCACGTTGAACGACTACACCGCCCAATCAGGAAAGACCTTCCGCAAACGGCAATAAAAATATCCCGCAGAACGTAACGGACTTAAAACAGAGAAATAGACAATGCGAGCGCCACACGATGATAGTAGCAGTGTAAAAAAATGGCGTGGGGAGAAAGGAGGTGGAAGGATCAAACCACAATTTAATAGAGCCCATCTTTCTATATATGAAGCATTTCGTGAAGGGTATTTGTTTTTGACGGTAAACGTTGTGAATGGGTGAAGAGGAGTAAATCTTATCTGATAATCAGGAACTGAAAGGGTTTTTTCTTGGTTTGTTTTCTTTATTTTGATCGTAGTATAAGAATACCTGTGTTAGTTGAGAGGTATTCGATATTTAATTATATTTGTTTATATGGATAAGGTTTTCAAATAGGTGGATAAACAAAATAAAAGTGTAAAACTGTATTGGTATTCCGTTATCGCTAAAACATAAGAATAACGATACAATATAACACAAAAAGTATTTATTTATCATACCTGAAGATTATTATACACATAAAAAAGTGATTTTTTATTTGATTTTCATCGATATTTAACCACAAAATAATTTTGGTCTTATTGAAACTGATCTGTTAATATTCATCCCATTAAAATACACACATATACACACACATATATATATCCACTGCAATAAAGATGGATCCATTTTCAAGAGTATACAAACAACGAAACAAAAGTAACAGGTCAATACGATCGCCAGACAATAAACTGTCTAGGAGTCCCAGTTGTAGGAAGCTTACCTCTACAAATAATAATAATAACAATAATATATCAACTATTGATATTGATCTAGTCGATAAGGAAACTAATTTTAGTCCATATTCTTTAACAGATAGATTGATGAATAATTATACACTAACATCTTTTAATCAACCACATTCTAATAATTTGACAGAGACTAACTTAATTGATCCATTACAAATTAAAGAAACAAGTCAAAAAACAACAACACTGAATACCAACGATAACAATGACGTTAATAACAATGACAATGACAATGACAATGACAATGACAATGAATCCTTGTCTTATTCATATTCAGATTTAATGTTAACAAAACCAACCTCTCAAGAATTTACTTCTGGTAAGTATTTACTTGGCGATGATTCTGAAGGCACCGGAAACGATAATATAAGTTTATCACAAGATCCATCAACAAGACAATCATCGTCATATAATTTAGTATTATCTCCTTCTTCTTTAAGAAAAATAAATGAAAAGGATAATAATAAGTATTTAGAAATCGAAGGAGAATACATTCCAGGTTTAAATTACAATGAGATCCTAGATAAATGGCAACAACAAGATCCAACTGATAATGATCATAGAAAATCACTTCAAAATACAAAATTTGGAAACACTGCAGGTAGTAATTCAAATTCTTATAAAAATAGTTCATACAGTACTTTATTCAAAAAGATGCATAAACAAAATAAAAATTCATCATTAGCTCTAACAAAATTTCCAACTTGGGAAAGTGCTGATGAGGATAACGAAATTAATTGTTTTACAAATAATGATGCATACGGATTTGATTCAGCTGCAACAAAAAATACAGGAATCACGATTCCAGTGGATTCTAATGTTAGTCTTTATCGATCAAATCATTCTAAAGTAGATCCTATTCCTTTGCCAAGTTTAAGAACATTAATGACACCTCCCTCAGAATTAGAAATGAAAAGAAGAATATCATACCCAACAATGTTTAATAACAACAATAATGATACCATGTCGAATAATACAAATAATAATAGCATCACAGAAAGTCCACAATTAACTAATAGACTTCCATTTTCACCTTTAAAATTACGCACTTTACCAAGTAGTTCTGCTCTAACAAACCAACTGTCATCCTTAAGAAGAAAAGGTTCATTACAATTGCCACAACAACATAAAACATCCATTGATCAATCGTCTGTATCTTCTTCGCTGACAAATATACCAAGATCATTTGATAATATCCCACCATTGAAAAGAGAAACTATTATGGAAATAATTGACTTATTACCTGATAATTTCATTTCACAACCATACTCGCAAAGGAAAAAAATGATACTAAAATTATTACCTCCAGATCAAGTTGATAATTATAAAGTTATAATGTCGTTGATCAAAAAATATATGTTATCATCTTCAAGAAGTAACATATCATTGGTCAATAGTAGTGTTCCGAATAATAGCTACATTGGAGATACTAACAACAATAATAATAGCGTCATATCTCAAACGAATGATACAATGACCGACTATGATAACAATAATTATAGTGCACCTCATCAAAACCATCATCACGTAAGACATAATTCAATTGCGTCGCAATATTTGAGTACATTTTCACCGAGTTTTGTAACCCCTACTAATTTCGTTGCAGGTGAAGCCGCACCATATGATACCCATTTGGGTAGTTGCGTAAGTACTACAACTTTACCAGTTAAACCAGAAGAAAAAGGTGGTCAGATATTTAATCATACAATGGGTAAGATAATTGGGTTTGGAGCATGGGGTACAATCCGTGAATGTTTTAATAACGAAACAGGACAATCGAGAGCAATTAAGATTGTTAGATTTAAAAATAATGATAGAATGAAGAATCAAGTAGAAAGAGAGGTATCGAATTGGAAAAAATTGAATCATCCATATATTCTGCCATTACTTGAATCTAAAATAGACGATGAAGGTACCATGTATTCTCTAACTAAAAAAATTGATGATGGAACATTGTATGACTTAATAATATCATGGGATGCTATTACAAATACAAAAATATCATGTCAAAAACGTTGTCGGTATACTGTAGATCTGGCTCGGGAAGTAATCGAGGCACTTCAATACATGCATTCATTAAATATAGTTCATGGTGATATTAAGTTAGAAAATTGTCTTTTAGAAGATTCTCAAAGTGAGAAATGTAGATGGAATCTGTACATTTGTGATTTTGGAATGAGTCATGACGTAATAAAGGATAATCCAAACAAAGGAAGTTCCACATCGAATATTGGCTCTTTACCATACGCTTCACCCGAATTACTAATTGATAATAAAATCAGTTACAAATCAGATGTTTGGGCATTTGGTGTCATGTTGTATACTATGTTACTAGGAAAATTGCCATTTAAGCATGGCAGCGAATCAAAATTAAGAGAGCTGATTAAATCGGGGCATTTCGATGTTGAGGCACTTCATTTCCTAGATAATTACAAATATTATCTACCATTGAAGGATATTATATGTGGTTGTTTGGAAGTCGATATCTCCAAGAGATGGAGTGTATCGCAAATCCAACAAGCCTTGAAGGGATTGTAGGGTATTGACTAAAAGTCAAGACGTATTTATTATCATATTTTATGAAGCATGCTAAGCCTAAAATAAAACTAAAACTAAAATAAATCATATAACGGTAAATAGCATACAAAAGTTAAATAAATAATATTTGCATTTGAAACAGTAATTATAAATAATTTTCTCTTTAAATAAGGAGTAGTCCATGCGTTTTAATTGTGCTCTTGTAGTTTCCCTCGTTATTATATTTTTTTTTTTGTTTTTACTACCGAGCGTCCAGGAGTATTGGAAACTTCGAAATATAAGAAATAATTTAGAATAGTATAAGGTAAAGAGACAAGATATAACATAAAAGTGGTATCCTAACGACAAATAAGATTAGCAAAAAGACGAACACTCTTTTTTACATACGTTTAAACAGATAACTATTATTATAAAATGATTTACCTAAAGAGTATGCTAAAAGTGATAGATAACTCTGGTGCTCAACTGGCAGAATGTATTAAAGTTATAAGAAAGGGATCTCCTAAATCTCCTGGTACCATCGGTGACAGAATAGTATGTGTTATCCAGAAGTCTAAACCTCTGAATCAAGCTATCACAGGTACTGTAAACACTAATAGAGTTAAGAAGGGTGATATCGTACATGCTATTATTGTGCGTACAAAGCAATCAAATATCTACCGCTCCAATGGTTTTAACGTTCATTTCGATGATAATGCATGTGTTCTGATCAATAAGAATACTGGTGAACCATTGGGTACCAGAATTATGGTTAACGATGGTGTTGTGGGTAGGGAGCTGATGGATAAAGGTTATAACAAAATATGTTCATTAGCTAGTAAAATTGTATGAATACTCGGTGTATTCTCCTAAAATAAACATATTCATTACGATACAAATATGGGTTTGAAATGTATGCTATTTAAAGACACTTGCAATCCCCATTTTCCTACTTATTTTTTATATAAAAAACAATTATAAGTGATCATGTATATAATTTAATTAATATAATTAAACGTAATTCTAGTTAAATAATTATATAATCGAACTACACTCACAACTCGTTTACATTGGGACATGAATAGGAATTCATGAGAATTGTGAAAGAGAGTAGATTTTTATTTAATTTTGAATATCATTTTAAGTGCTTACAATGTTCGAATAATATACAATTTATATATAAGTAGGATGTATAATTATTTTATTTACAGATAACCTTGCCAAAATCACACTTAACGTATAGAAAATAGGATATATGAAGTTTCATACTTCTTTTATTATTCGTGAATATATGATGTAATAAACGTTTTTGCACAACATATTAATTAAACATGGATTAATTCTTCTTCTGGAATTACCTTATGTTCTACTTTATTTAAGAATTCATCCATAATAGTGTCGTACATTCTGTTCTTCATATCGATTGTCTCTACTGTGTTTCCAGTCTTATCGAGAACTTCTAATATACAAGGAACGTTTTTGGCTTTATTCTTATTATAAACCCTTATAATATCAATCTTGAGGTTTGGGTTATAGAATTGCAAAGTTGGTAAATATTTTCTCCATAACATACGAGGACCCATGTGGCCGCTATGGTTCTCTACTTGAAAGGTTAATCTGATACCTTGGTACTTACTAGCATCGATAAGTACCTGTGGCTTCTTTGTTGTGTATGAAATAACATTTAGAAAGTTCTTTTGTCTGATAATTTTGGACATTGGAGGATTGAACTAATGTTATATGGATAATTTGGTATTGGAATAACTAATATTTTGGAATCGAATTTCTATATACCTCTGTAGTATCTGAATATTGAAGTTAGGGTATTTTACTAACGGTTCGTTAAGACGATGGTTCTCCTTCCCTTCTTTTATTGGGCTCTGTTCTAACTGTGTTCTCGGGAGTTGTGCATTGTTTGGTGAGTTCTCTTCGCTTTGCGTTCTTATTTTGAAATCAAAAAATTATCTTCAAAGACAACCTAGAAAGGAACAATATCCAAATCCAAGTACGAATGGATCTTTGGACAAGTTCAAACGAAGAGAAATCGATATGATTAAAGTTAAATTATTATATTCTATAAAAGTTGTATTTCTTTATACTACAGAAATGTGTATGAATGCATTGTATGTATACGCGTACGTATGAGAGTGTATGAGTTTGATGGAAGATATGTTTGAGTTATATCAGTTAGAGCCGAAAATAAAGAATAGTAAAACATGTTAAAAATGACTAGAATGAATGTATATGTGAAGCAGAAGAGAGAGATGAAGGTAAGTAGGTAAGACCTTTAATTTGATGTCCTTAGAATTCTTTAAATAAGAAACCGTACGCATCTTCACATTGAATACCATAATCAATTTCTTCTTCAGGATATCTTTCGTACTGGGATGTATCACCTTGCCCTTGGTGAATTGGTGGTTCGTAAGGAGTTTCTATGTATCTTGCCAGAACTTTATCCCAAATGACTTCGCTAAACCAAGGATGGTTTTTAACGTCCTGACTACCATCTTGTAAATTACCTAATCTCTTCGTTAGATCTCTGTTTATTAATTTTGTTAAAATGTCCTTTGCGTCTTCATGGAAAAATGAAGGGAATTTCAGTGGTGCATTCAATATCTTCTCGTAGGTTTTTAAAGTATTTGAATCATAAAATGGCGTATGGCCAGCTAACATTTCGTATATTAAAATACCAAAACTCCACCAATCGACAGATTTATTGTATGGTTTTGTACTTACCACTTCAGGTGCAATATAATCTGGAGTACCACATAATGTATAAGTTACATCTGGTACAAATTTAGCAAATCCAAAATCTGTCAGTTTTACGTGCCCGTTTTTATCCAGTAAAATATTTTCAGGTTTCAAATCTCTGTAAATAATATTTAAAGAATGTAAGTATTCCAAAGCTAAACAAATTTCAGCAGCATAGAATTTCGCTACAGGATTGGGGAATCTTTTTGATTTTCTTAATAGAGTAAATATTTCACCACCTTCTATATAGTCCATAACCATAAAAATTTGTTTGGAGTCCTGAAATGTCCCCCACATCCTAATTATAAATGGATGTGATACAACGGATAACATTCTACGTTCATCATTCGTATGTTCTACTTGTTTCAATTTAACAATAGTTTGTTTTTTCAACACTTTTAAAGCATAAAATCTTCCATTATGGTTCGAACGTATTAAATGAACACGTCCAAAGGATCCTGTCCCCAGTGTTCTTAGTATTTGAAAATCTGTTAAATTATATTTTCCTGATGTTTTCTTCCCTAGTATTAATAATTTGGTACTAACTGCAGGTGGTTGTTTATTGATGGTTGTAGAGCTGCTATTATTACTACTATTATTATTATTTTGTTGTTGGGAGTCTCGTGACGAGACAGAGTTTTCAGCACTTTCCTGATTATGTTCTTGTAAATTTTGATCGATATCCATTTTATCTGTATGTTCCTCAGTGATGGGTACTTCTACTTTTTGCATATTCGGTAGGTTCAATTTTCTGACCTCGTTATTCCTTTGTGGGTCGACGTACATAATATTACCTCAGCAGGTTCAAACACTATATGAAATAGGAATAAAGAAATTCAAAAAAAAATTAATAATATAAAAATGGGAAAAATATAAAATATAGTACTAGTTTATTTTTTTCTTGTTTGGGTTCTTTGAAAAGTAATTTCCACGAATATGATATATTTCTAATTCAAAGTGTTTTTCTTATAATTTAGTTTCTTCAGTAAACGGTAAACGGTATTCAATTTCATAAACGTCTTATGAAAAATAGATAACGTGATAATTGCACAATATAAGAGGATAAACAGGCAAAATCAAATGTTATTCTGGTGTAAGGTTTTATATATGAGATGAAAATAATCAAAAACTGATCAGTAATGAATGACTGCAATAATGACAATTTGGAACGTTTCCTTTCCTTTCTTTTCTTTTCCGTACCCAGATAAAAACTTTACTATCCACCTTATGAAAAAATAATTATAATGAAGAGATGGATTTTAGAAAAAACGAATATATATATATTGGTTTGATTGGCTTGCTTTTGTCTTGATTTAATATGAACTTGGTTAAAAACTATAAGTTAAGCATATATGTAAAAAGTAATTGATCGTCTCTTGAATGTTTTCTGTTTATTGAATTACAATATAAATAACGACAAACTTTATTCACTTTAAGCGATAATTGAAAGTGAAGAAGAAGAAACGAAAAAGATGAAAAATGTGTTTTAGAAATCTCAAGAACACAACGTAGCAAAATATGTAGAAAGAAAATGTGGGAAAATATTCTTAAAAAACCTTTTGTGAAAGAAATACATAATTTAAAAAGATTAAATAACCTCTAGAAATGAAAAATGTTTATAGAATCTACATGTTGCTATATATCTGGTGCCAGGTCCTTCGTTCTCTCGACATAAAAAACTCAGCGAGGAATTTAAAAAAATACATCAATTTAATGGCCCAAAAACAACAGAGAGAGAGAAACAAAAAGAAAAGAGAGATGAAAATTTCAAAAATGTTAAAATGTACTACTGGGCTGAACAAAGCAACAGAAAGCAAAGTAAAGGCTTTTCTTTGTTTCTCTCTCTCTCACTCACTCTGTTTGTGAAATACTTTGCCTATTCAGGTTCTTGTTCTTATTATTCTATCTGATAATAATTTTTATCATTTACTGGCAGTACAGAATAATAAAATGTTAGATTGACGTTTCTCTTTGCTTCTTTCTACTAATACATGCAGAAAGAACGTATCATATATATCTACAGTGTGTCTCAAAAACAGTGCATCTCTGCAGGTTGCAAAAGAAAGAAAATTTTACCAAGAAATACGTCAAAAAACGACTACATCCTATATGAATATGCCTTATTTCTTTCTACCAGTTTGCCCATCCCCAGAGTCCCTGTATATAGTAACAATAACTATAAACTTTGCTGTTTCGTTATATCCACTTAAATAGTTCCCACTCATTGATTCTGGTTGAAGTATGTACTGGTCATCTCTCTTTTCTTTTTGACAGAAAAAAAAGAAACCAAATTCTCCCCTCCTTGGAAATTCTCTGAATGCAAAAATTTTGAGCTGAACGCGAGCTGAGCTAAACTGAGCTTGCGGTTAATGCGTCCCTTCCTGTCTCTTGCCTACGCGGATGGAACTGTGTAAAAACTCATAGTGACAAGGACCCGCCAAAATGAAAGCGGGGGTGGATTAGCAAGACGGACCTGACAGACGGGCACAGGGCGGTTTATTTCTATTTCGGCTGGGATTAGGCCGACATTCCCCACGAGGAACTACAACCAGAAGCAATGAGGGAAAACTGTTGAACCGGATCAAAGCTAAGTTACTAGAAATATAATAAGGTAACAACCTAAACGAGGAAGAATATTCATATGAAGCTAGTTCTGGCACCAGCTAATGAATAAAAAGGAAGATCTAGTAGTAGTAGTAGTAGTAGTAGTTCTTGTTTTATATATGTATAAATGATGTATTATTATTATGTTAAATTCTCAACCTGTGAGTCGTTGTCATTCATGATGTCACCATCATGGTCAATCTCCGTTTCCTTAAAAAGGGGCTCCTCAATGTAAATCACCCTTAAGAAAAATGTCAATGTAAAACCTATAATGGATGCTATTAGTGGTAAATATAAGAATGCTTCTGGTTTAAATGACACAGTTGCACCGTACATTCCTAACATGATAGCTGGTAAGACTAGCATACCCATAATATGTAATAATGCAAGTGCTCCAAATAATTGACCTGTATTTGTACCGTAATATTTCGCTATTGCTGATTGCAGAGATGGATCTATTACACTGCCGATACATTTAATAATCACGTCTATTAGTAAATACTTATAGTTTGAAGCATTTGTCATAAATACTAGGGTGCCAATAAAGAAGCATATAAAACCAAATTGAAAAATTGTAATATCAATGCGATCTACAGAATAATTCAATTTCTTATGTTTCTTTTGGAACCATCTCTTGACACACCATGATGATACAGCTAGAATGATAGCATTACTTATTCCAGAGAATGATATAAAATAGCCAATTTCAACAGATTTCCAACCATATTCATATGTAGTGAAAAGAATTAATGCAGGCATGATAGCTACTCTAATTAATACGACTAACGAATCCACAACAACTAATAGTAATACATTGTATCTTGGTATTAAAGAACCTTGGCTTGTTGGTGGTAACCATAATTCTTTCAATGGTGAAAATACATCAAAGAATTGAACCATTTTGAAATGGATAGTTTGTTTTAATTTAGATATAATTGTATTTGATCCGCCTAATTTGATAGAATGTGTACTTTCCATAGATTCTTGTCTCTTTTTATATGAAGCTTGCGAAATTTCCATGGCTTCAGGATGTCTTGGTTCCTTCATGAAAAACACACAAACCAAGGTAAATAATATTATTGCAAACATTGAACAATATATTGATACCATATCATTCCCATTATTAGCTTTAATTAAAAAGGAACTGAATAATGGTGCTAACCCTGCTGTAGCATGCATTATACTACCAATAGTACCCATACTGACAGTTCGGTCATCTGGTTCAATAACGTCAGTAATATAACTGTTGATATTAGCTGCTACTGCAAAAGTACCCCCAGTAAATGATGTCATTGATCCTGCAAATATGATGAAGTAGATATGTGTCCCTATATAGGAAGATACGGAGAAAGCACTAATTGTATTACCAATAATTGTTACGAGACCCATATATACGAATATTTTAGTTCTACCTATTCTATCCGATAATGGACCAATCTTTCCTGCAACAACAAGACTAATTAAGTTACATAAAATCATTTTAAAGCAGGTAATAAATGACAATGTTGTTTGAACTTGACTCATATCACACAATGAGGATGTCTTTGGGTCCGTATCCTGTTCTAAACCCTCACAGACTTTGTTCAATGAAAGCGAAATCATTGGTGTAATAAATAGCATCTCGGATAAACAGTATAAGCCAATAATCGTGCAGATCACTAGAAGACTTGGTCTTTGCCAGACCTGCAGATGCGCATGATGTTGTCTGATTTCCTCTCTAAATCTTTTTGACAATGGAGGTTCACTGGTAGTTGGTATCCCTGGGTAAGGACTTTCGGAAGATGACTCTAGATCATGGGATCCAGATCCTAATATATGATCACTCTCAGGATTAACCATTTCAAAATCGTTTACTTCTTCCATCTTTTGTAAAAGCAAAAAGAGAGAAGAACTTTAGTAAGTTAATAAAAATGGAAAAAAAAATTTAAAATATAGCAACTAAAATTATTTTGTTAAATATTGAATGGAAGACTTTCCCTTAACGTAATTCAAGCAAATTTGATGAGATAAGATTAAATTAGAATCAACCAAAAATTTGAAAAGACAAAAAATGATGTCAATGCATTCTTCTTTATTGTCCCCTATCTCAAAATAAGTAAATATCAATATTTTTATATCTAAATTAAATAATCAGGAAGTCAAAAAAAAGACATCAATGTTTCCATTGGTTGCTATTAGATAAGAAAGTCGCTTACTCTTCCGTTAGATATGACTGTTGAATAGTATGGGTAAATTACAAATGGGGTATTCTTATTGCCCGCCCTTGAAAATCTTTCTTTCAGCCACTATAAAAATTTCGTTCTCGTGTTGACTCTCTGCCTGCCCTTGTGTTTCACTGTCTCCGTATTTTCTTTTTGCATTTACTGTGCCCCAGTGTAAAATAATTTGTATTGGATGGTGGCTGTGGTTTTCCGATTATAACATACTAAAACAACTATTAATTAACGAACAAGGAAACGTCGTAAGTTTACCTAATAGTATGGTGTGATTGACTACCTGAATGACAGGCTCTTAACACACTACTTTTGGTAAATTATTGATTAAATGATTAAAAAAATAGGTAGGGGCTATATTTACTTGAAATATTCATGTCATTTACTGTTTAACTAGTGTATGTCTATCGTTATATTGCATTAGTGTTTATATATTTGTTCTCTATGTAGTGCTGGTAAATAGTACATATATATGTCACTGTTTACTGTTTCTTTTTCATCTGTTCTACTTCTTGTTCTACGATAACGTTCTTTAACAAAATATGTCCTACCATTTCTATTGTTAGCATAAACAACGAAGATAAGATAGCTAGACAATAGTTTGAGATAGTAACACCAATATCAAGCCATGACCCTTCAGTCTTTAGCAAGTAAAAGAAATTTAATGATAATATATCACTTGTAGAGATGATTAATGTAGAAATGGTATAATCCTTGATATTTAACTTCAAATTCAAAACACCTAGACCTGTCGATAAGATAATATATGGAATGATTAATTTTAACATTAATAATGCACCCATTGGGAAAGGATCAAAAATTGGTATTAATCTATACACAGAATCTAGTGAAAATGATGAAATTGATGCAACGTTACCAGTACCGAAAAATGCAACTTGTAATAAGAAAAACCCAATTAATGAGATTCTAATCAACTGAGCATAACTTTCTTCTTGATCCTTTAATTTAAGTCTCTTAATTTGTGTTTCAATCTCTATCCATTGAACAACGTATCCGGTGAATAAAAAGTAAAAAATAGATTCAAAAGATATGGTTAAAATTATGAAAGTTGGTGCAAAGGTCAAAAAGATAATTAATAATCTGACTCTGTAATGATTACTTGGTTTCAAATAATGTAAAAATGGCATGACGAATAATGATAATATCATGATAGCCCATCCGGAAATTTGTGCACCTCTTGGTAAACCAGTTCTGTTTTGTAAAGAAACGACGGATTTGTTTGTGGTAAAAAGCATTAGTGGTACAAGACAGACTTGTGTTAATAAAATAGATAGTGAATAGTAACTAACTTGTTTAGCCTTGACAATTTTTCCGATAGAATGCAATGACCCCAGGATAATAAATGTACCAGCTAAATTGATTTGAGTCAAACTTTCAACTTTGACAGCATCATATAATGTGAAAGTCGAAATGTAAAAACTTGTTAATATCCATGCAATATTTGTCAGTATACTCCAGTTGCCACAAATTAATGGGTAAAATGCTAAGATTACAAATATTAATGTAAAAATCCAACGATGGAAGAAACCATACACTATACTTTCATAGATTGCAACAATACAGATGGCAATAAACGCTCTTTCGGTATTGGAAATAGATTTGAAGAATTTTTTAACACCATGAACAAGAACAGTCTTTTCGGTAAAAATGTGGCTCCACATGTATATTGGGAACAAAAGGTACATATAAAAATTGAATGGTGAACGTTGGTAATAGAGAACATAATTCAAAATACAATACATGCTGCCAAATAGGATCATATTCAACAATGATGGCGAATTGTGTTCATTTTCTTTGCCTAATATGAAAACTTTTAAGAAGATTCCGAAGGAAAAGACAATCCATCCAATAAATCCAAATGTAACAATGGTTCGAATCAATCTCCAGTTATATGTAGTCAGATATTGTAACCCTTCCAAAGTAATACTCATTAGTTCCTCCGTCAATTTAATTACTTGAGGCTCTAAAGAAGTATCACCCTTTGAGATTTTATCAATTAAAGTATGAATTTCGTTCAAGTATGATTCGTGAGATTTCTCTTCAAATTTGTAATATTCCGTATAAATAAATTGTGATTCGATGACTTCTTGTTCTTTCACTAAATATTGCTCCAAGATACTTCTTGCATTATTGTATAAAGCTTGAAATTTCTCACCATCTTTGGTATTAATGAAAGCCAATGGTAATTCACCCACCGAGTTAGCTGGGTAGTTAGTACCTATTAAATAAGACATCAACGGAGTAATATCGGCTTGTTTGACATCATTTCTCTGAATATCACCTAAATTCCAAGATTCGGTATAATTATCAAATATCGGGATTTTGTTCTTTATTGGAGTGTTGATACCAGCACCCCATGCAACAAGAGGAGTACGAGTATTGTTTGGATGACCATCACCATGAGAACCAAATGCACTCATACCATGATCAGCAGTGAAAATAAATGCAGTTTCATCATCGCCGAAAAACTTTTCAACTTTATCCACCAAAATAGAGACTTGTTCATCTATATATTTAACGTTATCATAATATTCAGCAGAATAAGGTCTATATGAATGGCCTGCTGTATCACAACCCAATAAATGTAAGAAAAATACATTCCCATCTTGTCTAATCTGAAAATCTAATTTTGAATCTGTTGTAGTGTTATCAAACAGTTGATAAAGGTGTCTAAAGACGTATGCATCCAATTCAATTGAAGATTGCGTGAAGTCTTCGTATTCGTGACCATACATCCATGCATCTACTTTATTAGGATCAGTAGCACCTTCTTTGAACATAGGTAAGATATCAGGGGAACCAAACGAATATGTATGTGTAGATTGATTGAAAAAACTATCAAAATCAACAGGATTTTCTTTCCAACCTTTTGTCACAGCACTAACATCTTCATAGAAACCGGCAATCATGGCAACATGACCTGGTCTAGATTCTGTAGGCATTCTTGTATGAGACACACCATAAGTACCTTTCTCTTGAACAATTGAACGAATAAATGGTGCAAGGTAACCACTTTCACCAGTTATCGGATGTGTAATATTGTCAAATGTGGTGTCGGCACGTAAACCATCACCAACTATAAGGAATAATCTCTTGGCTGGCGGAGTCTCAGTACTCTTAAAGAGAGTCATACCATGTACTAATGGTGAAACAAAATAAATATCAAAGATGGACCATAAGTAGAAAAGGTGGAAGAGAATACCCACTGAAAGTAATGTTATTCTAGGTCTGTTCCAGGCTACCATCACTATAATATAATTAGATTGGTGCTTTCGCCTGTTAGTTGTGTTAGCTTAATTTTTTCTATAGGGTAGATCGATTGAACTAAGACAAAAATAAAAACTAGATTTAAGATATTTAACAGTTTATATAATATTAGTTGACAAATAGAATTATATGATGTGATTAGTTACTTCAAATGCAAGATGTTTTTCCAATATAGGCCATCTTCCTATGTGATTCCTTCAATAACTTTTTCATAATTTATTTTTTCGCTTCAGAACGGCTTTCGTGTTTTTATTACTTTTGTATGTTAATTCTTCGAAGACCGCGTAACTGGGGAAGATATGCTAAAGATTTAGTAAATTACGAATAAAGAGCAGTAGAGAAAGAGAATAGAAGATAGAGGTTGGAAAAAAAGGTTATGATGAAATTTTACTGTCTGTCAATAGTAAAGAAAGAGGAACTAGATCCTTATCTAAGCAATCTGAGATAATCAAAGAACTCAGAAGTTGAGTTAATAAAGTAAGGTATACAATGATATGTAAGTAACAGTTTGAGATTATTAAAGATTAATTAATTGATTATAATTTTAAAGTAATTGAGAATATACAATTTTTAGAGAAGAAATTATATACTGAAAAGAGATGTAAAATACTGACAAATGTAGTTAAACCATTTAACTTTTTTATTTTAGAAAGAGAATGGAAATGCAACAAAGTAGCAGTGAAGAACTAAAAACGTGAAGTGGCACAGAACGAAATGCTAGTGCAAAAAAGGTTGAAAAAATGCAAGGAATGGATGAGTGAGTTTTTTAGTTAAAGAAAAAAACTTTCAAAAAAAAAGTGCTAAAAGATGAATGTTTATCATTAAAAAAAAGATTCTTTATAATTCTTTTTTTTATTATCTTAACAAGCAACCAAGTCAATGGCTTGTAGGTAAACTGGGTGACATTGAGAGGCAATGGATTCATCGTACAAGTTGTAGAAGTCGCCAGATAGACATTGGTAGAAAACATCTTGGTCACCTAGAGCCAGGTTACCTTCTGGGGTAATAGACCAACCAGCAGCGTATAGAGCACCGGCTTGTGGTGGTGGACCATCGAATTGGAATTGTCTGTTAGAAACGATAGAACCAACTCTACCCTTACCATCAGTTAAGATACCATCCTTGATAGACATTTCTAGAGTACCGTCGACCTTACAGGAGACGTTAGTGACTGGATTAGAAGAATCCTTGTTTTGAACTTGACCGTCAGTGTCTTGAGATGCACCAGCAGTAGCAGTCTTAGTAGCGGCTTGAGCTTGACCGTCACCGATTTGAGAGACAGCAGCCTTGGTGGCAGCTTGGATTTGACCGTCATTTATTTGAGAGACAGCAGCGGCAGTCTTAGTAGCGGCTTGGATTTGACCATCACCGATTTGAGAGACAGCAGCCTTGGTGGCAGCTTGAATTTGACCATCACCGATTTGAGAAACGGCAGCGGCAGTCTTAGTAGCGGCTTGGATTTGACCATCACCGATTTGAGAGACAGCAGCCTTGGTAGCAGCTTGGATTTGACCGTCACCGATTTGAGAGACTGGAGCCTTGGTAGCGGCTTGGATTTGACCATCGTTAATTTGAGAAACGGCAGCCTTGGTAGCCTTGGTAGCAGCTTGGATTTGACCGTCATTGATTTGAGAAACGGCAGCCTTGGTAGCCTTAGCAGTAGTAGTAGCGGCTTGGATTTGACCGTCATTGATTTGAGAGACAGCAGCCTTAGTAGTCTTGGTGGTAGTAGCAGCTTGAATTTGACCATCACCGATTTGAGAAATAGCATCTCTCTTGGCCTTGGAGGAAGCAGCGGCAGAAGCAACTGGTTCAACGGCAATACCAAAAGTAGAAGCGTAGTTAGTTAGACCACCTTTGTAAGTGGCAGAAGGAGTTAAAGTGGACCATGGTTCAGATGGAACGTAAGCAGCTAGAGCAGAGGTTGCTAGAGCGGCAGTGGCTAGAGTCTTCTTGTATTGCATTATATGAAAAAGGGGAGGTTTGTTTGTTTTTATTAAATATAAAACTGTTTGATTGGTTTTTATTTGATGGTGTATTATAAATTATAATAAAAGGGAAAATATATATAGAGAAAGAAATTAATGGAAGATAAGAATACAATTGAAATATAATAGGTTCCTTATATACAAAAAAAAAGTTGATTATTATTAAATTGAGCATACTATAATTATACAAGCAGCACTTGAAGAAAAGAAGATAAAAAAAGATATTGTCTACTTCCCTGTTTAGTAAAAAGAAAATTATTAATGGATCAAGTTAAAAAAAGGCTGGTAATTGAAAGATTTTTAGGTGATCCTTGAGCTGTATTAATCATTCTAATTTAAAATTAATTTGGTTTAATTTGATTGAAAGTGTTCATTTAACCCGCATAGAGGAAAGCCCTTTACTACTGAACTACCTAGTACATGCCTTCATCTCCACCCTCCCAGAAAGGATAGAAACAAGAAAAGTCAAAATGGTAATTTTTTACCAAGAGTAGTAAAGATATTGATTCGGTAATCGGGGGAGATAATGTGTGAGATACATAGTTAAGAAACTGTTTGATTTAAAAATAGCATTGCCATTTTAATTTAGTTATGAGTATATTATTATTGCTTGGTTGGTTTTGAGCTTGAATACTTAGATAATTCGGAAATCTTCTCCATATCAGGAAAGAGTTGGATCACTTAGACTTCTGTTTTAGGAAAGGGACAGCTCAGCTAATAATGAAAAAAGAAGAAGAAGATTTGTCCCTCAATTGTCTGTTATTGTTCAAATTATTAATAGAAAATGTGTCCGTTTCTCCAGTTCTGTTTCAGTAAAAAATGGGTGGGATGGTGGGAAGAAGGAATAAGACATTGCAATTATTTTTGTCAGCTCGGGATTGTCTGGCCTGTTGGTGCGGTGTGCTCTGTGTGGAAGCTTTGCAAAAAGAGGATATAGAAAAAATTAAATAAGAAGGCGGGCAATAATAATGAAATATAAAGAGGACAAATGCAAAAATTATCTATTTTTAGTGTGCAGTCCAGCAACTCGTATTTTCGGTTTTGCCGTTTTAGGTAAAGATATCAAAGACAGAGGGAGACAGAAAAAGAAAAAGAGGGAATTAACCTTAACAAGGGGGAGTGATAGAATACATAATACGTAGGTTCAAGGTATCGAATTGAATGGATTTTAGTTGGGTCTTGTACTTGTACTTGTCTGTAATTGATTTGATTGCTATCCAATTGAGTGAGATTCATTACGAATGGAGAGAGAGATATATTTCATAATTTATTTTATGCAATTGTCTAATAATTACGTATTTCGCTATTAATAGTTTGATCTGGTGTCTTTAAAAGATGTTACATTACATTATGTTGATATATACTGTATTAAGATGTCATTCATACGAGACATAGAAAGAGAGAGAGACTCTATGTCAACTTTGCGGGGTCTCTTATAATTAATTACGTTTAAGAACCGGTACCTATTGTTAAAACTCGATATTTCGGATATAGGTATGTATGATTCTATTATCCTCATTGTTAGTTGTTAATTTCAATAAGGGCTTTTGCTATTTTATCACCTCATTATGATGTGTAAACGATACAATGTGTCTCTTTTTCTCTTGTTGTTGTAATGATGTGATTAGGAGATCCTTTTAGTTAGAATTAGTTCATTCTTATTTATTTTAAAAAAGAAAATTCGATTTTATGCTAAATACAGTAAAATTCAAATATACATATATATTTATGTAAGCTTTGTACCAAAAGAGTAATTAGACGTAGATCATTGTTGTTACCTTGTTAGGGCACGATTATAAGAAGATAATAGATATATTTACAATGTATTATGTTTAGGTAATCAGTCGTAAATAGGAAGGTATTCTTTTTCTTATGATTTTGAAAGATATCTCCGTTATAATATTATAAATATTTTTGTCTTGGGAAGGATAATATATCCTTGATTAAAAATGTTTATGTATGGAGTAAACTGGGAGTGTATATAGATACAATTACCTTGACCAAATTCAAGTCATGCTATATATTTCAGTTCTTCTATATATAAAATGGACAAGTTGATGAGACCTTTTGAACTATGCGCGGCAATGGAATCGTCCCTTTTCTTTATTCTTTTAAATGAGTTTTTAACTAAGTCAAGTTATTACACGCATGAATGAATTGTTGTAGAATCAACAGTATTTTTCTAAAGTTCCCATAGTGTCGGTTATGGTACCTCGAGGAATGTCACATCACCTCTTCTTGTTTTGTTTTTATGCGGAAAGATTCAGAATTATTACTCTTAACTATACTTACTTTAAACCATTAAATCTTTTATGGCTCTTATAGCCAGTGAACTCATGGAAAACTAACAACTAAATAAATAACTTCGAGGTCTTCCTTTATCACAAACTTTACATATATCAAAAAATTGCGTGTCATGGAGCTCCCTTAGATGTTATTTTCGTTTTTGTTTTTGTTTGCCTTGCAATCATTTTACTTTTTTTAGTGTATTTCTAAAAACGTCAGTAATTATTTAATTTACAAGAACTCTTAATTTGTACTTCACAATTTATATTTTAAACCGATAAATATCATTTAAAGCATACACAATCAACTCTAAAATAATTTAATCAAATTCAATGTTTTGTTATCGCAAGTATCCACTAATGCAATATAAGTTTTATCTCACAATTACTATTCTAGTAAGTACAGTTCTGGCTGCCTATGTCCCATCTGAACCATGGTCTACTTTGACTCCAACTTCAACACATCCAGGCGGACTATCATACTATACTACTTCATTTGGTATTGCTATTGCTTCTGTCAATGCGGCTGTTGTCCCTAATGCCTTACACAAAAGAAATATTATTTCTCAAATAAATGATGGTCAAGCTCAGGCACCACGAGTTCCAAAAGTAGGTATCATATCACAAATAAATGATGGCCAAGCCCAAGCACCAAAACATACTGTCGCAATAGTGTCTCAAATTAATGATGGTCAAGCTCAAGTGCCTAAATCTGTCAGAGCAATCTCACAAATTGGTGATGGTCAAATTCAAGTGCCAACTCATATTCCTGTTCCAGTCACTACGAAACCCGTGGTCTCGCAAATTCATGATGGCCAAGTTCAGATAGCAACTAAAGTTGTTCATGCTGACCAGGGTGCTCCAACAGGGAGTATATATGGTTCATCTAACCCTGTGCATAATATTGCTTGTAAATCTACAGGTACATTAGCTATGACAATTAAAAATGGAATTTTAACAGACGCAAAGGGAAGAATTGGGTCCATCGTATCAAACAGACAATTTCAATTTGACGGTCCACCACCACAAGCAGGTGCCATTTATGCTGGTGGTTGGTCAATCACACCAGAAGGAAATCTGGCTCTAGGTAGTCAAGATGTTTTTTATCAATGTCTTTCTGGTAATTTTTACAACTTATATGATCAGTCCATTGCCTCTCAATGTGGTCCAGTTCATCTACAAGCTGTTGATCTCATTGATTGCTAATTTTGTAATGAACAACATATGGTATGAAATATCGACAACTATTTCCTAAACTTAAACCAGACCAAGCTTATTTGTAACTATTTGTTTTCTTTCTTGACGGAATTTTTGATAGTTAATCTACGCGATTGGTAATAAACATAATCTTAACCACGTTCTTATGAACGTATATATATCAGGCAGCGCGTAAGTTAAGCTTGACTAATAATATAAAGAAATTAGCTAGAGTTTATAATTAGTTGCAGAAACAATATTCAATATAATAAAATATATTCCCTAGGTCTCAACATTAATTGAGTTATAGATCTAAATATGAGTAGATAAAAAAATGAATAACTTTAAAGTAATGATATTATAGGCAGTTAGCATATATTAGTGCCTTATATGGACATCGGTTAGTGAAAATTTTCAGTTGCGTTTTTAGGTTGCCCTGAGTATACAGACTATAAACTCGTCAATATAACGGTGCTACATATCAAAACATACTTGTTTTTATCAAGTGAAATTACATTTTAAAGTTAACCGTCACAGATGTCATTTTTAATTAAATGTAGGTTATAATAATATATTATAAAAATATACATATGTATAATGAAGTAATATCACACTCATAAATTGAGTAAAATTATTTATGATTGAAGAACTTTGATAACTAAGTGAAGTTTGATTATTTTATAAAAGAATGAGATGAATATTTATGGATATGAAATTTTGAAAAAGATAAATTAAATTAACGAAGAAATATCATAATTTAAAAACTTTGTTCATTCTTTAACAGTCAATCAATTCAACAACTTCCAAATGGATTGGAGAACATTGTTCAGCAATAGATTGATCGTACAAGTTGTAGAAGTCACCAGATAGACATTGGTAAAAGACATCGGAGTCACCTAGAGCTAGGTTACCATCTTCAGTGATGGACCAGCCGGCAGCGTAGATGGAACCAGCTTGTGGTGGTGGACCATCGAATTGGAATTGTCTGTTGGAGACAATGGCACCAACTCTACCCTTGTTGTCAGTTAAGACACCGTCCTTTAGAGTCAAAGCTAGAGTACCGGAGTTCTTACAAGAAGTATCTTGTAGAGAGACAGTAGCAGAAGCGTTACAAGTGGAAGAGGTCTTGGTGGAGTTAGCAGAAGAAGAAACCACACTCTTGGAAGTGATGGCAGAAGAAGGCTTGGTGGTTGGAGCCAAAGTTGTAGTAGCCTTGGTGTTTTTAGCAGTAGTAGCTTGAATTTGACCATCACCAATTTGAGAGATGGCGTTTCTCTTAGCCTTGGAAGCGGAGGCGGAAGCAGAGGCGGAAGTAATTTCTTGAACGGCAATACCGAAGGAAGAAGTGTATTGAGAGAAACCGCACTTCAAAGTAGCAGATGGGGTTAAAGTAGACCATGGTTCACCTGGAGTGTAACCCTTGATGGAAGAAGAGGCAGCGGAGGCTGTGGCAGCGATGGCGACAGTGGCTAGAGCAGTGTTCTTGAATTGCATTTTTGTTTAAAGTGATGAGTTATGTAATATAGCGAGTGTAATTAAATAATAATAGTCTTAAAAGAAATTATGGAATTTCAGGTAGGATAATCTAGATTATTTGTTTATTTTATGGTGAAGAACTTGTAGTTAGTTGTTGAATTTTTTTTTTGAACTGTGAAATACAAATAAAATATATATATATATATATAAATATGTAGGAAAGGAAGAAGTTAACAAATATAAAAGAGTAATAGATATTATTTGTTTACTTATATATATATATTCATGCATAATTACAAGCTTTGCAGGATACATTTAAATGTTTGTTTGTTTTGTTTATTCGAACAAAAGAAATAATAATAGATTTGTAAATCTAAGAATGAGAATAGAAGGTATTGAATCAACAAACACCTCTTTGTAGTTAGGAAAAAGAAATGAAGAAAAAAATGGAAAGGTTGGTAATGTATTTCGTTTATTTGATTATGTTTTTTATTTTAAGTTTGTACATAAGATCAGTTTACAAGAAGAGAACATGCACGAAGAAACTTCTCTTGAATTGATTGTTTAACAGTAAGACATTTGACCTGGTTGTTGTTGTTGATTCTCCAGTTAAATGCTTAAACATTCAACCAGTTCAGCAACGTTAAACCAATAGAAAAGTTAAGGGAGAGAATAATGGTTCCACCAAAATTCCTGAGCTAAGCCAGTTTGATGGACCGCCAGGGTATTCGAACTTCTCTCTTTTTAATCCACCCTCATAAATATGATATGTATATTGTGATATGCAGTTACTTGCTAGTGCGTTTCTTTTATCAAAGACCACACATCATTTAATGTGAATGTGATGGATACAAACTCCATAGTTTTCTAATTTGTTTGTTTGTTTGTTTATTGATGATCTCTTGTAAATGAAAGAGTTATATAAAAGTTAATTCTTGTAAATAAAGGGAGCCCTTATTAGAGGTATGAATCACAGTTTCTACGGTTATTTATCAGGGAAAAAATCCATAGAGTTGAGAATTTAAACGCGAAATGTTCATATCGGTGCTCTCTCTCTCTCAAGAATTTCTCTCGTTGTTTTTTTATTCTTTTTTTTTCTTTCTCGACGCGGACAAAATAAATCTCACACTAGTCCGTCTCCTACGGAATATAACCGCACAAATATATGTTTCTCTCTGTGCTACTGTATATCGTTTTTCTCCTCTTGATACACACGGCCTCGCCTGTGTCTCCCACTGCCGTTATTTTTCGCGTTGTCCAGCAGTTTCTTATATATGGAGCGTCACGGCTGGGAGGGTCCAGCCAACAGGAGAAAGAAAGAAGTAACTTTAACATTCCACTCAAAACTCCAGAGAACTAAAAGGGACACATACGCGTGACGAATTGGAAACGTCTCGTTCAACATCATCTGATACGAAGTGGACAGCGGCAAAATGAGGAAAACAAAACATAGTAAGATATTACTCTACGTTGTTATTTAGAGAGTTAGTTTCTAGCACGTGCCAGAGAACTACATGTTGTATTTTTCTGTTTGATATTACAGTATCTGAGATTATTTACCCCTCTTTTTTTTTATGTATTTTCATTTCGAGCAAAAAAATGATGCGGCTGGCCTCTGTTTCTATTTGGTTGTTTTTTTTGTTGTCCGTAAAATTAATAGAATTCTTAAACGCCTAACTCCATAGCTATTCCGCTAACTACCCCAAGCAATATTACGTATTTTTTTTTCTCCGTTGGTTTGGTCAATTTCATTTCTCAAATTGCGATTAATTTCTTCTTTGGGTCAATCACCGAGCAATCGATAATGGACTTTTTACAATACTTGCAAAGTTAACGATCATCCCTCTAATTTGGAAACAATCACATACCATATGTAATTCGTATTTGCAGATTATAGAGAAAGGAGAGGTCATGAAGATGGCTGAACAAGTTGGGCCCAACAATTTATTATTGCTGGATTCCCAAAGATATAATTCTGGATCTAGGCAAAAGAAAAAATGACACAATTTATTGTAATCGGAAGTTAATGTGTTTACTAAACTGGAAAGAATAAAGAGTTGATATTATATTTTTATTTTCGTTATATCTGTTTAATTATTTACATTCAAGCAATCTGATAACTATTTATTGGTCTATTTGTTATTATACGTGTATGAGAATAATTAATATAGATTGAATATCAATTGATAGACCAGATAAGTTAAAATCAACATAGCAAACATATATAATATTAGATATAATGTTTTATATATTATTTAAGTGAGGAAGGGGATATCTTGACATTTGCAAAAACCTATTTTCTGAAAAATTGTGGTAAATTTTTTCAATATTTGTTTACAATGTCGCCCATCTTCAAACCTACCTCATCAAGGTATAATTGTAAAAAAATAAATTAAATAGCATTATTTTGAACTAAACTTAAAAAAAAAGTACCACATCTTGTTTTTTGGTTCGAATCTGAATAAACAGTAAATACAATGTATATATATATTAACTACAACACTACAGTCTTGAACCTATTATCTATATCTCTTTGGTTCAATATATATTCACAAGTTCTATTAAAATGCATAATAGGAACTTGTATCATGTCATTAATCTTCATATCTTTAATCATAAAATCAGTATTTGCGGATGAACTGTTATTAACATTACCTAATTTAATATATGTCCCATCCAATCCCATAACATATTGATTCTTATTGTAAGTTTGCCCTAATGTTCCATCATTTGAATCCTTATTAGTAGCATCAATCTCAGACAATCTTTGTTCTTCCTCAAGACGTAGCGATTTCAGATTGTTTTTAATTAATTCAATCAATCCATTGATGTAACTAACACCTACGTGTGTATTTTGTTCATCACCATGCACAAAATAATATAAACAAACATTTAGAATTTCTACCATCAATTCACAACTTTCAACATTATCCATACGAGAATCAGCAGCCCTCAGTGAACGTTGCAAACATTCAAGAACGCGTTTCCCCTCACGGAAGAAATCTGTAGTCTCTCCTTCTTCCTCGCCAATCGATGATATTTCTGTTGCCCACCATAAATGAGAACAGACATAAACTGCACGACATTGATCTTGTTTCTTTAATAATTTAGAACCATGTAATGTTGTTCTTACAATCAAAGAATTATAATAATTTTCTTTATATAAGGATCTTGTCTTTTGTAATGTTTGCGCCATATAAATCAAGGCCTGGAATTGAGTCTTTGAATCACTTAAGGATTCCTCAAAGACACCAAACGCTTCAGAGAAGAAATCATACGATATATCGACTAATGATAATTGATCTGCTAGGGCGGCATTTTGAAGGTTCAATTTGTAGATTATATCCATACTACTATTCCCACAGTTATTAAACATATCACTAATACAACGTGAAATATATTTAAAGATTTGTTTCATTAAATTATCATAGTAAGTTTCCTTTTTGATTATCCTTTTTTTGTAAATACTACATTTTCTAATCATTCTCCAAAAATTTGCTATAATAGCGGGATATGTATACCTAATATTTTTACCACCTTTATGAAATGCATTTTTAATCATCAATAACAGTTCGATTTCTGATTCAATAGTCTTAAAGACAGATTTATCCAAACGTTGAATTAAGAAATGACATATTTTGGCCAATTTTTCTTGATATCTCGATAAAGTAAATTCACGTTTTATTGTCTCATCTCCTTCATCGTTACCTTTTATCGTATTTTTAAGAGTAATCATTGGTTCCAAAATAGCTAAGAATCGTTCCAATTGAGTCTTGGAAATTATTAATAAAGGTGATTCATTATGATCTTCAGTTTGTTTTAGATTAACACTCATTATTCTATCTAAGAAGGAATTTATAATTGTGGTCAAAACTTCCATTTGAGATTGTGAGCTTTGCAATGACAATAGAGTTTGGAATGATCCGCATTGCGTAATTAAATTAAAGTAATAAACTGAGAAATCTTTAACAATTTCAAGATTTTGTGCAGTTAATAAATCCACCATAAACGATTCTGAATCGTCAATTTTTTCTTCACCAAAATCTTTACATTTTTGTGATACTAAATCAAATAATTGATCCAAATTTTCAATATTATTAGGGTACCAAGTCAATGATAAATTCATAATACTTAGAATTATACCACTCAATTCCTGAACAGATAAATCTGGTCTCTCCTCGTTTAATTTTAATAAATGTTTCCAAAATCGTTCGAATGTATCCTTTGGGACATTTTCTGATTTTGACTCATCACCATTCGTCTCCTTATTTTCATTATTTTGTTGTATTCTTTCGATATAACCATTTAATCTGTTTATTAAAGTTAGGATGATTTTTGTCACTGATACTTCAGTATTCAATTGTAATGAGGTATCAAGTAACGAATCCAACGTTTTTAAATGGAATTCATCTGGGAAAACTTGACATATGACATCATAAAGATATTCTTGACAGACAACATCTCTACACTGAACAATTTGTTCCAACAATATTGGTAAAATTTCAACTTTATACAATTCCAAATTATCATCAACTACTTGAGAAAGTCTAACTAATTGAGAACCTACTAGAATTTGTAATTCTTTACGTTCTTTTGTCCTTTGATCTCTTTCACGTAGTTGACCTTGATGCTGTAATCTAACCCATAATTTATTCATTTCAATGAAATTTGTAATTATAAATTGAGAATTAAATTCGATGGCGTCTTTATCATCTCCAGGTAACAGTAGTTGTTTTGTACGCTGAGATAAATAATATCTTAGAAATAAGCCTCTAATTGGGTTTTGTACACCACGACACATTTCAATCATATCTTTCAAGATTTCTTCCCTTGGTGATTCAGGTATTTTAAGATAACTTGTCCCTACTGTAATCATCAGATATAATCTAGGGACAACATTCCCAGCATATTGAACCAATTCATATAAATCTGCTAAATGGTGACCATTTGAATGGTTTTCCACAAGGTAAGCAGATAAGATTGTCAATGAATCAAAAATTTGTATATACAATTCATAATATTGTTTTGGTTGCAATCTAGGATTACGTAACTCAGTTAGCATTGCCGATGTGAATTTCAATGCATCCATCAATTTTCTATTATTCAAACTACGTTGCATCAACACCGTCTGTTGTTTAATGTTAGAGATAGCTTGTTCTACTGATTCGGAATATGACATCTTGATATTACTTTATTTTTTGTCTGTTTGTTTGTTTTATAGTTCTATCAACCTTTTTCCCTTAGTGTACGCAGAAAGCAATCCTTATTATTGCGATTACAACTGTAGCTTTATCCTTATATTAATATCTTTTGATAATCTATCCTCTCGCTTTCTATCTTAGAATGAGATGTGGGTTTGCATTACTTGCCAATTACGCTACCCAAAAGCCTCAATCGAGAATTTCCACCTTTAATCCTTTAATATTAAGAAATCCCTTTTCGGGTCTAATGGAAAATGACGGATCAAACAGCAAAAAAAAAAAAAGGTACCTTCAGGGTAATACACAGCAAGTGAAGGTGTAACTGTAAAACCCAAACAAAGATACTTGGTTAGTTCAAGGATCCAATACATACATATATATTCCATATAGACGGTGTCACTATTGATTAAATCATATTTCACTATATCTTAGACTCTATATCAATTTCACTATTCCCTTCAGCCAATGGCAAAATGTTACTCTTAGGAAAGGGAAGAAGAAGTTCGCACTTCATCAATGTGATCATTTTTCATTTGTTCAAAGCCCTAACTTTAATACTTCAAAAATAGCATTAACAACCCTACTACCCTACAACCCTACTCCCGATGGTTTAAGTAATAGGTAAAGCCTTAATATAGGTTACCGATATGATAAACCTTACAATGTGCACACCTGCACACATGTGTATATACGTGCATGCTACGCTGTTCATATTTCCTGGTGACAAATCAATAAGTGCAATTTGCGATCTTTTCTTATTTCAAATATCACTTACCTATCAGACTGGCAACGCTGGAATAGGGAATATCGGAGTTTAGTGGCGACCAGCCGAGATCGCCTTGCACACCGCTGACTAATTAACTCAATTGAGAAAATATTAAATATTAAAACCAGAGAGTTCTCCACATCACGCGGCACGGCAGCGAAGAAGGAGAGGAGGGGGGAGAGATCAGACCATACACCCACACACCGCACTCCCGCATACCGAGAGAGATGAATACTTTCTCCGTTACCAACAATGATACTAACTGTAGTAGTGCTAGTAGTGGTAGTGCTACTATGCAATTATTTAATCATCTATTTTCCTACGGATTTATCATTTAGTGGTGGTGGTAGTGGGCCACTTGATATTTTTCAGTTTGTAATTATAATAAGCAGCAGAAGGTGAGGTCGAGATGCAATCCTTCTTTTCTTATGTAATGCAACTACATTTACTAAAATTTATATATAAAGTGAGAAGAATATATATATATACAGGTATGCATTTTGATTCTTAGTACAATTTTCTATTTACGTATATATAATTTATTAGCCTTACAGTAGAAATATAATAAAAAAGATATTACAGTACATTACACAACCACGATGTATGCTAATAAAGCTTTGCCTCTATTTTCTAGAACAATCTCTAGAAGATCCTTATATTTATTCTCCGCTGCCACTTTAGCAGGCGCTGCTGCTACAGTGACTACCGCCGCTGCATTCGATAATAAGAAACAATACAACTATGGTAATCGTAACAACAACAACAACAACAACAAGAGTGGTTGGGGTATGTTTGGTACTGCCACTGCTGCCGCTGCTGCCGTTCCAATTGTTCACATTGCTGCTGTGAATAAAGAAAGAACCATTGACGATTATCAACGTATTTATAACAAAATTGCTGAAAAGATTAGGGAAGATGACGAATATGATGGATACATTGGTTATGGACCTATATTGGTTCGTTTAGGATGGCATTCATCTGGTACTTACAATAAAGAAAATAATTCTGGTGGTTCTTATGGTGGTACTTATCGTTTTAAATTGGAAAACACAGACCCTTCAAATAATGGTCTACAAAATGCCGCTCATTTCTTAGATCCAATCTATAAAGAATTTAATTGGATTTCTCATGGTGATTTATACACTTTAGGTGCTGTATGTGCAGTTCAAGAAGCTCAAGGTCCAAAGATTAAATGGAGACCAGGTAGAGTGGATTTACCAGAAAGTGCTACCCCAGAAAATGGTAGATTACCTGACGCTGTTAATGGTGCTGATTACGTTAGAAATTTTTATGCTAGATTAAAGATGAACGATAGAGAAGCCGTCGCTTTAACTGGTGCTCATTGCCTAGGTAGAACTCATTTGAAAAATTCTGGATTTGATGGTCCTTGGGGTGCCGCAAGTAGTAGTTTCACTAATGAATTCTTTGTGAATCTATTAAATGAACAATGGAAATTAGAAAAAAATGCTGCAGGTAACAAACAATACGATTCTCCAAAAGGTTATATGATGTTAGAAACAGATTATGCTTTGGTTCAAGATCCAATCTATTTAAAGATCGTTAAAGAATACGCTAATAATGAAGCTTCATTCTTTAAAGATTTCGCTTCTTCTTTCCAAAAATTATTGGAAAATGGTATTGATTACCCAAAGGGAGCTCCAGAATATGTCTTTAAGACTCTTGATGATCAAGACATGTAATTAAATTGATTTTAATTACTATTATTATTAATATTATACATTACAAAAAAGTGCAAAAATAACAATAACTATAACTAGTAGTACTTTTTATAGTTATCCTTATTACTTCTTCCCTTTTTTATTTATTCAATTTATTATTTATTATTTAATTAATACTCTCTATCTATTTATTAAAATACATATATATTTTCTTAGTCTAGCTTATGTATTATTGAAGTAATCCTCTTCTATCGGAATTCTGAACTATTTTAAATATTTATAGGGTTTTAATAACCAGAAGATACTCTCTCTCATCATCATCATCAGTATTTCAATCCTTGTCAAAGTCTCCGCGTTGAAAAGTTTGACAATTTTCGCATCACAAATTTTCAATATTTTCATTTTTATTTATTTTAATTTTTTGGGCTTCGTTGCTCTCTCATCCGCGAAAGAGGATGCTTATATTTTTAGGTAATTAATATATAACTAGGTATCCCTTCAATAAAAGAGATTCGAAAGTTAACGAATAGTATCTTTTTCTACCCTTCTAATTACAGCCAATAAACTATTGCCGTTCAGACAAACAAAACAAACGGACGTACAATTCATTTTAAAACACTGAAAGAAAAAAAAATGTCTATCTTATCCATCGCAACTCGTAGAGCAGGTCTCCTATCAGTTAAATCTTCAACAATTGCATCATCTTCTGTCATCTCCAGATTTGCAAGCTCCACCTCCACTACTAATACACCAGATGCTGCTCAAAGTAGTCTAACGTGGAAGGACTTCTTCCAATTAAGAAAACAACAAAGAAGAATCAATGTCGTTTCTTCTGGGTTCACAGCGTTGGTAGGTTGTAATATATCTTGGGCTTATTTATCAAACATGGAGATAGATCCAACTCAAATGATTATGGGGTTTGATCCATTGGTGGTTGTTTCAGCCGGGTTGATGGCTTCTGGTGCATTGGGCTATTTGTTTGGTCCTTTGATTGGTACTCAAGTCTTTAATTTGAAGAATCATAAGACATTGACTGATTTTGGTTTGAAAAATAAAGAATTTTTGGAACATATTATTAAAAATAGAGTGGATGCTTCATCTCAAAGTTTTAGTAATCCCGTACCAGATTATTATGGTGAAAAGATAGGTTCAATGAAAGAATATAGACAATGGTTAAGAGACTGTCATTCTTATGCAAGAAAAGCCAAAGAATTTTTATAAACTCTTTGAAAAACATAAAATAAAAATGAAATATCTGTCCTAAAATGGTTGATTACTTCTCATTACCAAACATGAAAATAATCTCTTTGCTCATTTAATTATTCTTGGAAAAATATATATATCTATATATTAACAAATAATATTTTTCTTTTGAAGAATAGAAGTGAAATACCATTAATAGCGAATATACTCTGTACATATATCTATCTATATCTATCTAATACTTTGAAATATAAAGAATTAAAATTCTGAAATGTTCTTTTAGTAAGATTCACTCCATTTAAATCAATTAAAATAAGAAATAAAATCTAAAGGATCAAATATATCATCCAATAAATCTAAATTACTAAATTGTCTATCCATTAGTTGATTATATTCTTCAGTGTTTAGACTACCTAAACCTGGCGAACATGCTGTAGATGACCCTACACCACTAGTAGAATTTCCACTCCTTGTGGATATAGATGTGGAATCGAAGAGTGGGGACTCAGTATTACCAATAGAAAACAATGCACCAGGTGTTCTAACAATTTTTTGATCATCAGTCTTCGGTTTTAAACTACTATCTACATCTTCTGATAATTTGCAACTTGTATTATCATAAAATGAGGCAAAAAGATTAAACCCTTTGGGATAACGATCATCTAAAAATAATGTCAAAATTTCTTCACGAAAATTCATTGAAAAATTTGTGTCAAATTTACCAATGGGATAAATTTCATTGTTCCATTTTTCAACAAAATCAGTTCTACTTTTTAAATCAGGATCATTTTCATAAAATGTAGACATTTCGCTAACAAGAGGAACTAAATCCTTTAGCGAAGTACATCTCTTGCTATCACCTTCTTCACCATGTTGTTTAGAAGAATTTAGTTCACCGACAAGAAATCTCAATATAATTTCCCAAGGATCTCTATCCTCTGGTCGATCCAAAATCTTATACACAATTTTTGCAGTAAACATCTTCCTGAAACATCTATAATAGTCGGCAGAAAATTCATTGAAATACATGGATGCCACAGCGAAAAAGAATTTACAAAGTAATTTCCTAGTTTCGAATGATTCACTCATTCTACTAAAACGCAAAATAAAAGCAGGAATCAAAACACATAGTTTGTTAGAAATAATTTCAACAATTCTATTACTGTAAAATTGATTGAAAGGGTTTATGTTCAATTTATGGGACTCATAGAAGTAAATATAACATTTTTGAGCAATAATAACCAATTGATCCCATAATTGTTGAGCTGATTCATGATATTTCACAACATTTATACTATATTCATAAGAAATCATCTTTGCATGGGTTATAGATAATTTAAATAAATCTAACATCCATTCAAATTCAAAATCGAGAGCATTCGTAAATTGGAAGGGACCTTTATTGTCTGAAGCTTTCAAATTCATGTGCTCATTGGATACCTGATTATAGTATGTTTCGAGCATATTGATATTTATGTGAGACGGATTGCCATTAATTATATCATTAATCTTTAAGAGCAATGAATCAATGTAGACAACTCTCGTGTACCACGAAGGAAGATGTTCTAATTTACCTAAATCAACAGGGAAAGTCTTCCCAATAAAACATTCTTGACCATTAATAAGACCCATCTTTCTATCCCAAAACAGAATGACAGCCCACATTGATCTAAAGACCTCTTTGTAATCATCTGGTTTCATATATTCTAGAGAAGGTCGTGTTCCATCAGCTATCTTAAAAAAATACTTCTCATTAGAGAAACAACTCCAATTTATACCCATTTCTTTGGCACTTGATATAATGGTACCCATTAACACTCTATTATGTTGAGCTTCCGTCCCATCTCCATCCTCAGGAGCACACCAAAAATAGAAACGAAGTAGCATTAAACAGTATAATTGTAATAGGGTACATTTTCGAAGTACTTTCATTTGAAACAGGAAATGACTTATAATTGCAATATATCTGGTTGTATCCAACGCAAGCACATTAGTAAACAAAGTTAAGGAGGTTTTCTGGAATTTTAGTGATAATTGAACAAGAATTGTAATTAGAAGTACGATGGAATAAACCATATGATCGAATTTCTTAATATCAAGCTTCTTGTTTTGTTCAACATCTTCGTACAATGTATCAATTTCACGTTGCAGAACCTCAATATTAATAAATGGCATCATGTGTAAAATATGAGTTGTAAATATGGGTATAATTTCATTTTTAAATAATTCTTTATCTGGTAAGATGATATCGGTTAGATATTCTTCGTCTGGACGTTTCATCTTAGAATCCTTTCTATATTTGGCAAATTTTTCAAAAAGTTGTTTATGATATCTAGAGAAATTACCCGATGTTGGATCATTCCTTTTATTTGTTTCTATATCGTCTCTATCAAATGTTGATAATGGAATAAAGGAATTTGGCAAATTTGGATTAATACCTTTTATTTTCGTAGTCTCTTGAAATTTATTCATCGTTTTCTTAATTGCTATACTTCTGAACCTAATCATATTTGTTAAGTATGGATCACGATGTTCCATTGATATATCGGTAAATAATGAGAATATAGTTGTAGCAGATCTCTTAGTTTCTAGATAATGACCTGAGGGAATGAAATCAACAAAATCAACACTATGACCGTCAAGTGCAATGGGTATCACATTAGTTGGTGTAATTTCTGACATTTGATCTTGAATTAAATTTGGAACACGGGTTTCATTAGATGTTGTCCTTTGGGAAGAATTGTGAGTCGCTGATGATGATTCTAATATATTAATAGGCATCGAAGAACCTAGCGCTATGTAAGATGATGATCTTTCCTTTTTAAGTTGACGATCTTTAATCTTATTTTTGGTAATCCCTGTCTTCCCAACCGCAGTAACCGTAGGAGTTACATATGTACATGTAGCGGTATCACCATATTTGGTACAGGTATTACATGGATTTTTTTTGTCACATTTACTCTTCCTCTTTCTACAATTTGAGCAGACAACTGTGCGACGATTACGTCTCTTACGTACATGGTTTTCTGTTGAATCTGGTGACATAATATATTATCCACTTATATATGTTACCAATTGTAATTTAGATTACTTTTAGAGTAATGATCTCTGCGGTTCATAACTTCTATTATGATTATAAAATATCTGTATTATGTATGTTTATATTTTTCAATACAAGGTTCCTGTTTCTTTGCGGGGGAAAATATGGAGAGATTCGGCGAAAATAGGAACTGTTTATTCAGTTGGCGAGCGAGAGTGAAAAATTTAGCTTAACTAATGCCAATCTATATAAAACTGGGATGCATTTGAAAGTAAGATGAGCTTCATAAAATGCCAAGAGGTCAAATTATTTGGGGAAATAAATTACATACATAGCTCAATTATGTATCACTTTAGGGTTGTACCATGGGGTGATCCTAAGGAGTTGGATGATTTAAAGAACTGGTTTTATAGCAATAATGATGATAGGGCAAAGGCGATTGCCAAAGTGAAAAGTTACCAAAGTCGAGGTTCCCAGTACTTACCACATGTAATTGATTCAACATCACAACTAAGTAGTGCTGTACTACTTGATGAAACGAACAATAAGGTTGGAATGAACGCAATAAGAATGGCATACACGATGGCTTTAATTAGATTTGTTAATGGTATATTAGATCCAAATCAACAAGCACAATATGCCATACCATTACATAGATTAGCCCAAAATGTTGGTCTGGGGAGTTGGTTTGTCGAATTAAGACACTGGGGTACACATGAGAGAGATTTGCCTAGTATTGAGATGCTTAGAATTACGGCGAAGGAGGCACTTACATGGTTATGGGATCATTATTGGAATGATAGCACATTAGAAGAAATGACCAGTGATGATGAAGGTAACATTGCGGAGAACATCGTTACCGAAGAAGAAAAAGAATTACAAAGAGTTCTAATTTTGTGGCCAGGTCTGTTGTATGAATTTTCACACAATAAATATATTTGGCAAAATGAAAATAATTCATTAATTAGTAGTATCAATTTCACAGTATCTGAAAAGACTAAAAAAAACCAGAAATTGCCAGAGACAAAGATCAATAACTATATTAACGATTGGAAAGTAATATGGAAGAGCTATCGTGACCGTGAACAGTTTGTCGATACTATTATGGAAAAATACAATTCCCTTCTACTACATTTGTTAGTAATTAAATTAACAGATTTTGAAATATATTATTTTAAATGGCTTCTAAAGGAATATTCTAGACAACTTCAAAATAACAATGAAAAGGAACCAGTAAAGAAACATTCGTTGCTGGACAAACATTTCCGTAATTGGATGGATATTGAACAAAAATTGATTAAGAGAGTTATTAATCATCTTAATGTCAAATCAGTAATACCGAGATGGAATCTTTGGAAGGATGCTCTGAATGAGGATCCATCTTATCTATCTGTCGTAATAGTAAAACAGCTCATCAAAAGAATTAATGAAATGAATAATGGTAGCGGTGACAATAATGAATGGAGAAAGAAAAAGAAGAAGAAACAAATATCTAATGAACAAGAAATTATGAATTCAGCAAAGGAGCTATTGAAGGAGTTTGAATTAAGATATGATATATCCGAAAAGGACACATATGAACATTCATTTTTAATCCTCAAGACCCACGAAACAACTTCAATAAAAAGTGATAAGAAACACGATCTATCAACTGAGGATATCTTCAATGATCTAGCAAATCTAAAGAAAAGACTGCAAAAGACGAATAACAAATCCCATGGAGCAACGGAAAGAACAGAAGTTAAGAACCAAAAAATAATACTTTGGGAACCTATTGAAACATGGATGCCTAAGCCCTTTGGTGTACTATAATTATAAGTAGTTCATAATTAGCATGCATAATAAATACATACATTTTAAAATACAAGACTTTTTTGGAAGAAAATTCAAAATGATATTTAACAAGAAAAATAATTATTATAAAAATTAATCACTCAGACATCCTAGGAAGGTCTCAAATGAGAGCGGTCACTGGTGGTACTAAAAGATGGGTTCTTAGGCGTACCTCTACCGTGGAAACTGCGAATGTAAGGACCAGTTTTCATCACCGTGATTAATATATATAAAATATTGAAACTGAAAGTAATTTGCAGAATCATTAAACTCATTGAAATAGAAAAAGAAAAAAAAGGTAATATGAACCTTCATATAAGGAACCATTTTTTTTTAAATTTGAATATTTTTGTTTGAAAGAGGCTCAGATATTGAATGTTGAATATAACATGGCAAGAAAAGTCTCTTAAGTGATCACACAAGTGCAATCGAGACATGATAGATCCCCGTATCGTCATGGTCGAATCGGACTGGGAAAGAAGAAACACCGTTTTCATCAAAGCCAATATCAAACAAAAACAAAACAAAATTAAAAATATAATTGAACCATATTCAAAAAGAATGTATGAAGAAATGGTAGTTTTAATAAATGAGTAATCTCATTTATTAAAACTAAAATTTCATAAAGGACATTTCAACCTTGAAATGACTTCACAATTTATCAGAGACACATATAATGTTACTTTGAAACTAATTGTGTCACACAAACTTCTTGATATTTGTTTATTTATTTATCTTATCTATTAAATATTGTTCTTAAAACCTAGTTATTCTTCCAATAATAAAAAGATAAATTGATAATGAATATCATCCTTTTTATACTTCTCTAGAAAGAAAAATTTTCACTTTTCTTTCCTAGCGATGAAGCGATGATGTTTCTTCTTTCTCAAAAAAAAAATTTTTTCAGCTCTGCCAATATTTTAGTTAGGGCTTAGCGTGCGGTGCTTGGGTGTATATTCCAATAACCATCAAGAGAAATTTTTCATTTTGGATAACATTTTGGAACTAGGTTTATTGGCGATGAGGTCATTAAAACGTGAATATCACGACAAAAAATAGTAATTATATAATTGGAGTTGGCTTCTAAGTAAACAAGTTCGAAGATATTATCGAAGAATCTCTGTTATTATAGATTTTCCAGTAAAGAAAAGTGTGCATTTTTGTGTTACCATCCACTCAAAAACTAGTCAAAGGCTGAATTTTTTAACAAGGTATAAACAACCAAAGATAAGTTCCAAAATGGCAAGAACTGATATTATGTCTAACGAGTTTATCTCAGATTCTGAATCTGACAATGAAATGGAACAAACATTCAAAGTTCCATCAGATTTCAAGAAATGTGACCATCTAAAGAAATTCCCATTGGATAAACTAACAAAGAAGTCCGAGGAAGAAGTATGGTTAATTAACATTCCAGGACATCTAGATATCTCAAAATTGGAAACTCTACCAATTGACTTTAAAAGAACAAGTTCTGTCACTGTCGACAAACAAACTTACGAAATTGAACAAGAGAAAAATAAAGACAACAGTAACTTAGTTATAATGGTTCCTGAAAGCAAAAGGGATTCTTTGAAAATATTAACTAAACAAGATAAACCTCTCCAATTTGATAAGATCTTCACTATTAGTGAATCTACAGATATTCCAGATATAAACTACGAAAGGGTCAGAACAGAACGTGAAAATGTTCCTGTAGTAGAGGGTTTAATAACGAGACATTTTGCTACTGGTTATAACGCTGCAGATTTTGGTATAAGTGAAACAAGTAATATGAAAAAGAGGGAAACTACAAATAATGTAGTTGCAGGAAATAATGAAACTGAAAATTACGAACACTCTAAAAAACGTCATCATCACCACAAGGAAGAAGGCGATGAAGCTCCATCAAAGAAGAAGAAGAAGGAAAAGAAAGATAAAAAACACAAGAAAGACAAGAAAAAGGAACACAAATAAGCCTTTATCATACATACTCAGTCATTATAAGATAAAAAATTATGTATATTTTCCCATTATTTTAAAAAACACAGTCATTTTCAAATATACTTATACAAATATATATACCTCATTCTCTTTAACATATCTATGTACATTGATCTATCTAATGATAACATATAGAAAAAATAAAAAAAAAAGTAAACAATTTAAACAACAATATGCAATTGTCGTATTCACGACTTCAGGAATCAACGTTGGCGACCATATCAATCACAAATCCCTTTGGAATCCTAATTGAAGGTTATACATAACCGTTCCAAGACAAACGAATTAACTATTTTTTGCTTAACAAACGTGGTATTCAGACCCTATGTGAATAATCCTTTAGGATACCAGCCATATGCGTATTAGTGACCTTACCTCTTCTCTGTTTCTTCTTCTTAACTTCAACTCTTGAGGATTGTCTTTTAATTGTTGCAGGATCAACACTCGCAGGCTTCAAACCAAGATCTTGCAATTTCCTTGGTAATTCTGAGAATTGAGGTAATTGTATGTTTTCCCACGTTTTCACAAACTCTTCATCCACTCTATGAAGATCACCACCGTTATTATACCAAACATATCTTGGTGTTCTATCTTTCTTAGTTCTAAGAACCAGTATTTTACTTTCTTCTTCTAGTTCATTGATAGTTGCATCACATTGCGGCCAACCATCCTTTAATTCTTTGCAAGAGATACCTTTAAATGTTACTTGGGATTTTAAAAGATTTAGTAGTTCAGATGCAGAATGAACATCATATGTCGATAAATACTTGAAGGTGTTCTTCTTAGAATCAAATCCAATCTTTTCCAATTTCTTTAATAGTTCGATAACTTTATCATTAGGAGTCAAAGACAAGTAATCCATCAACTCATTTAAAGGAATTGCTTTACCTTTCTTTTGAATGTATTCTGTAGCCCACAGTAATTTCGAAGAGTCGTGACTTTGTGAAATACTAGTCTGGGAGGCTTGCAGTGCCGCTGCAGCAAGGGATCCAGGTCTTACTTTCTTAGAGGGGGAACTTTCATAGTCGTCATCTGATGGGATCTCTAGAGCCTCCATCGAATTTAAACCTGAATTTCCACTTTCAACCTTCTCTTCTTTTATAACTTCAATATCGTCGTCGTCATCTTCCTTCTTAACTTGTGCTATCGTTCTCTTCTTTTGGGGGCTAACCGAACGTTTTACTCCAATCACAGGAGCTGATTTTACCTTATTTTTAAACGCATTTAAGTTGGCCAATAGGGGGTCATTTACCTTTCGATTATTACTCATTATTCAAATGAATTACAGCAGATAATGTGTTAAATGTGGGATCAATAATAAATATATTTGGGTGTATGCAAAGAACGAGTAAACCAACTAGAATAAACTGCGTTATAGGGTATGAGCAAGGATTAATTTATAGATAAATTAGTACAATATAGCAAATATTAATCAATATTATTAATGGAGAGCTGTAAAGATCAATATTTGTTTCCTTTTCTGTATGTTAATAAGAATGGTAATTCGAACTTTCATTGATATATTAATTATCTTAATTTCATTTACTTAATTTTTTTCTAATAACGGAAGATTTATAATATGACGAACTTTATCATTTGGCCGCACAAATATATATCTAACAGCGATAAAACTGTGAACTTAAACTATTTAACATTAAGCTCAAACGCAAGAAACAATAACTAAACAATGAAGTTGTAGATGTGAGTTTTGTTTGTAAATGCAATTAATATAAATATATGGA
This sequence comes from Maudiozyma barnettii, assembly GCF_903064755.1. Classification (NCBI taxonomy): domain Eukaryota; kingdom Fungi; phylum Ascomycota; class Saccharomycetes; order Saccharomycetales; family Saccharomycetaceae; genus Maudiozyma; species Maudiozyma barnettii. The sequence continues at coordinate 1,054,866 of NW_024545241.1, read as the reverse complement.
TATTTAAGTACTAATATATAACTTGAAAATTAGAAAAGTTACAATTCTTTTCTAGTGTTAAAAAGAGATAATTAGACTATGATTGATATGTTTCTCTCATAAATTTCTTCCCGGAACCATGTTTCCACCATCTGGTAAGACAACTGATCCCAGAAAAATCAATTCTAGCTTCTTCCGTCTGATCACAAATGCACTTTTGTTTCAATTGAAAGTATTCTGATTGAGGTATTGTAAAATAAGGAGCATGCATATATCCGATCTCATCGAAATGAATAATTTCATTTTCCCTTAACAATAAAACGGCTGCAATACTATGCACTGGTGCGTCACCCCACCTCTCATAATAAAACCCACCACTTGAATCAAGATAATCAAAAAATCTTATATACTCTTTACTTCTAAAAAAATTCAAATCGCCTATTTCAAAATTCGACCAAAAATGACACATATTATATCTATCGGTAGGTTCAACTCTGGATCTTGGTGTTCGAATGTCATTCCAATCTGTAATAAATTGATAAAGATCACTACTTGTATCAATCGTTTGATCATTATTTAATTCAATATATTCACGAACAGTTTTCCATAATGTTGGTATAGTACTCTCATATTCTACCAAAGATATTACAAACCCATATTTCTTATTCTGTTGACGCATTACTTGAAATGGATCATATGGGAAATCACAAAAATATTCTACATCTGGTTCTACCCTGAAATAATAGTCATATTGGTCTAATATTTTTTGTCTGAAGAAAAACCCTGAATTAAATCGACACATATTACGATATGATTTCGAATTACCATATATTATATTTTGTTTCTCCATGTCGTTTAAACTTTGTTCGAAAATATCATCTTCAATCCAATCGGGTCTATCCCAATCGCTCGATGGGATCAATGCGTATTTTGTTTCCCCACTGGCCATTAAAGTAGTAGCCTCTATAAATGCTGCATCGAAGGGTACATCATTCAAAAAGACCCAATCATAGTTATAATTGCGATTAAACCTATCTTCAAGGGATCTCATGGATTTTAAAGCGTATGATAATTCCCAATTTCTTACTAACATCAGTAATACGGCATTTTCTTTATTACTAGATTCACGTACTTCATCATATTCTTCATCCAGAATGTTATCATGATATGAACTTGAAGATATCTTCAATCCGTGGCGTAAATTTCGTCTTCGTAGCTCATCGTATTTATGTAATATATCATTTGACACATTGTAATACTTCTTCTCTAAATTATACTCCTCGTACGTAATACAATAATTCAGAACACAGAAGTGTATGTATCTGATGCTAAGTGTCGCACACGAAATTAGTAGTAGATATTTTAATACTTTTCTTAAACGTCTTGATATGGCAACCATGAAATAGACAGCATATAAAATGAATTCCTATATTTTAAACAAAAAAACACAACAACTTATATATATATTTGATTAGCGAAACAAATATCGAAAGAGATAAAATAAAGTAAAACAATATCACAAGCTTGAAGAACTTTAAAAATTTGGTATTTAAGCAGATTTTCCTTAGTTGAATCTATATATCTTGTCAAACATTAAATGATCAGTAAACGATTGTAAAGGTTACTACCGTTGATATACAACTATTATATTTGATTTACTATCCAGTTCAACCTGATATTAAACAAACAAAGAAACATTACCAACTTATAAATAGTTAATACTAAGAGTGCTAGATATATGCTTGCTTTATACCTATACGGTGAGATACCCTGCGCAGACGTCCTTAAATACACACACAGATATTTATATCTCAAGAAATCTTAATGACGACGTATATTTCCCTCAACTCAGATGATGTATGAGAGATTCAGGAAACTTTTAGAAAGGCTCTACCCAAACGATAATGTCGTAATCCCAATTTCTCTGAATATAATAGGAAGAGCTACTGCCATTGTTACTGTTCATAATTATATACATTGTTCAAGTCAGCATTCGCAGTGAAAATTTTTTTGTTGCGCGTACAGCTGAAGTTAAGGATGGCGTCTCCTCAGACTTCCTGAAGGCCACACGAGCTACGACTAGAGGTGTCACAATTGGGATACTACCGAACCACGGAAGGACAAAGACACAGCCAAATATAGAGATGACCCAGTCAAATAATCATAATTTTACCAACATTCCTGTTTCTTCTTTGATGTTTTACAATTCATTCTGCCCAATTATGTAAGAAAATATATATTTTTTATCAATAAATTGTTTCCACCATTGGAATTATACCTTTTTTTGCCTGGAGTAACACCTTGCTGAGCCTCTAAATATCACCAACTTCTTCTATCCTGTTGAACTGTGTAGCTTTACAAGTGTATCTATTATTCCATTAAATACTATGCTATGCGATATGATATATTGTACATGCTTTTTTATATATAAAAAATAACACTATAATTCCAATTCACTGTCATCGTCATCATCTGCAACAGGTTGCTCACTCTTACTATATAGCGGTAAACTTGAACTATTACTAGTTTTGACATATATAGATTCAATTCCACCTTTGATAACACCTCCTTGAGGTTTCTTACTGCTATCGGTTAAGAATGTCACAATATCCAATACATTATATATCATTTCATCAACATTTTGTTTACCAATCTGTCCAATTTTAATATTCAAACAATTGTCCTCATTTGGAATGTAGTGTGCATTTTTATAGATACTTTTCAATTGAGCTCGTATATATGAAGTGTCGCATGTTTCAACCATCTGTTGACGTTTGACTTTTAAATTCTTAGACATTCTAATCATGAATGGTAATTTCTTACTCCCATGAAAAAATCTTGTTCCTAACACTTTTGGTAATAGATGGTGAACTCTATAATCAGCGACGACTATATCGAATTCCGAATACAACTCATTAAGTTTCGACCCTCTGAAACGACGTTTCAAGTTTTTCACTGTGATAATTTCTTTGATCAAGTCATTAACTGGTTCATCCTTGGTGATGGCGTCTCGATATATGGTAGAGGGATCCTTTGTAATCAGGAGAGTTCTCAAGTCTCTTGGTTTGTTGAGCTTACAATATTGCAATGGAATAATCCTAGGGATGTAATCCTTTGGAACACCCATCTTTCTAGTAGTATTTATGACAATCTGTACATCTTTGTCTTCTGCTAACTTTGGATCTTGCTTACACACTTCAATCAACGATTCCAGTGCCTTCCTGGATAAATCTTCCTCTTTTAGGCTAACTTGAGATGACATTTTTAACAATTATATGTAATTTCGTTAATAATATAAATAACAAATGTAAAGTAAACCAAACTATTATCCTTTGATATTTTAAATTAGACTATTTCGTTGACTTTACTACATCTTTTTCTTCATTAGTTTATAAAAGTGAAAAAAAATTTCAAGATTACAAAAAAAAAATATTAAGATGTGCTAATAAGCTCATCGATTTTTTTTTTAAATTCAATAATATTACTTCCTCCGAAGAAAAGAAGGAGAAACGATACAAGAGATGAACTTGATATATACATAGATGAAAAGAAATGCAAATATTTGACATATACCACTCAGTTATTCTTATCTGAGAATTAAAAGAAGGTTTTGAGAAGATCATATGTAATTTGTTAAAACAACTAATATAACAGGGGAGAGAACCATCATCGATTATACACCTTATAAAGTAATCTATATATATACGCAACTTATAGGAGATGATTTCCTTAAGCGAATAGGGTACCAATGTCACCTGGCAGTTCTTGGATTTGGGTAGAGTAGAACTTTTCAATTTCTCTCATAGCACCAACATCGTCGTTGACGACGAAGTTGATAGCAACACCCTTTCTACCGAAACGACCACCTCTACCGATTCTGTGAATGTAGTTTTCCTTGTTGGTTGGTAGATCGTAGTTGATAACTAGAGAAACTTGTTGAACATCGATACCTCTAGCCAACAAATCGGTGGAGATCAAAATTCTGGAAGAACCAGATCTGAATTCCTTCATAATGGTGTCTCTTTCTTGTTGTGGTAAGTCAGAGTAGATAGCAGAGACAGTGAAGTTGTCAGCAGTCAACTTTTGAGTCAATTCTTCAACCTTACGTCTGGTGTTACAGAAGATAACAGCTTGAGTAACAGAGATGGAATCGTACAAATCAGTCAAACAATCGTACTTGAATTGTTCTTCTTCGACGTTGACGTAGAATTGTTTGATACCTTCTAGAGTTAATTCATCCTTCTTAACCAAGATTCTGATTGGGTCTCTCATGAACTTAGTGGTGACTTCTAGGACATCCTTTGGCATGGTAGCAGACAATAGAACAACTTGAGTAGTTGGTGGCAAAAGGGTGAAAATTTGGTAGATTTGTTCCTTGAAACCAGAGGACAACATTTCATCGGCTTCATCTAGAATGAACATCTTGATGTGGTCAGTTCTGAATCTACGTCTTTGGATGTTGTCGAAAACTCTACCTGGAGTACCAACGACGATTTGAGCGTCCTTTAGACCTTCAGCATCTTCAACGAAGGAAGTACCACCAATACAGGCGTGGACTTTGATATCCATGTGGAAAGAAAGAGCCATGACAACCTTTTGGATTTGTAGGGCCAATTCTCTAGTTGGAGCCAACATCAAAGCTTGAGGGTGCTTGATGGTTGGGTCAATTCTTTGCAAAGCAGCAATGGAGAAAGTACCGGTCTTACCAGTACCAGATTGAGCTTGTGCTAGAACATCGTGACCTTCAATAATTGGAACAATGGCACGTTGTTGAATGGCAGATGGTTCTTCAAAACCGTAACCGTAGACACCTCTCAATAGAGTGGATTCTAGGTTCATGTCATCGAACTTGTAGACGACCTTGTCATAGTTAGTTTCAATTTGAGATTCTTCAACTTCAGTAATACCTTCAGACATTTTTTGTGTTGTTGATTAGGATTGATATTTCGGTGATAAAATTAATAACAAAAGAGGTTTGATAGTTAAAAGGTCCTATTTCTTATATTAATTACTTAAATGATGTGTATAAAGATGGTGAAAAGTTTTCAACAATTTCGATTAGAGGAGGGATAGCATATGAAGGAGGTGAAGTAAGAATTGTTTGGTCGCATCATTTTCCGTCGTCCCTACCGAACAAAAAAAGGTTCCAGTAACCAGCAGAAGAAGTTGAAGTGAAAAAATTTTCACTGACAAGGAGGGTAACAATCTGCGTCTAAAATGATATCAACAGCAACGTAAAATAAAGACCTAATTTTATATCAACAAAATTCAGTTAGGGTTTCAATCATACACATTTGAACTTAATGGAATGATAATTGCATGATAATTTTATTTCTAATATTTGATTAAGGTAAAGTGCAATTTTATAAATGTTATATAAATGTTATATAAATGTGTAGATGTGTTTTTGGATGTTTGCTATGTTACAAGTGCAAGACACAATTGGCATATGTGTGAGTTTTAGTGTTTATTTATAGTGTTAGAAGGTGTGACGAAATGGCTAATGCATCACTCATCACCATAGTCCTCGTTGTAATCAGATGGTTCCTCAGGAATTGTCTGATGAATCAGCGGAGTGTTGTCGTCAGGGAATTGCCTGCTGGCTGGTGGATAACTATACTTTTTAATATCATCAGAGCCGTTGGATAATATTTCCTTTATATGCATAAATTTATCATTTTTTTCTTCTTTGTCTTCTAAATCAGATAATTCTTCATCTTCTTCTTCCTCATCTTCCTTTTCTTCGTTTATCAAAGAACGTTCCTGTATGTCTTCTTCCTCTTCCTCTTCTTCAGCTTCCTCCTTTTCTGCAATTACTCTTCTTAGTTTAGCCGTCTGTATTTCTCTATCAATGGCGATATCATCAATTTCACCTTCTTCATTTTGTTTCTCTCCGACTTCATACTCGAAAATATCAGTAGGGAATATTCTTTGAACAGTTTTTTGATATCCTGTATCTTCCCAACCAAATTTATAGTTTGGTACATATTCAGGTTCTGGTGGTGGCGAAGAAACAGACTCTTTTGAAGTAAAATCTTGTGTTTGTTTCTCTTTTGGTTGATCTGGGGACTGTTCGTCTTCCGAAATAATTGACTCTTGATCTTGCTGCTCGGAGTTATTGAAGAACCCTGTTTCTGTGAATTGACGTTCAACGTATTCAGATTGTCTTTCATAAACTCGAGGCTCGCGACTTATTGGTTGTTCTTCTTTTATTTCTTTAGAGGGAGTACTGGTATCGTTTGATGCGTCGTTAACAAAGTCGTTGTTATCATCTTGTCGTATACGTACTGGCTCATCTTCTTTCGTAATAAATGTGGTTAACCAATCCTTAAACTGTAATGGTAAGTCAATTTTTTCCGGTTCAGCTGGTGCATGATCCTCTTCAACATCCTGATTTTTTATTTCTACTTCATGCTTTTGTTCTTCAAATGACTGATGTTGTTGTTCTGGTTGTTGATTTTCATGATGTTGCTCCTCTTCATCATAACAACACCCTTGATCGTTATTGTCATAATTGACTTCAGGTTCGACTTCATCGTGATAAGGTTGCACTTCTTTGATACGTAAATTCACAAGACCTTGATCTAAAATGCGATCGCATATATATTCCTCGTAGACATTATACCATTCTTTGGCGTAATTACTGTTCTCCGAATCAACATGTAGATTAATTCTCCAAGGTTTATTATTACCAATAAAATGAATCAATTTAATATCTTTATTAAAATATTTCATGGCAGGAGGACATTGATAACCAGTGTTTGGAGTAGTAACGTTATATAAAAACGATAAAACTTGCCATTCTCTATTAACGTTTGAAGTTTGATCTCTACAATTCTGATTAAAGAATTGGTTTAGTATACCTTGGTCTGCACCATCGATTGAAACATGGTCAATTGTATAAATATGCAATTGGTGGTATAACTCTTCATTTGGGGTCAATAACATAACACCACTATTAAACATATCGGGCCATCCAATATCTGGTGCAGCAGCTACCTGTAGACAACTTTGGTCTTGATGCTGTTCAAACAAATTGAACAAATCTCCAGTCATCGGAAGAGTATCTGCATCCAAGTATAAAATCTGGTCGTACATGACTTGGTTCCAAAGTTTAATTTTGATTAATGTGAATGCCAATTCAGGTCTCTTTAACATGTCGAGGTTCCCATTATTCCTTTCCATGATGATATCATTTTCCATCAACGGATTGATTAAGATCACTCTACGATATAGAGTGTGCAAAGCATTTTTGGAGTCTACCGTCAATTCATCATTATATAATGATTCTGTCACCAATAAACAAGTGTCAATATTGCCAGAATCAGGTCTGACTCGTAATAATTTATTAATTTGATGACCTAAAGTAAATACACCGGGCAAATAATCCAGGGAATAAAGCAATGTAGCAACTGCCAGTCTTTTCGACATAATGTTATATATATATTTTTTTTGGAGCTAGGTACGTATTTGTTATCTATTTGCAGCTGTGAATGTGGTATTTACTACTCTTCTTATATGTTTATTGTTGTTGTAGTAGTTTAATATTTCAAGGGGTGGAAATGAAAGGCGCTAAAACTGACAAATGCAGGAAAAGAAAAGAAAAGAAATAAACAATGCACTTTCTATTGGACAGTGAATGGAATGAGAACCAGTGGATCTATATATATATGAATAAGGATTTGGGTTAATGTATACTTCAATGATCCTTAAAAAGAGTTGTAATTGGGTTAAACAGATACAAAAATAATATTTGTAAACTATTCGGTTGTCTATAAATGTTCTCGGATATATATGTATGCTGTAATTGTTAGTTTACCTTATCAACTAAAAATAAAGTGAATCAACAAGAAGGCAAATTTATAAGTTTATTAAATAAGGAAACAAGTTCCATATATATATGGTAAATTAAACCAGGTTTATTATTTATATAAGAGGACCTCCTTAAAAGAAAACTTTAAACCAAAGTAATATAAACTTAAATAAAAGGACGTAAGAACCATTATATAGGTCTAATGATCTTTCTACTACCATCAATAACCTTATTCCCAAATCAGGTGTTTTCGTAAGATGTAAAACAACCATTTGCTTCTCTTATTGAATCCTAAACTTCAGTTGTATTTCACTACGTCTTTACATAAGCTTTCGGAACAAAAATTTGACATTCTGTCTGTTGTTCTCTTAAAGAAGTGAACAGAAAGGGTAAGAGCAAGGGGAAACTAAAGGAACTAGGTAATAGTAAAAATATTACAAAGAGTGGGGCAAGTCAAGAATAATCTAGGTAGTATTGTAATATTATATAACCTACTACTTCTCTTGTTGTTTATTGTTTTTCCTTGGTATCTGAAACTGGTTTTTTAAAAAGGTTCACGCAGGTTGCATGAAAATTTGAGCAACAGTTGAATATGCAGTTACCACAGAATAGTCCGTACAAATAATAGTGAATATGTAATTAATACAGTTTATACGGAGTAAAAAGCCTCTTTTGCAGATTGGAATGACAACAACAACAACTTGGCTAGTGATAGTGGGGGTTACTTCAAAGAAGGGGTTGTCCGCTTAGTGGGGCAATAATTTAGAGACATTATTTTGCATGTTCATTTTGTTAAAGTTAGTAAGAAACACTAAGTTAGAAAGTGTCGTATGCTTCTAAATCTAGAATAACAATTACATGTGGCCTATCCCGGTTATAGTAATTGATAACCCGTATTACTTACATCCATATATAAATATTTATTATGAACAAGCTAAATATATGTAACTATTTGTCTAAGATAGGTTGTCCCAATAGAACAAAGTAAAATCAATAATGATATATGTTTTGTATTGAATTATTTCTTAATAAATTGTTAAAAAATTGATAGATTTATATATGTACTATACAGCTATATCAGAGCTTAACGGGAGTAAGACCAGACGTTCTTTAGTAGACCGTCTTGTTGAGCTAGTCTGTTTAGAGAGTCATCGGATTCACCTCTGGCTCTGACAGTACCGGCTAGAGCATAGGTGATGAATTCACCTGGAATAGCTCTACCTTCTTCATCAACCTTAGCAATGTTGATTTGAACAGAAGCGTGGTCGTCAGCCTTGATGATTCTGTTGGTGGCAGAACACTTTCTTGGGACGTATAATTCAACCTGTAATTAAAAAGTAATATGTTCAAAAACTCTTTCAATGAAATTGAAACAAAAACAAAAAATATAGAAAACAGAACTTGTACAATACATGAAAACTATTAGGTCGTTCGTTTGATTTGATAGGAAGATTATCTCCTTTACATTATCAAGTACAAGCAATTCTTATAGTAATCATATTATGCAACTTTTGACTCTTGAATTCATTCTTTCTTTGCATTTAAAAAGTCGTTAAATATAATAAATTTAAAATCGTTAGTAAAACTTGTTTTTATAAAATAATTTGGTAGTGGTAAATGGTGAAATGAAGAAATTGATAGATTATTTATTGCAGCTCTATTATTCGTGGTTCATGTACCGTAGAGGAATACATATTAACCTACTCATATATGTGGGTAGAACTATAATGGTGTTCCAATACTATACTAAGAATATTAATCTAATACCCTTTCAAAATCATATTATCTAATGTCTCAGCAAATTCCATAAAGCTATTACAATCCCAATACATTTTTAAATATTCAAAAAACCCAGTCGTAAATTCCTCTAAAATAATAACAACTTATAACACATTCTAATAACCTGTTGGGTTCCTTATAAACCTTCTTCTTTATTACACAATCATTTTCAGACATCAACACTGACATCCTATCATTTTTAAATTGTCTTCAAATTAAACCATTTATTTTCTTCTCACGTCTTATATCTTAACATACTAGTTGACCTTTATCGTTTTCCATTGTGATATATTTATTTGCTGTTGGTTTTGTAACTTTTTGTATTCTAAATGAATTATTAGTAGTAATAAATTTACATATATTTAAGTAATAGCAGATAAATCTATTTCTTGTAATAGCATCAAGGTTACTCCAAGTTAGTTCCGTATAATTTTTCAGGAATAAAGTGTTGGACAAACCAATATCATTGCATACGTCATGGAAATCTTTACACAAGACCGAGAAATTATGTGCGTTATCTTCACGCGAGGTTTCTTTTTCTTTGAATTCGAAAATTAAAATAATTTCAGATATAAAGTAAAAATATATCAGAAAACATAATGGGTGTTTGGATGTTTAAGGGAGGTCTGGGTGTTTTATCGTCACATCAATACGAGTCTCAAATATAAATGACGAGTGATCATAATTAATAAAGGATATACAATGCTGTTTGTTAATGATTCAATTTTATTTAATAATTCCTTTCATCCAGTTAGATGTTAGATTATCATACTCTAGATAAAACACATACACTTTCTACATGGTGGGTTTGAGGAAAGAAATCGAACCCTCTCAAACTCTCAATCTTGTAATGACTACCCTTTTCTGTCTCTTTAATAAAATATTCAATGTCTCTAGCTTGAGAATGAACATTACAAGAAATATATACAATTCTAGCGGGGTAATATTCGGCTAATTGTTTCATGAATACTTCGTCACAACCTTTTCTTGGTGGATCTAAAATCACAGATGTTCTATCATTTGGTGTACTAATGGATTCGAACAATTTTTCAGCTTTACCTACAATAAAATCACAATTTTCAATTCCATTAAGCTTTGCATTCTTTTCAGCAAATGAAACACTGTCTGCGGAAATTTCGACACCTGTGACTTTTTCGACACCTTTCGAACTACATACGCTGAATAGACCAGAACCACAGTAAGCATCTACTAAGTAATTTGGTTCATCAATCTTCGAATTCGGAATTTGTAAGTTTTCTCTAACATATTTGGTGACAGTAGACAAAATAGAATTGTTATTTTGGAAAAATTCACCAGCTGTAAAGTTAAATGTATAACCGTCAACATACTCTGAAACAATTTGTTTTTGATTGGTAACACATGTCTTGATTAACTTAACGCCGCGTTCCTTGTCTTCTACCTCAACGTAACTAACTTCACCATTCTCATCTCTTGACCCTTCTCCCAGTTGTTCTTTAATAGTCTTTGTTTCGTCAAAAACAATTGTATTTTCTCTCAATAAAATAGTAGCACCTTTCTTATAGTTTTTAAATTCCTTATCAAACCTTCTTCTTTCATTAGTTAGACCTATATTTAGAATATCTGTTGCTAATGCACATTCGTCAATATCTAGTGTGGAGGCATGACCTCCAACTTCTAAAGTTTCCTTTCTCCAGGTTGGTCTACCTTTTTGACCAAAACCTAAAGGAGGTCTCTCCTCTAGTACTTTAGCTCTTCTTGGCATATCAAAATGTGGAGTAATTTTGGTTCTATAGTAATATGGGAGTGGGGATGGAATTGTAGTACCGGTGGCTGGTAATATACATTCTTCAACCAGACGAGGTGCAAAGTATTTATACGCATTAGAAATAGTGTTCATTTTAATTTCTAATTGTTTTTCGTAAGTAAGGAATTCAAATTGACTTCCAGAGGCTTTACCGAAATACTTATCCCTAATCAAATCATCTCTTCTGATAGGTGATTTTTTGTTTACATCCAATAAATCTGTTTCGACATAATATGGGTGAGTCTTGAAGACTCTGATATTTGTAATATCACCAGGCAAACCAAATGGGACAATAGCTATTTGTTTCTTAGTTGAATCAACTGGATGGTCTATTAGCGCAAGACCATCACCGCTAGAGGTCAGTACTAAAATTTCAACATCATTTACAATACGATGGTATTTCTTTGTAATGGAATTTTCATCCTCTTTCGAAAAATCGTTCAATATAGTGGAAACATCATTTGAAACCTCATCTCTTGTTAAATTATGAGTCTTCAAAAGGTCATCGATTTCGAATTGTAAAACACCAGAAGGTGAGGTTGGGTCAGCCTTCTTAGCTTTGTATTTTTTCAATTTTTGCTTTTTAACTTTCGTAACAGTATTTGTTTCCTGTACTCTCTTGTTTATTGGGGTAGTGGCAATTATATTGTCATTATTAATGGTTGACATTATGGATAAGCAACGTCTGGTCGTGGGTTGAGGCACTAATACGGTTAATGGTTTAATATACCTAAACAATGAACTTTTGATCAAGTTGTTCATTAACAGATATGTTCAAGCACAAATACAATATGCTGAATATATATATTTATGTTCACCGCTTAACAATTTATAGCAATTATATACTTGATTGTTTCGATGATGTTTGCAGTTTCAGGATTATCGAATCGAACAAAGTTTAATCATCGATCCCATCAGATGAAAAATTTCAATTGGCGTGCGAAGTGACGGCGATGCGAATATTATGCGGCTATTACGTACTAAGCGCATTACCAGTAACAATAAAGTGTATGTTTAATTTAAACAGAATCGTTTTCTTTCAATGTTGGTTCGTTATTCATTAATAATTCGTACATATGTATATAGGTTAGATATATTTACATACATGCAAAAATGTGTGTTGTTGTTTTAGTTATGCTCAGGCGATAATACAAGAATCCTTTTGTTTAATTTTTTTCTTTATATTTGAATGTCCTTGTCTTTTCTTCTTTGGAACGGATTTTGTTTGATTCGTATGTAGCTTTGAATCGATTTCGTTATGATCTTGTGCTGTCAATTTTTCTAATTTTTGTTCTAAGAGTTTTGACATATCTGTCGGTAATGGAACGCCTAAGGTGTCTCTATTATATCCATCTTGCAATAATTGATCCAATATCACATCCATAATTTTTGTAATATTAATTTTATCATTTACTGAACATTGCAAGTGACTAAATGCTCCTATTCTCTCAGCCATCTCATTTGCTTCTTCTTCAGTAATTCTTGTGTTTGCAGAATTATTATTATTATAATCAGCTTGAGTCCCCAATAATAACTTTTGACTCTTTGAAGCAAAATGTTTTGCTTCTCTTGCCCATTTCTTCCTAATATTCTCAAAACTAATTCGATCATTAACATTGTATGCCAAAATCACAATATCAGCATTACTATATGACAATGGTCTCAATCTATCTGCTACTTCTCCACCGACGGTATCCCATAAAGCCAATTGAATATATTTCCCTGATACTTTATCATCGATCATAATAATGTGGCTTTCCTCCTCATCTTCCTCTTTATCATGGTTGGTTTTATGATGATCTACGTAAGCATGCCATAATTGAGTCTTACCAATTCCCGTGTCTCCCACTATCAATAATTTAAAGCTATCATCAGGGATTGCATTAGCTTCTTTCATCTGTGCATAGCTTACTACTCGTGACAGTTGTCTACTGTATGCATGATGTAGATGTAAATCCGAACCTGCTGATGTTAATGATACAACTTTATGTAAACTTGACACAGATGGCATGTAAAATGGTTCTGTATAAATGATGACGATGCCTCGTTACTTAATCCTATTGACAGGTAGAAATTATATATATATAGTAAGTATAAAGAAGAAGATACTTGGAAGCAGTTAAAAAGAGATGATCATCAAGTCTGATCATTTCAAGAAATAAAGAAATATCATGTTGAATAAGTACTGATGAAGGATAATAAAAGAGAGAGAGAGAGAAACCGGAGGAACGTTTTCTGAAATATTGAAAAATTAAAAAAAACTCGGTAACGTGAATCATCGAATCAGCGGATAAGACGTAGAGGCAGAGAGAGATTCCCATGGAGGGGACATTTAATAAATCGACTTAAACATCGCCATGCATCACCTTATATAAAGTCACAAATGATGTAATATCTAACAATATATTTGGTAGCATCTGACTCTCTCTTATAATAAATAGTATTACTACTAATACTATTTATATATATATATATTTGTCAATATTTATCGGTTCCGCTGCAATCATGCACGTTCCGAGTGCATCTTGATTACGTTTCGTGTTTCTCTTTCCATGGTTAAAGTACAATAAATAGTTAATGAATTATTCACCATTTGATATCTTTCGCATATATCTTAAAGTAAACCCAAGGCCATTTCTTTTTGGTTTGGACACCCACTAGAAGCAATATCTAAGAAGCAAGGGGTGCATATATATACTTATATAGCTCAAGACGAAGAAGAAGAAGTACTTGCACTGACAAGCAATACGCTCTGCCCTTAATAAGTAGTATTTTCTGTGAAACAGCTACAGTTGACCAAGAGGAAATTCCCTTAATTCTTCTCATCATATAATATCTACAAAAACAGAAGATGCACCCAGAGATAATCCTTATTTTCATCCTTCTTCTAAGTTACGAATAATTTCAAATATTAAACAATATATTGTTTAAGTCGATAGTCAACTATATATACATCTAACACTTCGTGAGGTTTTTAATAATAGGAGAATTAACAATGGAATAATTGATTGTTAATTATAAATAAAAAGTCGCGAAAAATGTACACTGCGACGAAAGAGCGAAAAATGGGTAAAACAGAAAGCGTTCTTTACTTCTCTCTTTACCTTTGAAAATTTTCATTTTCTATGTGGTTTTTGGGTGAAATTTCATGTTGGATTATGCAAAAGGAAGGTAAAATAGGCGTAGCTACTGAAGTTTTCTGTATTTATTCATTAATTCATTCATTCATCTCTTAAAATTTTAATCGTGCCTATGATATTCCGTTATCATCTTCTCTTCATAATACTAATTTCATTTCTCGAGAAACATTTCGTGCAACCGCATCATTTCAAACAATTAGGAGAATACGAAAATGTTTCATGAATTAGCACCTTCGGACCTTTTGCTGTAAATACGTATTGACTTATATATATATATATATATTTTTATATATCTATGGACGTATATATCTTATGTATGGGATATTTCATTGTACGCTTAGTATATTATAGTGTGTTTCATCAAGTTTACTGAAGATATCTGACCTTAAATATTGATATACATATTTACATATTTCCAGAACGTTTTTTAATTAAAGCTATTAAAGATATGGTTGCAAGTGTGACGGTTGAATCTACAATGACGAAAGATGGTTCGTCAGCAACACCATTGCATTCAAGTTCACATGGTTCTCATGTATTAGCCGCAAGTAAATCATTGCTTTTAGACCCTGGTAATCATGAGGATGAGCATTTCAAATCAAAAATGTCTCCTATGAGATTTGCCATTAGAAAATATTTAACGCAATTCACAGATGAGCAATCAATATATTTATCACGTTGGCAAAATAATTATTCAACTAAATTTCGTGATTTATATTTCCTATATACAGCATTATTAGGATCTCATACTTTTTATGTGTTGTTCTTACCGATGCCTGTATGGTTTGGTTATTTTGAAACTACTAGGGATCTGGTGTATATTCTAGGTTATTCGATCTATCTTTCTGGGTTCTTAAAGGATTATTGGTGTTTACCTCGTCCCCAATCACCTCCGGTGGAACGTGTATCGTTGAGTCCCTACACTACAGAAGAATATGGTGCACCAAGTTCTCATTCAGCAAATGCTACTGCTGTATCATTATATTTCTTAGTACACCTTTACCAGTCCAATTCTTCTTTATCAATGCTAGCTAAATGTGGTTTCGCATCATTGATAGTTTTCTATTATGCTACTTTAGTTCTAGGTAGATTGTACTGTGGTATGCATGGTCTATTAGATGTTGTGACGGGTTCATTATGTGGTATATTTACATATGCAGTGCGTATGTCGTTAAGAAATTATTTTATCGATTTTGAAAGTGGTGCCCTATGGTGGTTCCCAATAATTAGTTTCTCGTGGGGGTTATTCATCCTATTCAAACATGTTAGACCCATTGATGAATGTCCTTGTTTTGGTGATAGTGTTGCATTTATAGGGGTCGCCTCAGGTTATGAATGTGGTGATTGGTTTTTACAACATGTCGCACCATTAATGAAATGTGGTAATATGACTACAGATGGTTATAAAGTATTTTTGAGACCTTTTGTCGCAGTGCCAATGGTCCTAGTATGGAAATCTGTCATTTCAAAACCATTAGTCTATAATACTTTAATTAAGGTTATTCATCTAAAGGATGATAGAGCTGAAATATCTGCATTACGTACCAAATCCAAGAAATTCAAAGAAGAGAACAATGAATGTGTCGCACATATAGGTGAGGCTAACATTGACATTGTAGCAAGATACATCATATATATGGGTATTCCCATCACGGTCACTGTGGCATGTCCATTTGCTTTCACTTTGATCGGATTATAATATATATTATCCCCTCTCAAAAGAAGAAGAAAAACAACTCTTTTGCGTTACATACATCTAGGTATATATAAATATATATATATTTATTATTATTTATTTATGCAATACATACATACATATGTTTATTCATTGATAGCAATACCGTTAACATGTTTTCGATCGTTTTTTCATATTCCTTCTAGTGTATCCATTTGAGGGTGTGCATATTGTGTCGTTAAACACCCCATTTCTGATATGCTGATCGGAATGGAATTTTGTTCTCCCTCACTTTGCACCGTTCTTGTTTGGCCAATTTGGCGGAACCGGTCCCTTTTCCCGCGGCGAGCAGAATGGGGAGGAGAGGGTGAGCACTATCAGCCAGCAAATCATTGCTAAGAATGAGATTTTATTTAGAAGGTGCAATTTGATAAATGGTAAAGGAACGGAGTTGTATCTGGTGGAACAATGTTGTTCAAGAGCAGGTTTTGTTTTAATGGATAGGTGACTGATAATGGAATGTGTCTTGTGGACTAAGAAGCGAACATTACGAGAAAGAACCAAGTCGCTGGCTATACTACTGAATAAGCTACTGTTCTATGTTTATAGTGAGGGTGAAGAGAGCGATGATGAAGATGATCGATACATGCTACGGAATTTTCTTAGCGACCGACAAAGAAAAACGAATTTTAAATGACTTATTCTTATAGTTAATTTATTGCTTACTCAGATGTAAATTGTTTTTTACAGGAACTAGACTTTGTAGGTTTATATAGATATATATAAGTATATGACTTGATGATAGATGGTTCTTCTATTATGTCTTTATATTTCTCGATGTTATGTAGATCTAGCTTTTCTCTTTCTCTGTCTCCCCCTATAGATTTCTAATTCTATTATATTGTAAATATTCGCACATAAAATAATCGAATAAAATTTCACCAATTTAAACTTCTTTTTTTTTTAATTGGTTATTAGCTACTGATATTAATTACTAGCAGTTTTAAGATACAAAACAAAATAATATTATGTCACTTAAGGAAATAAGTAGACCAGATATTATCATGGCAGGAGGAGAAGAAGAAGAAGTTGACTATGAAGCACTACCGTCAAATGCCCCATTATCCCATCAATTATTAGCGGGTGCATTCGCTGGTATTATGGAACATAGTGTATTGTATCCGATAGATGCGATTAAGACAAGAATACAATCTGCCACTTTGTCTAATGGATCAGATAATATATTGAGACAAATCTCACGTATCTCCACAACAGAAGGTTCTTTAGCATTATGGAAGGGTGTACAGTCTGTGATTCTAGGCGCAGGTCCGGCTCACGCTGTATATTTTGCAACTTATGAATATTCCAAATCACATTTGATCGATCCAAAGGATATCAACACACATCAACCTTTGAAGACTGCTGCAAGTGGTGCTTTGGCAACTATTGCTGCAGATGCATTGATGAATCCATTCGATACCATCAAACAAAGAATACAATTGAATACTAATTCCTCAGTATGGAACCTAACTAAAAATATATATAGCGCAGAAGGGATATCGGCATTCTATGTCTCCTATCCAACTACTTTAGCGATGAATATACCATTTGCCGCATTCAACTTTATGATATATGAATCTGCTACCAAATTTTTCAATCCTGGTAATAATTATAACCCGTTGATTCATTGTTTATGTGGTGGTATTAGTGGTGCTGCATGTGCCGCAATCACTACTCCTTTGGATTGTATAAAGACTGTCTTACAAGTGAAGGGTAGTAAGAGTGTACAATTGAATGTGATGAAGACGGCAGACACGTTTGGAAAGGCATCAGCTGCTTTGTATTCAACTTATGGTTGGAAAGGGTTTTGGAGAGGTTTGAAACCAAGAGTCATTGCTAACATGCCTGCTACTGCAATCTCTTGGACTGCTTATGAGTGTGCTAAGCATTTCTTAATTAAATAGTCATTTTGTGGTCACATTCATAAATTGAACAAGCAAAAATGAAGATTTTCCAAGTACGTTCCAAGGTGATAGAAATCTAAAATCATCATTGTTAAGATTATTACCATTAGAATATTGTTAAATTGTGATTTGGAGAAAACCGTCATTATTCTTGCGGATATAATAATCAAAATGTCTGTTAAGGTAAATGAATTCATCAGAAAATGAATAGAGACATATTGTCATTTGCATAATCGCCTATATATTTAACATATGTATATAGGAGATTTCATTATTATGAGCATGCTGTACATAGTAAATTCATAAAAAATATTATATATTTATGTTATCATTATTGTTATTTCACATAAGAAGCAATTCTACACATGAACGTAGGTGTTGATAAGTACATAATGAGATATTATGTCTCGTTTTGTTTTGTTGTTTATACAATAACTGGATGACGGTTTTGTATATCTTGTTTAAGATTTGAAATATTTATAATGTATCTATAACCTTCTGGGTCCCATATTACAGGATAATTAGGGTCATCGTGAAGTGTTTGTCTTGATACCTCACATAAACTAGTATCATATTCCTCTTCATTAATCTCTGGAGTCATTACAGGGACTGAACGATTAGGTTGATTAGTTGGTATACTACCATAATTTACCCAATAAGTATTCTCATTCTGCGAGCTATACCTATAGCCCTGGTTAAGTTTATTCATAGTATTTCGTATCCCTTTTCTTTGATTCAGTATATTCTGTTTAGGGGTATCAAAATTTCTATAGTTGTAATAAGTATTACCAATTAATAATGTGTGTTTAAAATCCCATAGGAGATCACCACCACCAAAACAATCTCTAATTGCATATATTAATTGCATTCTAGCACCACTGGGAATCTCCATACGTGAATATGGTATCCAAGGAAACGCTTGTTGATGAAGCATGGCAAATGCTAACATCTCAATACAGAGGATTCCATTCTGGTACAGGTAACCTCTAAGATGTGGATCTGCACCAAACACTCCTAGAACGCCCAAGGTATGAATTATTAAGCCCTGCCAATATGATGCAAAAATAATTAATTTCACACATAAGAATTTCGACCATGGATTAAATGGTGAAAGTTCTATATGAAGGCATTTCCAAAACATTGCGAGATTGTAAAGTGACCATGATACCGAGACGTTATATAGCACTAGTAGCCACAATTGAATTGTATCCCATTTTTTTGTTTCACATATTAATAACATGAAGCAATAGAATGGCTTAAACCAAACATATTGTAACACACCTCGTTTCAAGGATAAAAAATCTCCCGGATCTGAAAGATCTAACGAACCTAACCAACTGAACGTATGTTTAGTAGGTGAGTGATCCACAGTGAGATTTATAATGATATTTCTTTCTCCTCCTAATAGTACTGTCAATAAAGAAAAAAAAGTATATATGACAAAGGCCTCGTAAAACTCACGTAAAGGATCAAAATAAACTTGTGCAACATTTGGCCAATTGATAGCAACACCACAGGTTATACTAAAGAGAGGTACTAATAACAAAATTCTTACCACTAAGCGTTGTTCAACGGGACGTCTATAGTTTATCAATTGTCTAAATATTCCATACAAGGAGATAATGATTGCTAGAATGCAAGTCAAGTAACAAGGTAACTCCCACCATAGGGGTAACCTCATTTCATTAACCAACATATACGCAAATACTCTTTCGACTTTTTGCTATGTTATTTCATTTCATTAAACCTAAACAAGTTGAATTATTTGTTTCTCTTATTAATAATATGGCTCATCACTTATCTTCCCCATTGAAAAGAACGTCGCGGGGGGCACAAGATATCAATCATAGCAAACATAAAATACGGACACCGTCCACTCCTTCTCAAACCGAATAATAAACTGTCTGTCACACTAATTTATCCTCTAGTATTGATCTCTTTGAATGATACGTCATGGTACCTTTAACTCTTGTTTTGTACCGGGGTTAATGGTGTTAACGTTGAGTATTCTCGGGACAAAATATAAAGTAGCTGCCGGGAAGAATAACTAAAGGGGTATGTATATAGAGAGAGATATAAGTATATACACTTACCACCAGTAATAGAAATTAACAAGCATATAACAAATACACAAAATACAACACAGATGTTTCGCTCATTACAATCGCAACCACGTATCATCACCCTTTTCTGTGGTGATATGAGTCGTAATCGTACAGCTACCAACATCTTAAATTATTTACGTGATAAACAAAATGGAAAAGTAATCGATGTTGAAGTACATGATCAATTTCCTACAAGAGACCAACTTCAATATATGTATAGAACTGATTCAAAACTATTGAGTCATGAAGTTAATGGACTCGGTAATCTACTAAAAACAGCACCACCTCAGCCACCGTTTGGACAGTCATTAGCTGATGCCGCCACTGCTGGTGTCTGGAACAACGGCGCACTATGGGTAGACTGGGAGAAACAGAAGATGGGTAATACTCTACGATCCATCGAATCTCATTTAAAATAGACATAAACATATATACATATATATATTCCTAAATATTATTATAACTTATTCAATGAACCATAAATGTCGTTTAATGCTGTTCCCCCACGTGACAGAGAGCCAAATTTTTAATTATTGGCGAAGTTTGCCTCAACGCGGAAAAGAATTATTTTGGAAAGAAAAGAATTTTCCAAAGAGAAGAAGAAGAAGAAGGTTGAACAAGATTGCATCAGCTTCATCAGATTGTTTGTACCTTTTGATAAGAAGGATTGATTGTACGCTTCATTACAAAATAATAGAATCAAGAAAAGAGAAACCTCCACTATTAACTCTCCACTACAAAAAGCAATGTCGAACCCTATTAGAGCTAACGGTAAACCAAAGTCGTCGATGCAGATCGACAATGCTCCTACACCTCACAACACCCCAGCTAGTGTATTGAACAACAGTTATCTGAAGAATGGGAACCCTGTCGCCAGCAAGAATATTCCTCAAACTATTGCTGAAGAAGATAACAGTCAAGCTGCCCAAGTAGCCAGTGCTTTGCTAGCTCAAAAGCCATTACTTTTGGCGTCGATCCAGGATAAATTGGACGATTTGATTGGTGCAGACAGTGGATATGTGGAATCATTGCCTATTGATGTGAAGAATCGTGTTTATTCGTTGAGTTCTTTACAAACAGAACTGTTTGATTTGGAGAAAAACTTCCAAGTCGAGATGTTTGAATTGGAAGATAAATATAACAAATTATACCGTCCATTGATGGAACGTAGACACGCAATCAGCAGCGGTTCTGTCGAACCAACTTCAGAAGAAATTGCTAAAGGTCGTGAACTTGCCGGTGAAGAAGATGAAGAAGAAGAAGAAGGCGAGGCTGGCGCTGAAGATGAAGAGAAAATAGAAGGTATTCCATCATTCTGGTTAACTGCTCTTGAGAACTTACCAATTGTCAGTGAAACAATCACAGATCGTGATGCTGAAGTATTAGAATACTTGACAGATGTGTCTATGGAATATATCTCTGAGGGCCAACCTGGTTTCAAATTGGTATTTATGTTTGATGATGCTGAAAACCCATACTTCACAAACAAGACATTAACCAAAACATATTATTATCAAAGTGAATTGGGTTACAGTGGTGATTTCGTATACGATCATGCTGAAGGTGAGACCATTACATGGAAGGACCATGCACATAATGTCACTGTTGATGTTGAACAACGTAAGCAACGTAATAAAGCTACAAAACAAGTACGTACAGTTGAGAGAATGACTCCCGTAGAATCGTTTTTCAACTTCTTTGAACCTCCGGTGGCTCCAACTGAAAAGAATGAAGAAACCGAGGCAGAAGAGGATGAAGAAGATGAAGAGGATGTTGATGAGGAATTAGAGTCCCGTTTGGCTTTGGATTACTCCATTGGTGAACAGCTAAAGGACAAACTAATCCCTCGTGCCGTGGATTGGTTCACCGGTGCAGCTTTAGAGTTCGAGTTTGTCGAAGATCAAGACGAATACGATGAAGGTGAAGAAGAGGATGAAGAAGAGTACGACGATGGCGAAGGTGAAGGTGAAGGTGACAATGACGACCAGGACGACTTCGCAGGTACCGAGCAAGCACCAGAGTGTAAGCAATCCTGAAAACTATGTAATGTATAATACTGTTTAACCTAATCCTTGATCCATTGATCCACCAAGTATAACCCCTTCTCGCATCCACCGTGAGGAGTGAGGAGGCCCCAATAACGCTCTCCCGTCAGCATCTCAGCAACATCCCTTGCATATCCCATGAGCATGTCGCTCCCAGAGAAGCCCGCGCAGCCCCGCAAGCTCTCTGTGACTGCAGAATTTTTTTCTTGCTTTCCTCGTCGCTGGGAGAGGTGACTGGGTGACTGACAGACTTCTCATGCTGTGAAATGAAGTGAAGTGGCTGCCATTGGCCGTGTTGCATTGTTATATAAAGAGGATAAGAAGTTGCGAAGATAAGAAGTTGACGAGTTAAATTGATGGGAATTATTTTTTGGAAAGTTTTGTCTTTTGAGGAGGTGTGCCTATTTTAGTTTCTTATTCTGTTTCTCTCTTTTTATTTATTCTTATTTTACAATATATATATATACATACATATATATATATATTTTTATTCATTTACTTTCCTATATTTGATATGACTGCCCGCAGAAACCATTCTAAGAGTAATAAACCTAAGCCACATCATCATCAACAACAACAACAACACGAATATACTAGTATGCCTACCGATATTCAAAAGAAAGATACTACTACCAGCACAGATGCTCAAACCTCTACCGTAATTCAACCATTACACTACGAATCTGCTACATACGACCATTTGAAGAAATACGATGCTCTGTATGTCTATGCAGACAAGTATGTTCCTCAAGTGATTCTAACCTGGTTGGCATTACTAGTTACTTCTACACAATCCGCCGTGAACAGAGTGATCTCCACTGGGTTTGAATCCAACTATGTCCCTCATAGTTTCAAGACACTATTTAACAAATTGTTGTCTAAAGCAATGGCTTTGGATGGTTTGTTAAACTATTTGGTCTTGGATGAAGGTGTCGGTTCATTCAAGAAATCATGGGATAAACAAGGTGGTGTTCCAGGCGTATGGTGTCTATATTTCACTTTGGATTACATTGCTAATTGTTTCAATGTATTATTACAAAGATTAGTCGTAGTGCCATTAAACCTTGGTTCTGTGAGTGATTCAAGTAATAGCAGCAATAATAACACCTCGGGAGTCTCTGAAACTTCAGCAACTAACTCTTCTGATACTGTGGAAAGTGGTAATTTGCCTCATTTGGATGAATTATCCTCTACTACAAAGTCTTTGACTCAGGATCTACATGCAAAGGTACAAAATGATTATATTCAACCTACAAAAGAAAAAGCTAATAAACTGATCTTGGAGCCAACTCAAAATGCTTACAAATCTGTCTCAGAGACTTATGGGACTCATTTGAATAAACAAAACAATAACGTTCCAAAGGCTTTGTATTCTACTGGTAGAGAAATTGGTAATACCACTTTAAAAAGATTTAATGTCTTGGTACAATCTCCATCTAAAGAAGAAGTTGATCAACTAAAGACAAACTGATGTTTACAATGAAAGATACACATCTATAAGAACAGTCTATCGTTTCGATCAATCTTTTTTTTGCTTTTTTTTGTTGTACGTTTTCTGCAATGTACACACCACCACCCTTAGCTAGTCATTAAATTTTTTAAAGAGACCTATATTTTGCATACAGTCTTTCAAAAACATTTTATTTTATCCATTTTTTGCTTTTTACAATTACTCATCACATCTTATTAATCGCTGTCATTCATTCTCTTATTAAAAAATATACATCTAAATTTGTATTTAAAAATATATACGCTTTATAAATATAGATTATTTACATAACAAAAAAAAATATAAAGATACTTTAAAAGTAAGGAAACAAAAACAAAAATAATAAAGAAGAAGCCATAAATATATATAGATATATTCACATAAGACGTGAGTTGAGAAATGTCAGATGCTGTAGTAAGGAATAATCCACGTGTATCGAATACATCAACTTCAAGTAAAGGAAAAAAGAAGTTATCTAAATGGGTTAAGAGAATCATCCAACCTGCAAGGGAGACACCACCATCGCTATCATCACCACAGCAGTTTTCACAACAACAACAAAAACAACAAACATCCACAACACACGTAGCTCCAACTGTCAAAAAAGTTAAACAGACAAAAGTGCAATGGGATCAAGAACCACAAAAGCCTAAGATGATACGGACAAGTGCTGCACAACAGGATGATGATACTATATCTACGATAACAGATACATCACTAGCCTCTGAAGATTCTGAGGATTCTGATAATGCAAGTATGGCTCCTTTATTCTCATTTTGTTCATCCTCAGTTAAATCGTCAACGTTTTCAGATATGCATTCTATGCAATCTACACGACCTACAGTGATGTCAGCTCGTACAGTAGAAACAAATTCTAGTACAATGGCAATTCCTCCAGCAAGTATTCTGGATAGGGCAAGGGCATCCTCTAGTTTGGCTCATACTTCTGCTACACCTTCTATAATATCATCTAGACCGTCAAGTTCCAAACATTTTTCGTTACAAAGACACAATAGTTCACATACAGTTAATAGTATTGTTACAATAAAATCATAATTAAAAAAAAATATTTTTCTTATCGATCATATGCTCGTTCGTTTCATATATATGTATGTATATCTATATAATATTGAATATTCTCTTATAAAATAAAATATTATCTATGCCAAAAGTTGAATCTGTAAAAGAAGGGAAACCGTTTTACCTCTTTTACTCTCTATCTATGTATTAGTATGTATGCTACTTTAAATCGGTAGTAACATGTCGTCCTTGTTATTTTTTTTACGCAATCTACGTAATCGTTTTTTCTTTAATTTATGAACATGTTTCGTGATTACTCTGAGGTAAATCGACATCAGATATATTATCATTAAAATGATGATTATTGCAATAATTTTCAACCATATCCATCCAAAAGATTGAAACCAAGGTGATTGTTGTTTTGTCGGTACTTGTTTTTGAATGTTTTTTGTATTTGTAGTGACTACCACTCCATATTCCCTTTGAATAAAATTTAATGCATCTTTCTTAAATTCATCATTTGCAATTTCCATTGTCTCATCACGATTATTTGACCAATGGAATTCATTAGTCCATATGCTAAACAAAGAGACACTTTGACTATTATGTTTAGCAAGACTCGAGACACCTATATATCTTTCACCAGATCTACGGTTTTTTGGTAAATCCCATGGTAAATCCTGATTGATATATAGTTCTTCCCAATTTCGTCCTTGAGTATATGATATATCAATCTTTAAAAACCGTATACTTTCCAAATATATTATTCTTAATCTTGTTCGTTGTCCATTCAAGATATTTTCATTTAATCGAATAGAATATTGATTTAATTTAATTGAACTACTATCTCTCCCAAAACTTTCAAAATCATATGAATGTTGTGATGGGTCTAAATTCAAATATATATCACATTCAGGTATACCAGTCACTGTATTTGTTTGTAAAATGATTGCTAGACCTGGTAAATTTTTGGGGAATCCCATCATAGTGATATCATTCGGCAAAATCCCATTTGTATTTGTCATATATTGTCTTAATGCGTAGGATGAAGTTAAATCTCTCCAAATAAATCCATTCTCCGAAGTCATAACAAATGCCATCCCATCTCCATGACTATCCTGTAATTTAAAATCATAAACTGTTTCATAATTATTAATTTTATTATCACCGACCCCATTAGACAATAATGAACCTGCACGATTTGTCTCACCTGATCTCGTCAATTGTATGAATCCATTGTTTCGTATCATCGTAGAACCACCAACGTGCCAATTCTTATTAATTTTATCCAGATATGGTGCAGATAATGTTACATCAGTATTACGTACTCTTATTAGACTATTATAAGATCTAGCAAAATTCGGCTTACCTAAATTTTGTCGAAGTGTAGGAATATGTATACCATTATACTCATTTGTGTTATTATGCGTATGAAATATGAAAAATAATAATGATATTATCACCGCTATTCCAAACTTATTGCGTCGTTCATCGTTGTATTCCATTATATAAAAAAATTGTGACGCTGCACCATATATGTATGTGTGTGTGTGTGTGTGTGTGTGTCAGAATTTGATCACGATCCTTCTCTAATGAATCTTCCGTGTTTTTCTTCGATCTGTAATAATTTATCACAAATATATAATTGAGTCTGAATAAATAGAACTTTCTATGATATATTATTTCATAATTCTAATCGAATACTTTAAAAATAAAGGGTTTATCTATAAAAAGATTTGTCATTTACGTGTAAAGATCAAATTTAAACTAAATATTTCACCAAATCGGTGATACTATATAAAAATCCTGAGAATCGCGCTTTTACTGTTTTATTTTAGCTGTGTTGTTGTTGCTATACGTGTTTTTTTGGCGCGCTTCTTGGACCCCCGCCCTTTCTCGTTTTGTTGGTGAAATTATTTTTCAGTTGCAAGCGATGAGGCAAGACAGTGATTGCTTGCTTGCTTGCTTGCTTGCTTTATTGCTTGGCGGAGGGAAGTAAATGAATGAATATGTAGCAGATGGTCGATTGACCTTGAATTTGTAAATTAGGAGAACCCTTTCAATCTCCTTGTGGAAGGGTTCAGGTTGGAGGAGGTTTTCCATGGTTTTATTGAGGACTTCACTTACAGGCATACAAGTAAGACATGCGTCAGTAATTTTTTAGGAATAACAGGACATGTCAAGGGGGGGATAGCCGAATCGCTATCAATTAAAGGAAAATGTCTACGTATTCTACAACGGTTATCTCCTTGTTCACTGCATATTATCAGTAACAAAAGTTCCTCGGAAATTAGAAAATAAGTTGTGATTGAGCGGAGTTAAAGCAAAAAGGCACGGGAAAAGATTCGAATTGAGGCAGAGGAGAGAAAAAAGAAAAAAAAGAAAAACATATTATTATATAAACAGAAGAATTGACAACATAATATACCTCGAACAGTTTCAATAACCATCTTAACTTTACAGTAAGATCAACGGCTATATAATATATTAATTGATATATCGTTGTAATTTTGTTCAAAAAAACATCAATAGAGATGACTCAAAGGTGTATTATTGTTAGACATGGCCAGACTGAATGGTCTAAAAGTGGTCAGTACACCGGTTTAACTGACTTACCATTGACTGACTTTGGTGTCAAACAGATGCAAAGAACCGGTAGATCCATCTTCCGCGATAACTCATTTGTTAATCCTGAACACGTTACTTATATCTTTACTTCTCCAAGATTACGTGCTAGACAAACCATCGATTTGGTATTAGAGACATTGACAGCTGAGCAAAGAGCTAACATTCGTATTGTGGTTGATGAAGATCTAAGAGAATGGGAATACGGTGACTACGAAGGTCTTTTAACTCACGAAATCGTTGCCCTAAGAAAATCTAGAGGTCTAGATAAGACCGTTCCATGGAATATCTGGAGAGATGGTTGTGAGAACGGTGAAAATACCAAACAAGTTGGTTTAAGATTATCGAGGGCCATTGCTAGAATTCAAAACTTACATAAGGCCTCTCAAGATAAGAAGAAATGTTCCGATATTATGGTATTTGCTCATGGTCATGTTTTGCGTTATTTTGCTGCTTTGTGGTTTAGAAAATTATCTGTAGAACAAAAATGTAATGATGAATGGGAAAGAGTTAATCCAAGTTCTTATAAGGATGACACTGTTCCATATGTTCAATTGGAGACCTATAGATATTTGAACGACAATCCATTCTTCTTATTAGATGCTGGTGGTATTGGTGTGTTGTCTTATGCTCATAATAGTATTGATGAACCTGCTTTAGCATTAGCTGGTGCATTTGTTCCACCACCGGAAGAACAATCTCAACATGAAGAAGTTCAAAAATAAACGGAACTTAAAAATTGGATCTGAATCTCTTGATTTGTTTCGTATTTTATAGATATACAAATTTATAATATTTTATTGTCACTATGATTTTTTAAAGAAAATATATATTTATTATAATTATCAGCCTTATAAATCAAACGAGATTATATTAAAATAGTTTTAGCAGAACAGATAAGAATATATTTATGTATATATACATATATAATTCTAACTATAATAATGTGGACTGATAAAGTAGTATTTCAAGACTACGTATATTTTTGGTATCGATAATTGAGATAGTTCAATATTCACTAGCAAATATAATACAAACCAAAAAAAAAATGAGGAAAATTGTGTTATGCAAAAAGAATATAATTTAAAAATTTTCAATTTGATATTTTTAATTATTTTCTTTTTCATTCTCTCTTATAATGAAGATGTATTATATTTAATTAAATTTTATTTTTTATTTTTTATTTTTACGAACAAATGAATTCATTTTTAGCATACGGTTGGTATTTTCTCCTTATTAATAAGAAAAAAAAAACAATAATGTGTTAAGCAGAAAAGAAAACAAAGAAAAAAGCTATTAAACATATAGTCTAACTAGCTTTGTATGAGAAAGTTTTAAAAAAAACTCAAAATGCATCTAGTAAAAGACGAATTGAGCAGTACCAGAGGTAACAGAGACGGTACAACCATCAGAACCGGAACCAGTGTAGACACCATCGACATAAGAACAATCACCGTTGACGGAAGAACCTTCAGAGGCGACGATCTTAATGTTAAAGTTTGGTGGAGTCTTGTTGTTTGGGTTTGGAATGATAGATAAGTAAGTGATACCGTTAGTGTAACCGGCACCTAGAACAACAGGAGCCCAGTTACCTACACCAGAACCGGAAGAACCCCAAACACAACCGTCTTCGACGGAGACACCAGCGTTGTTAACGTAGTATTGAGTGGAGGTCTTCTTACCTTGCCATTGGTAGTAGCTGTCTTCATTGACAACGGAGACAGGTTGAGAGGAGCCGGCTTCGATCAAAGTTGGGATAACCATGTTTTCAGAACCTGGATAATCGGTTCTACACATAGAGATGGATTGGTCGGCGTTGTTAACGGCAACGGCAGAGTTTTGACCCCATTCACATAAGTAGTTGGAGTCGGTGTTAGATCTGTATAATAGACCGTTCTTACAGTATAGACCACCGACGGACATACCGTTGGAAGGTTGTTCACTTGGCCATTGAGTCTTGGACATACCAGCTTGACAAGCGTAACTACAGTAGTAACCATCTTGACAAGAAGTGGCAGTGTTACCATTCATGTCCATGATAGTAGACCAACCGGATAAGCCATCCCAATCGACAGAGACGACACCTTGACCAGATGGGAAATCGGAACAAGAGATAGTACCATCTTGGAATTCTTGGTTTGGACCGGAGAAAGCAGATAGATCACCGTAACCTGAAGAGGAAGAAGAACCAGTGGCAGTGGCAGCAGCTTTGGTAGTAGCAGCAGTGGTAGAAGTACCTTCCAAAGTAGTAGTAGCTTTAGAGGAAGTAGCGACGTTGTTAGCAACTACATCTTGGTTTTTAACAGCGGCAGCGGCGGCAGTGGCAGTAGCAGCAGTAGCACCTACGATAGCGTTACCGTTTTCGTCAACAAATTCAGTGACGGTAACTAGAGCACGTTTTTCATTGTGATCGTGATGGACAGCTGGAGCAGCTAGAGCGATTGAAGAGGTTGATAATAAAAGGATGTTAGATAATTTCATTGTAAAATAGAAATAAAATAAAAAAGGATATTATAATAATAATAACAAAAAGAGTGGGAGAGATAGTAAAAAGGATTTAAATTTTTTAATTAATAATAAAAGAGTGTAATAAAATTAAAATTAAATCAAATCAAATAAAGGTAAGGAAAGACTAATTAGTTGGATTGAAAATAGTAGAAGGAATGACTAAGGTTAAGTGTTAAAATAAATTAAATTAATAATGAAGTATTATTGAAATTAGTTATTTCGTTTTGTTTGAGGTTTTTTGTTTTTGTTTGTTTTATTTAGTAGATATTTGTAAAATATTCTAGCTTAATGAAAAAAATTAGTTTCTTGATCTATTATGGTGTATATATATATATAAAAATAAAAATAAGAATAAGGGTTAAAAATAATAGTGTAAGAATTCTATTTTTAATGGAAAAACATGAGGAATAAAGAAAGAGAGAGAGCACATAATAAATTAAAAAAAAAGAAGTGAAAAATTAATGTATGTACAAGAAGAGTAAAAATGAGATTTAGAGGTAAACAAAAGGAGGTTCCTCCCACATCATGAAACACGAGCGGAACTAAACAGAATATATTGTATGTTGCGGGAAAGACGGAAAGATGTGGTGGAAGAAAAAGAGCAAACTAATTTTCTATTTATATAAAAAAGCTTTGCGGTCAAAGCGAGAAAAGAGCGATGAATTTTGGCACTCGGATTGTCACTGTGCACGGTGCATATCAATTTACCGTATAGGGAAAAGCGGAGAGGATGTCATTTGTTGGTATAAAGAGAGTAAAATGGTGTTGTACGGCATTTTGTGGTGTTTCACACACAATATATCTCTCTCTCTGTGAATATTTGCAGTGGAGACGAGATGAGAAATGAAACGAGATGAGATATGTTTGCTGGGAGAATGCAGTCGCTACACAATATCTATCGCATGTATAAAAGCATTTCAAATAGAACTCGTCGAGAAAAGTTATTCGTGCTAATTTGATACAGTGATGAAGCAAAAAGAAGAGATTTGTACGGCACTGTCACTGCACAACGTCTATAGTGATAGTAATTACTATGTGGTGTTACATTGTGTTACTGGTTATTACTGGTGATTTATTACATTGTTGTTGTTTTTACAATAGCTTTAATTTAAGTTTTATGGTTCGGGTGCAATTTATACCTTTTTAGGAATAAAGAGTGGGAAATAAAAAAAGATGTATTTGTTTCTCTCGAGTTAAATTGCGATGCCCTGCAGTTATAGATAGGAGGTGAGACAAATAATCCCCGTTATATTTATCATTTCATGTATGTTTTGTTCTCTCTGGCCAATTATAATCCCGAAACGGGAATAGTAATTGGATAAACTATCTCTTTCTTTCTCTCTCTCTCTCTCTGTCAACCAATTTTCTTTGTTTTTTATTGTTCAAAGCAAACGATAAACAAATAAAAAGTTGTCTTGTCAGCTACGAGGTTATCTTCTTACATTGAGACAGAAAAACCCTGTCATTGAAAGATGAAAAGACGTTGCTCTTCGTTGTTTGTCTACTTGAAAGGACTCAAACCACTCGGTGATTGTTTGTTGTTATTGTATTGTTTTTCTTTTCTTTTTCTTTTTAACTCTCTACACAGAACTAAAGATAGGGTACAACATTACTTATAATATATACATTAGCTTAAGAGAAAAGAGCATAGCAAATCTACCAAGATTCATTTTTCTTTATCTTAATGTTAATTGTATTACCGTATTAGGATAGAGAATGTATATATACCCTCTTGCGATCGTCTTTTCTTTTTCTTCTTGAGTTGGAGAGAGATGAGCTTTTCTGTTTTCTCCGGTATTAATATTTTAATATCATAATTATGTGTAATGAACCAAAATGTAGTTCGTTCTAGACCTTTTTCTTATTGTGTTACTATGTTTATGTTTATCCGGTTCTTGGTTCTTAAACTAAAACAAGACAGCACTCCTCCTGTTACTCAAAAAAAAAAAGTAATTGAATAGGGCATCGGCAGGAGAGATGACATGCAATGACATGAGATGGGTACGGGGTGGGGTCGGTGGCGACTGTCTGGTCCGTTCTTCCGTAACTGAAACTATAATTACGTTAGATTATAGTCATGCAATTTTTTCTTTCTCTCTCTATCTCAATGATAACTTTCCCATAGCCCATTTATGATTTGAAACAAATGTGTAGCAAGTAAGACCCTTTGTGAGTGATTTTTACTATTACTATTACTATTATCAGTGATGGTTTCGGTATTCACAAATTTATCAGGATGCCATCTTGTTCTCTCTTGTTTCAACATTTGGATCATATCAAATTTCATAAGTTCTTCACTTTTTACATAAAATTCTAATACTGTCTCTCTCTTGATATGTTCAACATCTTCGTAATCATCCAATGATAATAATGTTAGGACTTTATCCTTGATAGAAATTATTGGAATTGGAGTCATTACAGTGTCAGTTTTACTCCAATATTTACGAATTAAGATATTGATCTTATTATCAGTGATGTTGTTGTTATCTCCATTCAAAACCCCAGATGGAGACCACGTTTTCCCATTGTTACGATCAAATTGAAATATATCAATTTCCGGTTCTTCATAATCCCCATTATCCTGAAATTGTTTGTTCTTTGGTTTCTTCTGTTTTTTCACAGGTGGCTCACTGGATATAAATTTATACCCGGAGACTGGCTCTCCAACTTCATAGTAATATTTTGAATCCTTCTTGTCTGTACTTGACGTCACTGTTTCATCAAGTTTCGTATTGCTGTTGTCTAAACTTGGCAATGCAGAATTGACATATTTCATTTTATACGTTTTTTTACCCTTTACAGTAATATTTGGGGTTGATTCAACGGGTCTGGGTCCCTTGATTTTAGTATCACTAACGTCCTTGTTGTGGGCCTCATTGCTGTTTTGTAGTCTTATCTTATGATAATAGTAGAAGTAGTGATCTTCTTGTTCTTGTTCTTCATCCAGGTTGTTTGATAAGTAGTCAGAACTCTTTTCATCGTCTTCATCCTTTGATATAACCATCGGGCATTATCACTATTGTCAACGTGGAAGGGTCTCTCTTTTTTTTCTTTTCCTTTTTGTTTACTTGATACAGCTTGTTTGTATGTTGGACAACTAATACTAACGGTAAAAATATATATCAATTTTCAATTTTCAATATTTCAATCATTTTTTATCCTTTTTAAGTTTAGTACAAATATAAACAATTATTTGAAAAGTGAAAATATTAAATTTGTAATTAAATAGTAGAATGTTTCTTTATTTTTTTATACGAATTAAGTAGTTGTATATCTATTATTATTATGTTCTGATTTTCAACACCAGAAATGATATACTCTCATAAACCATGGCTTACCAGCAATGATTGCCTTTTCTTCAGCAATTTCTTGCTTCAAAAGTTCCAAATCAGTATCTCTTCTACCGGTATCAATATCAAGATTCTTTGGATTTTTAATTAATTTCCAATTTTTTTTCCAAATCTTATGTCCAATATAGAACACTAATACAATTGGGAAAGATAAGTAAGCTTGAAAGAAATCTGACGCATTCGGTTTAGCTCCAATAGGTGCTACAGCAACGTAGAATTGCGCAATAAACACTAGGATAATGATCGATAAACCCCAAATGGAACCCCCGATACCCATTGGAGAAGCAAAGGCTAACTCGTCGGTACCTCTGCCTTGAGCAGTTAAGGCTCTTCTGAATTGAATATGAGAAATACAGATACCACCCCATGTAAATAAAGAGGATAAACCTGATAATGCCATTAACCAATTGAAAACAGCACCTTCTTTATCAGAATCTGCAACAAAGGCAATTAAACCAAATAGAGATACAAAGATAATACTGAATAATGGTCTACCGTTACGATCAATATAACCAAAGATCTTTGGTAATGAACCTTGTTCCGATAAAGAGGAAAGAGTTCTAGAACACATATAAATAGCAGAATTACCAACAGATAAAACTGCAATTAAAATGACGACATTGACAACACTTGGTAAACCTTTAATACCATGTGTGACTAAAGCAATAACAAAAGGAGATGCAGTGGCATCGTCAGAACTACTACCAATTAAACGTGAATCATTATGAGGAATCAAACAGCCGATCAATGTTAACGAAATAATATAGAATAAAGTGATTCTCCAAAAGACTTGCTTTGCAGCAGTTGGAACAGATTTTCTTGGTTCTGCAGATTCTGCAGAGGCTAACCCAATTAATTCAGAACCTGAAAAAGAAAATGCGGCTGTAACAAACACAGAACAAACACCTTTAAATTGTTGACCTGTTGTTTCACCAACAAAGGCACCAGGATTATGCCAATACTTACCACCAATGTAACCACCAACTGGACCACCACCACAGACTAATACAATCCCTAGAATAATGAACCCAAGAACTGTAATAATCTTAATAAATGAGAAAACAAATTCAGCTTCCGCATAACCTCTGACACCGAAGAAATTTATAATAACGATAACCACCCAGAATAATGCAACAAACCCATCATTATATTTATGTGCAGTACCCCAATAATTTACTGTTAAAGAAGCACCGACAATTTCTAAAGGTAACACAACTAAATTTTGTAACATGTAATTGATATTCGTAGCAAAACCAAAGGATTCATCGATAAATCTAGATGCGTAAGTGTTGAAACTACCAGCCACTGGAAACACGACTGCCATTTCACCTAATGCCATAACCATACTGTAAATCATAGTACCCATAATACACCAACCGATGACCAAACCAGCTGCACCACCAGTTCTTAAAGCTGTACCACTACCAATGAATAGACCAGTACCAATAGCACCCCCAATAGCTAAGAAAGTTAAATGACGACCTTTCAGCTCTTGTTTCAACGGGGAGTGTGCAGTTCTATAAGCTAGCTTTTGTTCATCTGTCCAATTTGGATCTACAACAATTTCTGGCATAGGCTTAAAGGAATCCATAAAATCTCTAAATCTACCGCGACTTTCTTGTTTCCCCTGTGAGATAGAATCCGTACCTATATTGGTATCAATGTCAATTGAATATGTATCCTTTTGTTCGACATCTGTGATGATATGCCCTTTTTCTTTGTTATTTTCGAAGGAGCTAGACCCTACGTTAATAGCAGAACTAGATTCCATCTTTTCAAGTTTAATTTAATTTAATTTGGTAAAATTTAACAATTACTTTTATTATTATTATTATTATTATCAGAGTAGAATATAAAAAATTAGAAGATGTTAAATTAAAGATGAAAGTTAGAAAACGGAAAGAAAATCAATTTGGATATCAGTTTAAATTACTTAACATCTCGCTGTCTTATATGTGACATTTTCCATGAACTATAACATTCTAGATATGTCAAACTCAGTATACTTTTCAAGAGATTGATACGATCTTAATGTTGGATAAAACAATAGACCTGTTTTTAATCAACCAGTAAAAACGGTGATTCAATTGTTACCTATATTAAGATTATAATGAACCAAGTGTGGCAACATTGTACTCCAAACAATAACTAAATCAAAAACAATGCCAGGAATGGTTAAAACATATTAAACTGTACCATATAACGGCAGAAATTTTTCATGATAAGACGGCTGATTACTTTATCCATCAGATAGTTAATTACCGCAACACCGAAGACTGAAAGCGATAAGGTTATCAAAGATAAACGAAGCGAGAAAAGAAGTCATCGCTTGCTGAGATAAGATAACCAAAAAAATAATCCAACATTCTTCGAGAGAGAGATGTACTGGGAAAACACATAAAAAAGAAAAAGAATATAGAGTTTGTTGTACATCCTGATTCTGCAAGATCGAAAGATAAGGAAAACATACAAAGGTTATCTCTCAGAGAAAGAGAGAGAGCAAGAAATGAGTCTATCGGACCATCTGACACAAACTACCGAATCAAGAATTGCATAGGTACAATCGCCGTAGCATACTAACTGCAATGCAATTATAAGACTGCAAGTGACAGTTACTATGCATATTTACGATTACGATAAAACAATCTACAGAGTTATTGGACAAACCGTAATGAAATATTGGAAAATTGAAAATCCCTAGTCAATTTAAGTTAACAATTGTCGGCTGTATTATGTGCTGCTCAATCCCTTTCTTTATCTGTAACTGTAATCTAAACGATTTTAGACAAAGCAGCTTTGCTACATTTAGGTCCAACTTTTGAATGAATATATTATAGCCTAGTAGTTGAAACATATAAGACCGGAGTCCTTCATTGATGTCTGATTTGTTATCAGATGTAGATGCAACGATTATGATTGTCAAAAAAAAAAAAAGAAGTGTTCGGTATCAAGATATTTCCTATCTTCAACCGGCTAAGGTATATGTTATAATACAACCAATACCTCTATTTCTCAACAAGAAAAGACAAAATAAAAATAATTTATTTTACATGAAGGGACTACCACGACGGATACAATATATGTATCTTTTCATTATCTCGAATTTCCTTTTTTGATAGGTCAAAAAAAGAGTTAATCTTATCTGATTTCAAATCGCTGAAACGATTTACTTAATCGTGCATTTTTTTTATGCGAGCATCAATAATAGGAAAATCAATAGATTATAGTTGAATATAATACTCTATTACTTCTTGCATTGGATATTATATTACGTTATCCTATAGTAATTTTTCCTAAGCTGGCAGTGTTATCATTACAAATTATAGTTCTGACTTCCCCCTTCTTCTAGTCCAAAATAACTTAAAGTATATTGCGGTACGTAATTGCTCCATTCAAAATGTGGAGGTAACTTTCTTTAATAAGTACTTTCCACCACATATAATTCTTGTATTCAACCTTTATGCTGATATATTCTTTGTATGCATATCTTGTCTTTTCTCCCTTTACTCATCGCGCTACTTGAAAAAAAACTTGTGAGTGAAAAATATTCAATAGTATTACTTATTAACTACATTTATCATGTTGTTTTGCATCATAAAGTCTCAATACTAACGTCCAATAATCTATTTCAACAACAAAGGGTATCATCCTTATCTCTTATCCCTTTTACTTATTTAATATAAGAACTTACACAGAGTCCTGATCTTTTAAAGTTCGCTAAAAATACACTATTATCACACAAATTACTTTTCTTTGAAAATGGTTAATCTAAATACTGTTAAACCAAGAAATGGTAGAAACTATTATATCGCATTAGGTTTAGAAGGTTCTGCTAACAAATTGGGAGTGGGTGTTATCAAGCACCCTAGATTAGTAAGCATGTCTCAAGGCGACAATTCTCATAATTGTGATGTAGAAATCTTATCAAACATAAGAGACACTTATGTAACACCTCCTGGTGAAGGATTTCTACCTCGTGATACCGCCAGACATCATCGGAATTGGGTCATTAGAATTATCAAACAAGCATTAGAGAAAGCAGAAATTAAGGATCCTAGGTTGGACATTGATGTTATTTGTTTTACTAGAGGACCAGGCATGGGTGCACCTTTACATTCGGTAGCAATTGCTGCACGTACCTGCTCTCTGATATGGGACGTTCCATTAGTTGGTGTAAACCATTGTGTTGGTCACATTGAAATGGGTAGAGAGATTACGAAAGCCGAGAATCCTGTTGTGTTGTATGTCAGTGGTGGTAACACTCAGGTTATTGCTTACTCTGAAAATAGATATAGAATATTTGGTGAAACCTTGGATGTAGCAATAGGGAACTGTTTGGATAGATTTGCCAGAACTTTGAAGATCCCAAACGCACCCTCACCTGGTTATAATATTGAACAACTCGCAAATAATTGTAAAAATAAAGACAGACTAATTGAGTTACCATACACCGTAAAAGGTATGGATCTGTCAATGAGTGGTATATTAGCATATATTGATTCCTTGGCAAAGGATTTATTTAGAGGTAATAAGAAGAACAGACTTATATTTGACCGAGAAACTGGCGAACCTAAAATAACAGTAGAGGACCTATGTTACTCTTTACAAGAGAACTTGTTTGCCATGCTTGTAGAAATTACAGAAAGGGCAATGGCTCATGTAAATGCTTCACAAGTCTTGATTGTAGGAGGGGTTGGATCTAATACAAGACTACAGGAGATGATGGGACAGATGTGCAAAGACCGTGCAAATGGTAGGGTTCATGCTACAGATGAAAGATTTTGTATTGATAATGGGGTGATGATAGCACAGGCTGGTCTCCTTCAATATCGTATGGGTGACTACGTAAAAGATTTTTCGGAGACAGTAGTGACCCAAAAGTTTAGAACCGATGAGGTTTATGTATCTTGGCGTGATTAATATTATAGGTATATGCATATATATCTGCTTAAATACTTATTCAATCTAAAATGAAGTATCATATATAGCATTATAATGGTTATGAAACTTTCTGCCAGATATTTTTATGGTTCAGCACTACGAGATACTGTACGGTTTTCGCGAGGGCGAGACTGCATTTATTTGAAAATAAACATATTAAAGATGATAAACAAACAAATGTACATATATACATGACCTTTACAAAATATATAAAGCAACATATATTAATTAATAATTGAATAAAATAGCTGACCACGGATACCTAAAGATGTCACAATCGTTAAATTCCTGTTTACAAGAAATTACAGAATCTCTCGGATCCATTTCCAACAGAAATTTTAAACACCCTGGGATATTCCACAATGCCGTTGTTGGTAGTATGCTATCCAAAGGTGGTAAGAAAGAATTTGTGAAATTACTGAGGGATGGGGAACCTAATGAAGAACTGTCATTATTCCAAGTTGATACGAAGAGGAGATCAATAACGAGAAGGGATAAAAGACAAGGCATCTATGATTATATTGTTGAGAGAGAAGCAAAAATTAAGAGAAACAGAAGAATGGGCATACCGGACCCAAAACCTATAATACAGATACCGAAGGATTTCTATTTAAGTCAACATGAAAAAGTTATAAATAGTTCTAGAAATAAAAATGGTAGAAATTCCTTCATTTTTCAGAACACTACAGGCGAACTAGGATCAACTAATAATGCATTCGGTGTGTTGTATAATAAATTCAAAAATGAAAGGATGACTACAAAGTTGCTGGAAGCTTTACAGAACGGAAGTGTACTTGCAGAGGAAGATGACACAGATCATTCAAACCATGCAGCTATAAAGAGAAGAAAAACTATGTTTGTGGAGGATTTCCCAATTGACCTTATAATTAAGGTACTTGATGAAATCAACAACATGTGGTCACTATCTGAGTTTAAGGATGAGTTTAATACTTTGAAACAATCAGCATCAGATCTTTCAATGAAGATCAAAGATATACAAACCGAATTGGAAATTCAAGAGGACGAAATCAACAACATGGATTCATACGCAACACCGCCTGCGAGTATATCCAAACTAATCGAAGTCAACCAACAAGAAATTGCAGACTTAGAGAAAGAAATAGCAGATCTAGAAGAAGCCAACAACCAGCATCATTAGCTATTTTGTAATAGCATTTAATCGTTTGTATTATTATTATTATTATCTTAAGTAAGGTTGCCTCGAATGTGATAAAAAAATACATGAGTTCAGCAGGTCATAACGACCAATATGTAAGTTTACACCAATATATACAATAAGCAGAAGCTATTTTATATAACTGACCCATTCTCCCTCAAAATTCATTTACTGTATCACTTGAGATTGATCAATTCTTTTATTTACATATATATTTCTCCAGGTCCCTCGATGTAATTACCTAATTCGGAAAAAATTATACAAATTATAAGAAGAAAAATTGGCGGTAAACGAAGGATGGAGTTATTTTATTTTGATCTGACGTTAAAGAAGAACTTGAAAGTAATAAATTATAATTATTTAGTTCATTGATATTAGCAAAAGTGAAACTTAACTTTAGAACAAAGTAAGCCATCTGGAAGTTTACAAAATGACCGTGGGGAGTTTGAATCAACCGAATACCAGAGCACCGGGAAACAATATAACAAAACCATTAGGGATCATAATACACAGCACAATTCATGACAATAACACAAAATATTCACACACTGGAGTATCTAGTATCAAGAGGTTCCTTGATAAACTCTTCATAAAATTTCTAAAAAATTTACCAAACATTGCATTTCAAAACATTGGCCTAGCAGAGACAGGGGCCGAATATTTCACTAACTATAATAGTACACTGAAAGGAACCTTTTTGATCTTGTCAACAATTAATGACTCCCTATTGACCGATGACAAATTACAAACAAAAACTTTGAGAGACCAAGAACTCGAACGAACTATTACAGGCAAATCTAACCCATCTTTATTCCAAGGCTTCAAAAATATGCTGACTTGTATTAAAACTCAAAGAATAATGTTGAATGAATCCTCTGACATTTCTGACTACAAAAATGATATAGCAATTGAATTAAATATCGATACAGAAGTAATCGAAAGATCATATTCTTTAAAAGCCCTAGATTACATTTCGTCAGGTATTTTTGAAAAATTAAACTATTTCGATATACAGAAAGCTACGCTTCAAAAAGAT
The DNA here is from genome assembly GCF_903064755.1 of Maudiozyma barnettii. Taxonomy (NCBI): domain Eukaryota; kingdom Fungi; phylum Ascomycota; class Saccharomycetes; order Saccharomycetales; family Saccharomycetaceae; genus Maudiozyma; species Maudiozyma barnettii. The sequence continues at coordinate 1,014,434 of NW_024545241.1, read as the reverse complement.
GTGGATGATCTGGATCTTAAATTAGAAGATATCAATTCAAAAAGAAACAAAATCATTAACAAAATCAATGGAGTTAATGATATTGAGTTATACTTAAAGAATACAATTGTTACACTGAAGAGTCGAAAAGAATTTATAAGAGCATACGGAATCTCTAACGATTCTTCAACTGAAACGACCAGTGAACAGGATATTTTGGAAGGTAATCTATTAAGGAATTTTTTAGGTTCAGATAGGGATGAACTAGAAAAAATAAAGCTAGGAAGTGATATTGATACAGCGAATTCAACACCAAGCTCCATCTCCGTGGAAACAATGCCTCCTCTAAATTATGAAGCCAACACTGCATCTCAAAGGTTCCAAATGGATCCAAACAAACTATTTACAGCACCAATTAAGAGAAGAAATTACATATCACAATCATTTCATAGTCACTATCCCAAAGGATCATCAATTGCTAAATTAAATAAAGCTCATGACGATAAAATCACGAGTGTAGATTTTGATTTCCCCTTTGGAACATTGGCAACTACTGGATATCTTGATCCAGTAGTGAAATTATGGGATCTCTCTAAGAGACAACATGTTGGTGAGTTAAAAGGTCATATGGCTTCTGTAAATTGCTTACAGATGGATTCTAAATACAATATAGCAATAACAGGAAGTAAAGATGCCACTCTAAAGGTTTGGAATGTTGATATTGCCATAGAACAGTTTAAGAACGATGTCTCAAATACTACACCTTTCATGTATAATAAACCTTGTGTGCACACATTTGATTCACATTCAGATGAGGTTACTGCCTTATCTTTTGATGATAATAATTTGGTAAGTGGTTCTAAAGATAAGACAATTAGGCAATGGGATTTAAACACAGGGAAGTGTGTCCAATTAATAAATTTAAATACTACATTAAATTCAAGACCAACAAAGGTTGATTTACCTCTAGGAGCCAGTTCAGATCCACCACTAATCGGTGCAATTCAATGTTTTGATGCAGCCATGGCTACAGGTACTCGTGATGGTGTTATAAGGTTATGGGATTTGAGAATAGGAAAAGTTGTTCGTACACTACAAGGCCATGAAAATGCAATATCTACTCTTCAGTTCGATTCCTCTTTATTAATTTCAGGTTCACTTGACAAAACAGTCAAGATATGGGATCTGGGATCCGGTGCTATCATCGACAACTATGTGTACGACAATTCTATATCTTCTCTAAGTTTCGATGAGAAGAACATTACTGTCGCTACGGATGATGCAACTCCAAGAGTTATAAGTAGAGAAAATGGAAAACATTGGGAATGCGACGGAGCTCCCGATTTAACATCTACTTCATCTTTCGTTAAGTATAACGAAGGATACATGGTTGAAGGTAGAAATAATGGTGATATTAACGTGTGGTCTATCTAGGAGCTCTTAATGACATAACTATACATTCAGTAAATAGTACAAATAAATAGAGAAACATATCATACATTCAACTCTACACAAACCGATGATAAATGATTCAGCTGTCACGTCTTCCCATGTAATTTTTAAAATTGGCAAAGGTTACCCTCATGATAATTTTAATTTTTCTGTTTCTATTACTTTCGTGTGGCGAAAAAAAATACGTTAATGTTACTACTTCAAATAATTTCAAGACAATAAAAAAAAATTCATCGATGAAATATTTTCATGTTAAAGGTGATGATCCATATTACCTTCTTAAGGACAGTCTTTAACCACCAGTTGAGCACTTCACTACTGAGAATTATACCATTAATATCAACACAATGAATTTCGGAAACAGAACACCTACGATTGTTGTACTAAAGGAAGGTACAGATGCATCTCAAGGTAGAGGCCAAATTATCTCTAACATCAATGCTTGTATAGCAATTCAAGAGACTTTAAAACCAACCTTAGGTCCACTAGGCTCTGATATTCTAATTGTCTCATCTAACCAAAAGACAACCATTTCAAATGATGGTGCTACTATTCTAAAATTACTGGATGTAGTTCACCCGGCAGCAAAGACATTGGTAGACATATCCAGAGCTCAGGATGCCGAAGTTGGGGATGGCACAACTAGTGTTACTATATTAGCTGGTGAGCTAATGAAGGAAGCTAAACCATTTTTAGAAGAAGGTATTTCATCTCATATCATCATGAAGGGTTACAGAAAAGCCGTAGCCTTGGCCATCGAGAAAATCAATGAGTTAGCTTTGGATGTTTCTTCTGAAGATCAAGGTAATAGAGAGTTATTAGAACGTTGTGCCAGAACTGCTATGAGTTCAAAGCTGATTTACAAGAACGCTGATTTCTTTGTTAAGATGTGTGTTGATGCCGTCTTATCACTTGATAGAGATGACCTTGATGATAAATTGATTGGTATAAAGAAGATTCCAGGTGGTGCCATGGAGGAGTCGTTATTTATTGATGGTGTTGCATTCAAGAAGACATTTTCATATGCTGGGTTTGAACAACAACCAAAATTTTTTGAAAACCCCAAAATTCTAAGTTTGAATGTCGAACTAGAATTGAAGGCAGAAAAGGACAATGCGGAGGTTCGTGTGGAACATGTTGAAGATTATCAGGCTATTGTTGATGCCGAGTGGCAGATTATCTTGGATAAACTAGAACAAATTGAACAAACTGGTGCTAATATTATTTTATCCAAACTACCAATTGGTGACTTGGCCACACAATACTTTGCTGACCGTAACATCTTTTGTGCAGGTAGAGTAAGTACAGATGACATGGATCGTGTTATAAAGGCCGTCGGTGGTTCTATTCAATCTACCACTACGGATATCAAGGCTGAGCATCTAGGTACCTGTGCTAAATTCGAAGAAATGCAGATCGGTTCCGAACGTTATAACTTGTTTAAGGGTTGCCCACAAGCTAAAACTTGTACTCTGCTACTGAGAGGTGGTGCAGAACAAGTCATTGCCGAAGTTGAAAGATCTCTACATGATGCCATCATGATTGTGAAAAGAGCTCTACAAAATAAATTTGTTGTTGCAGGTGGTGGTGCTATTGAAATGGAAATTTCGAAGTACCTAAGAGATTACTCCAAATCTATCGCTGGTAAGCAACAATTGATTATTAGTGCATTTGCTAAGGCATTAGAAGTTATCCCAAGACAATTATGTGAAAATGCAGGTTTTGATTCTATTGAGATTCTAAATAAATTAAGATTAGCTCATAGTAAGGGCGAAAAATGGTATGGTGTTGATTTTGAAGCTGAAAATATTGGTGATAATTTTGCCAAATTCGTTTGGGAACCTGCTTTGGTGAAAATCAATGCGCTAAACAGTGCTACGGAGGCAACAAACTTAATTCTTTCTGTAGACGAAACTATTAAGAACCAAGAAAGCCAGGGTGCTAATGCAGGTATGATGCCACCTCAGGGTAGAGGGAGAGGAATGCCAATGCCAATGCAATGATTATTTTATATACTGCATAAATACATTTGTACACATATACACGCACACACATTTTTACATATCACATTAATAAAGTAATAAGAATCCAGAGAAATCATTCAATATGCAAACAAAGTAAGGCACTCTGTCCTATTATTGGAATATTTTTCTGTAGAATCCTTTATAATAATTAAGTCTAAATCAATACCTCAAGATCACAACCTTATTGTAGCATCACTCTTGCAATGAAATACAATATATCAACATATCTAAAAACAAACAAACACTAACAACAAACATAAATGCAAAAAAAAAGTTCTTTTATTTGTTGCGTTTTTCAATCTCAACCACGAAGAGCTCTTAGTCGTTGAGCTAATTTATCTTCTTTCTCTTCGTCGACAACTTTATCAGCTTCCTGAGATATCGTTGGTAAGGCATCGACTGGTGCAGATTGTTTCAACTCCATACCATTTTCATCAGCAACCTTGGCCATTAATTCATCAACTTTGTCGTTATCAACCATAACTGCATCTGAACTAGTACCCATTTTTTCATAAACATTTACACTGACATCTAAGTCCTCGAATTGTTTTTCAAATTTATCCATAATCATCGTTATTTGTTCCAAATTCATACTTGCGAGAGCTTTATCCATACCCCTACAAACATTAGCCATGGAAGACGATACAGCCCGCATAGTGACTGCTGTTTGAACTCTTGAGGCCACAGAATCAACCCTTGAAGCTAGTTTCAATAATTGTAATCTTTCATTTTTCTTCCTTATAGCATTAGAAGCATATATTTTGGCAATCTCTTCGTCTTCATTTAATGCTTTCTTTAATTTATTCGTCTCTTGAGTCTCTTCTTTGGCAGCACGTTGAGATTGTTTCTTTAGTTGCTTTGCTGTAAATTTCAATTGGAAAAGTGTATTTTCTAATGCTGCTGATGGGTTACCACGAGACATCCTTGTATCGTTATATATCTATATATTCTTATATATTAACTTCTTTTCAGTTTCTACTATAAATAATGGAATATTATGTAATGAACATACCTCATAAAGATATAAAGTTGATCACCCAAACCAGTTCTATCTATATCTATTTTTCTCCTAATCAAGGCTCCCCCTCTAATTATTTCCTCCTTCTCACTTACAAGAATTTTTCCCTATAATATATAATACCGAGCGCCAGTGTCCAACAGAGATAGATCACCATTGTGTGAAAGAAAGAGCTTACTGTATATCGAGATAGAGTGTCATAAGGGATTGCTCGCTGTATCAATGATTTCTGTATTAACAAAATAATTTTTAGTATTTAAGCTATTTTTAGGTAGATATAATGTTTAATTATCATTGCTGTAATTAACTGTTCCTCAATCGAATATATTAAATAAAAAAGAAAAGAGACTATTCACATATATATTAAATTATTTACGATGAACTCTTTTTAATTATGTTGCTAAGTTATCCCTGGATTGTAATCTATGTTCCAAAGTATTACATTTTCCATTAAGTCGTTTAATATATCCTTTATATAGATCTGTAATAAGTTCTAATTCTTTGATTCTAATTTTAAGTTTTATCATTTCTTCATGACTTGTAAGTAAATGATTTATTTCGGAGTCATGGTAATTATATTTACGATCCAATCTTTCAACATCAGAATCGTTAGAATCAATGCTCATTTTCCTACTGTCTCCTGGACCCAACGAAATAATCGAAGGATTTTCTTCAAATTCAAATTCTTCATTGAGTACCATCATTTTCCTATTGTGACCTGTCGTCGGCATAGAAATTCCACTTATCGGGGACACATTAACACTTCCCCTCAATGAAGGTTTTGGTTTCAACAATGGTTTCATAAATTTTGTAGCATCAATGATACTGGAATATGTTTCACCTTTATACATTGGTTCTTTTGCTATTGGATCTGACATACTTCTAATTTTTTTGAAATTTATAATTGCAGGTGTCGTAATTACTGGAATTTCTCGATTTATTCTCATTTGAGGTTTTTGAACCCTAAAATTATTTGAATTTGTAACATTTGTGACATAATTTGAATCCAAGGAATTTTGTAATGTGAAATTTGTCAAAGTATGACCTTTTCTATTTCTTGTCTTAATGATATCACTCTTCAATTTAATTGGCCTAGAGGTACCATGCAATTTTAAAAACAAACCACAAGCGTTACAAAGAATATTACCATCAAAATCTCTTCTCCAAAGCGGTGTCTTCTTGGTGGTACAATTACTACACATTGTCTCACCGTCATGCCTTCTTCTTGAATAATCCTTTGTCTCGGTATCCTTCCCAGATTGAATATTTATTTGATCGTTCTTCTTACCAAATTCTGAAGACAAATTCACGGTTGTATCAGTTGTTTCGCTTGTTGAGGTAGTATTCTTTGAGGCCAATGTTGTTGCTGTGGATCCTGATAAAGGACTATTTCTTGTCTCTGTGTCTTCTTCTTCTCGAACATCGGTGGGATCATAGTAACGTATTGTGCCATTATTTGTAGTATCTTTCGAAATAATGCCATCAACAGTTGAAGCACCGACAGTATCAGCAGTTGTACTTGAAGTGATTACATTTTTCAGTATATTTGATTTCTCCATATTTAATAATTATTATATTTGTTCTGTTATAAATTACCATCAATGTCACAATTGACGTTAATTAATATTAAATATAAAGGTTAACTAAAGATAGGTTCGAAAAAATAGACTAGATAAATAATAAACATTATATAAAAATTTTATACGAGTATATATATATATATATAATATCTATGATATTCCCCAAGCTGTAGTAATAATGCTATATAATCAAATTATGTGTCAATAGTTCCCATAACAGGAAACTTTTGATAAGCATCTGATATATATCCACTCAATAATAATAGCAGTAAATAAATTAAAACAACAGTTATTGTTTATCAATGTGGAATAAGGGAACTTTCTAATATTTTTAAAAATTAAAACAATAGTATAACTACTCTCGCAGATAAATGAAAAGAAGAATATCTTTCTCCTTCATATATAACGATTCTGACGTACGAAAAGAAAATAGTTACATATCAAATAATATTATTTTATAGCAAGATTGACTCCGTAAACAGATTTCGTTATCAGAATTAGTAATAACGCTTTATTGCCAGAAATGGGGGAAGATATGCGCTACATAAAATATATATGAGTCAAGATAGAGTGTATACTTTTTTTATCTTTTGAATAATTGATTGATGCATATCTTTTAGATCCCAAAGTCAAAAGTTAGCAACAAACAGGAATACTATACAATATATTTAAGCCAAACATCTGATTTGAATGAAAGAAGGAGTGAAGTTCTCTCTAAGAGACCGTATTATCTACCCCCTTCATCCACTGTTCACCTCAAGAAAATAAAAAGACAGAGAGAGAGACACACAGACACAGACACAGTTTGTAAGATCAAGTCTAGAGGTCCCCCATCTGTAAATAAAACGGGCTAATCAATTGAATAAAGGTATCACAACAATATATGTAAAGATGAAGTCTTATTCTACTTGTATTGATTAGATAACCGAAAAACACAAGAAAGAGAGAAAATCGTCTTGCAGATAGGGCTAGGAATGCCTTTAGGGATTGTGTCAAGATAAGCAAAAAAATAATACAAATAATACAAATAATACAAAAGACAACAAGAGCCATTTATCCTCAAATCCGTGAAATAAGTAAATCAGTCGAATTTCTTAAGAATCCAAACATGTGTATTAAAAGACAAATCCTTCTCAATTGTCTTATCTTATCAACGATGCTTATCATTTCAAGTTTGCGCTTATCAAATATCAACCATTTCAATCGCCGAATTTTCATTTTTTTTTCTGACAACGCGTGTTCGCCCACCATCGTATCGCATTGCATCGGAGTAAGTTATACGTCGAGCAAAACGATTTTGCCCCATACACCAAACAGGATCATATCAATCAATATAAAAAGATTGCACTTCTACTTTTGCTATCAAAGTAAATAATTTTAGAAGAATGAACGAAGTACAACGATAATCACAATGGTAGCCACACTCATGAGAGATGGAATGTTACTGATAAGTATAATACTATATATATATAGATTGGATAATTCATTATTTTATTTTATATTATATCATATTGTGTCGTATTTTCTTAACTGTGAAACTAGATAAAAATTACTGTACTTCCAATTTACATATATCTGTAGATTACATGATCATGATATGAACTCTATCACAAAATAAAATTTATGTGTCAATATATAATACTATTAAAAAAACAATGCTTATCTAGACACATATTTGTATAATGGAGTATTGCAATTTTGACCGTTACAATTACAATCTGCAAAATACTTGACACATTAAAGATAAGATACCAATTTACAAGCGTTGCACATTGGTGTAGAATTCTATTTTAACCCTATTTGATTGGCTTGCATTGTTCTTGTCTGCCTGTAATATAAATGAGACTCTTACTTATTGCACCAGAGTATTTAATCGTAAAAAACATCTAAGAAAATGTATAGAATACTAATATCTTATAATATTTTGTCTCTAATATTCGTGATTTTCTCTCAGTTGTCAAATTGTGTCTTTATATCCAAATATTAAAAATATCTATCCTTAACATACAGATAGATAGATAAAGTCCCACTGTTAATTATTTTTTTATTCCAATATATCACCATCCTCCTTTGTTTTATTTGTATTTTTTTTTTGCCACGGTCAGAATGCTAAAGGGTTATTTTATTAATTAGGTAAAAAAACAATAATAACAAAGGCATCACCGTAGTGGCGGTTACCTAATACAGTTAAAAAATAATAATTTTCTAATCTAAAGAAACCAAGCTACAAAAGTTTCTAATCTGATTTTGGTTTTGACACAATCATACCATTGAAATAAAAAATATCATTAAAATTTTCAATTGTCTGCTTTCATACTTTTGGAATTTGGATTGCAAAATTTATCGTAGAAATGACCTCTGTTATTCCTGGTATCTTGGAAGCAAATGAACCTGATGAAAATAAACAAGAAAGAAAGAAAGATACCACCGACCAAAATGGGATCCCTTCTACAATTAATGCTAATGATAACGATAAACCAGTTGTGAATAACAAGGATAACGAACATGGGACATCTGAGGAAGAATTAAAAAATTTGTCCTTTCAAGGGATCCCCAACTCTGTATTGAATAAAACTAACACAGCTAATAGAAGAAATAGATTGTTTCATAAGAGATCACAATCTCCATTGAATAATAGTCCGACATCACCAAGGTCAAGTACCTCCAGAAATTATGCTGATTATTTCCCATCAAAATTGAATAAACAACAACATCATCAAAAGAATAAAAGTTTGGATGAATTAGCCTATATGAAGTTAAATCATGATGATAATAATAATAATAATAAGGAACAACAAAAGGATAGAAGAAAATCATTTATTTCTTCTTCAGATCAAAGTAAATTTAATGGTTGGAAGAAAGAATTTAATACAGCATTCAAGAAAATCTCTGTTGTGTCAAAACTGAAAAATAAACGTGGCAGTAACCTAAGAAATAATGGATCACAACCACAAGTTTTATCGACTGATGAATTGGTTCCACAGGATACACATACCCAGAAGATGGCATCTGATTTAATTGCTTCAATGCTAGCCGCTTGCCCTGCAGCTGTATTTGCTAGTACCCAATTTCTTAGAGATGAACACGGTAACAGAAGAGCACCAATTTTACTCACAATGCTAGATGTCAGAGTTAAACCTATTGAGAATATATCTGAATACTTAAATCGTGCTCAAAATTCAAAAGGTTTTGGTGACCGCTATAATCCAAATAGAAACAAGAATTCAACTAATAACCAGACAATTAATAATGTTAATATATCATTATCTAGAAGATCAAGTTTATTAAGTTTTTCTTCCTTATTTTTACAAGATAATGACAATCCAATGGGCATTCATAACAGTAATGGTGATAATAATAACAATACCAATGCTGCAATTAATAATCATTCTCTTACCCAAAATTTAACAAATAACACCCAAATGAACAATACTACCACCACCGCCAACAACAACAATAATTCTGAACTATTCACTGGAATATCTCATCATGATTTAAAATCACAAGTGTTCGAATTAAGTTTCGAATATGGTATAGGTGACAATAGATATAGATGGTCGATTACAAAAACCTACAATAACATGCAACAACTTCATCATAATTTGAAAATTGTAGCTTTTCAACAAAATACAGTGAAAAAGTTGTACATTGATAACAACAGATTTCATAAATTTAGATTACCTTACTTTCCTACTCTAAAGGAGAAATCTCAAAGAGAGGAAAAGATGAGAGGACTTCACATCCTGTCAAGAACTAATAGCTTATCGAGTAGTTCCAGTGGCAATTTGTCTATTGATTCGAATCAAACTCTTCCTTCAGCAAATTTCGACCTAAGTCAGATTAAAATGAAGCATTTGCAAGATTTAATAGACGAAGAAGATGATATAGACCAACCAATGGACGTTAGATTAGAAAGGTATTTTAGGTTATTAAATTTAGCGTTATGTCTAAGACCACAGGCTAATCGATTGTTCCAATTTTACGAATTTTCTCCAATGGGAAATCTTCTAAGTTATGAAAAAGGGTATCAAGGTAAAGAAGGCTTTTTATTGATTAGATCCACAGCAAAGACGCAAGGTTGGAGGGTTTCTCATTTTAATGCACATGATTTTAAAGATATGATTGAGAGACATACGCCGAAGTGGTTCCTAGTACGTGATTCATATATAACATACACATCTGATATATGCAGCACAACCCCACTAGACGTCTTTCTGGTGGATAGTAAATTCAAGATCAAATGTTCAGGAAAAATGAAACGAAAACAAATGTCTCAAGTAAATAAGAAAAAACCAAGAAAATCCAATGATGAAATTATTTCTCCTGATGAATTAGACTGGGACTTGGAGAATTCAAAGAGTATCTCCACTAATTTATTGATCACTTTACAGAATTCAGAGAGAAAATTACAGATTATTTGTAAATCAGAAGCATCATTGAAATTATGGGTTTCGTCATTTACACTAATGGCGAAAAGTACAGTTTGGTCTAGAAAAAATAGGTTTAATAGTTTTGCACCTGTTAGACAAAATGCGTTTTGTAAGTTGCTAGTTGACGGAAGGGATTACTTTTGGTCTCTGAGTGAGGCATTAGAAAAAGCTCAAGATGTTATATACATCCATGATTGGTGGCTATCACCCGAGTTATACTTGAGAAGACCAGTAGACGCACATCAAGAATACCGTATCGACAGAATGCTGCGTAAGAGTGCTGAGAAAGGTGTTAAAATTTTTATTATTGTCTACAGAAATGTCGGCGCCACTGTTGGTACTGATAGTTTATGGACTAAACATTCAATGTTAGGGCTGCATCCTAACATCCATCTAATCAGGTCCCCAAATCAATGGCTGCAGAATACGTACTTTTGGGCTCACCATGAGAAACTATGCGTCATTGATAATACTGTTGCCTTCATGGGTGGTACCGATTTATGTTTTGGCCGGTATGATACCCCAGAACACGTTCTACGTGATGATTACAAGGATATTAAAGATCAAACTTTCCCCGGGAAAGATTATTCCAATGCCAGAGTTTGTGATTTTTATGAACTTGACAAACCATTTGAATCGATGTACGACAGGGAAGAAGTACCAAGAATGCCTTGGCATGATGTTCAGATGATGACCGTAGGAGAGCCCGCCAGAGACATGGCAAGACACTTTATCCAACGTTGGAATTATTTACTAAGAGAAAAAAGACCAAGTAGACCTACCCCATTATTATTACCACCTTCTGATTTTACTAAATATGAATTAGAGAACTCTCCATTTTTCCAATCATTGAAGACAAGATCTACATGTGAGGTGCAAGTATTAAGAAGTGCCGGATATTGGTCTCTTGGATTGAAAGAAACAGAAAAATCGATCCAAAATGCTTACCTAAAATTGATTGAAACTAGTAACCATTATATATACATTGAAAATCAATTCTTCGTAACAACTTCAGAATGGGATGGTGTTGTTATCGAAAACAAGATTGGTGATGCAATTGTTGATCGAATTGTGAGAGCGAATAGTGAAGGTACTGATTGGAAGGCATTTATTATAATCCCGTTAATGCCAGGTTTTGATTCTCCAATTGACCAACCAGAGGCTTCAAGTCTTAGAGTTATCATGCAATGCCAATATCAAAGTATATCGCGTGGTGAAACATCGATATTTTCTAGATTGAAGAAATTGAACATTGATCCGATGCAATATATTAGATTCTTCTCATTAAGAAAATGGTCTACGATAGGACCCTTTGAAAAATTGGTAACAGAACAATTATATGTACATGCAAAAATTCTGATCGTCGATGATAGAAGCTGTATTATTGGTAGTGCGAATATCAATGAGAGATCTCAATTAGGGAATAGAGATAGTGAGGTTGCTATCGTAATAAGAGATACTGATCTAGTGAAGACGAAAATGAATGGTAAGGATTATTATGCAGGGAGATATGCACTAGAAATGAGACAAAGATTAATGAGAGAGCATTTAGGTTGTGATACTGATTTAGTAGAGATTGTTGAAAGAAAATTTGGTAGACTAGAAAAACTTGCTAAAGAAAAGTATGAAACTTTAAACACTTTAAACGTTGACCCTAAAGAAAAGTTCAAAAAGAAGAAGTTACACCTGTCGGCTATGATTGAACTAGCCTACAGAGAAATATTGAATTGTGATTATAGTCCAAAATGGAAAAAAAAATTTAATCCTGATGAGACAAAAACTGATCCAACCCAAAAACCAACTTCCAGTAACATGCAGTCATCGAATACAAACAATAACATTGGTGATTCAAGTAGTATTTTAGAGTTCATTGAAATTAGTGCGAATAGACGTAATTTACCATCTCTGCGTAAATTAACCAAAAAAGAAACTACGCCTGTCCATAGTTTCAATTATAGAAGTGGTACTGACAATGCAGGTATCCGGGACAACAAACCTATCAGTTATGATCCAAGATTAATCAAAAATAATGCCCATCAAAGAGATGTAGATGGTAAAGGTGCCGATAATTGGAAAAAAGTTACAGAATCATACAAAGAATCAGTAAGTGAACAATTAAAAGAATGGGCTCTCAAAGCGATGTCCCTAAAATTAGATAACGAGGAAGAAATCGTTTCTAAAAATCAATTTTTACCTTCAAGAGAAGATCTCCAAGATTATATTGAATGCAAAGATATTACAGATGACAAGAAATGGGATATGTTAAAAAGGGTTTGCTATTTACAATATCTGAGCCATAAAATAAGTACACACGAATATGAGAAACCCAAGTTTAACCAAAAAGCCAAGACCCCTTCCAAGTTTAACAGTACAAATACTGAAGAGATCCATACCGGTCATTCAAACTTATTAGAAGAACAAGAACTTGATGATGAAACGTTAGATATCTTACTCGGACAGTTAGTACCTACCTTAAGTCGACCTGGTATTAACAAAGAGAACATGTTAAGATTTTCGAAATTAAAATTTGTTGACCCTTATTCTTTCGACGATCCACTGATTGGATCATTTTCAGAAGAAACTTTATTTTTAATTGCCATGAGAAATACTTTATTGTATCGGTTAGTATTCCATTGCCAACCAGATAATGCTGTTCAAACGTGGAGGGACTTTAAAGATTTCAAAAGGATGTCTGAAGATTTTGTAGAAAGTCAAAATGAATTAGTTGATCTTGAAAGGAAACATCTACCTAAGCAAGTAAGAAATTCCGACGATACTACACCATCAACTAAGAATGGCATAAATGCCCAAGGAAAGGTGAACGGTGATAGTGTTGATGATTCAAGTGGCACAAAAGTTACGTCTAATGAATTTGACAAATTGGATAATGACAAAAGTAGGGCGTTAAGTCTTCAAATGAAATTAGGTGGAAGCATTTTATATGGATTCAATAAGAGAATATTTGATAAGTATACTGCTAGAAGAATCCTAGATAGAATCCATGGTCATTTAGTATTATTCCCAACCGAATGGCTTGCAAGAGAAGTTGAATCAAAAAATTGGTTTTACAGTGCCGATAGATTACCACCAATTGATATTTACGATTAGAGACAAAGTAATACATAGTCTTTGAATGGTACTTTTCATATACATTTGATGTCTACATTGCGGCATTAAAATGATTTTTTCTTATGTCACTTCCAGCATCGATCTTCAACAAGGTGGTGATTTCAAACACACATACAGCAGAAAATGAGCCGAGTATTCACTCGTCTCCTTTATTATATACTACACCTAATATTGTAAATATATACATAACTAAATAGCATTTGAAATTTCTCGAGGTGATATAAGCTTTTAACTGCGAGATATCTTGGGTATCAAATTTAACACATATTTGCATAAATGGGAGTTTAGGAACACAATAAATACTACATAAAAGTGACCTCAAGCCAAGGAAATATTAGTTGATGATGTCACATTTACAAGCCTGGACTCTTCAACACAATATAAGTTCTAACGGATGCGAATTACAAATCGCAAATGAAATCAAACACTTGGCTTATTTGTATACGACATTGGACTCTGCCACTAGTGTGGTATTAGCACATTTTCTTCCTCTTCGAAAAAAAAATATATATATATGGCTTTACTACAAATTATTCAATTTCGCTGCGACATTCAGATTGCCCATCGCAAATATCGAATTTAACGTATAGCAAATGCAAGAACACACGATAACCTTCAAAAACAATAACGGAAGAATTGTAGACAGCACAACAAAATTTAATTCGCTTTGCAGGAACATTATTGTTATACCTTTGTAATTCATTTATTTCATTTCTATATTTCCGAATAAACGACTGTTTTATTTACAAAATAACAGCTAACGACTCTATGAAAACCAACAGCAAAATATTTAAGAACGAACGGACCTTAATAATTAATATACGAGAGTGAAATTAAATACCCGAACTGAAACACAATACCCCTTTATATACCTGTAACCAAGGGTAACCACCCTCTTTTTGGTCAATTCTTTTTAAGTCCGAATGTAATAAACCCTAAAGAAGTTGGTCAATACCGTTGAGTTGATTGGCTGAGGAAATTTTTCTAATTTGTAGAGAAATCAATTCTACAGGAACAATAATTAGTACGATATCAACGCTTTTGATCACTAATATAAGTTTTCCGAGATAAAGTTCATCAGATGAACATCGATCACCTTTCACGGTATCTGGCTCATTCATTCATTCATCCAGTAACGTTCTTAGTGTGGACCAGATAATACAGTAATGTACTATATGATGTGTTTTCAGTAACTATAGCATAACTGTGCATAATCAAAGTGCAGATTAATTATTTAAGTTGTGCACTATAAACACAGCCCATGACGATTTCCTAATTAACAAATTCAACAAATGCTATTATATACTCTCTCATGACATAGAAATATATATACTTCAGTTCCACGACATTTTTACTGAATAGAGAAGGCCACTCGAAACTTGGTACGAATTTCAGTTTAATGTTATTACTGTTCCAATCCTTTCAGTAACGAATTTCAAGCTTATTATATATTTTGGGAATTCTATCCTCTTTTTTTCCATTAAGCACACTAGACTTCAGCAAAATATTCTTGGTGAATGGAAATTCCAAACATTGACATCAATTTATGTAATAATTTACCTGGCTCGTATATTACATAAATTTGAAACTCAAATGAATGTTTTAAACTTTTTGATTTCCTATGATTATATATATATAATATATATGTCTTCTTTACCACTTATATGAAATTGATATATATATTTCTCTTACTGCGAAACTTGTATTTAGTCAATTGGGTAGCAAAAAAATAAAATAGAACAAAAGAAGTAGACATTTTTTCTGATATTAAATCAGAAAACTAGAATAAGTAAGCAAGACAGAACACGAATTGTCTGAACATTTAAAGGTCATAGATCCAATACAAGAATACTAACTGTATTTCTTTTTGAATCATAAAATTAGTATATACAAACAAGATTGAAATTTTTTATATTTTTAAAGATCTAATATTCTATTTCTTCACATTTCATGTCTTCAAATTATCCAGACAAGAAAGACTCAAAAGGACAAGGGCAATCTGATCTAGATGATGCATCCACATTATTGATGTTTTCAAGTCGTAAGAATCCACAATCATTACCACAATCACATCTCCCGCCTAGCACAAATCTAACACCTGTTGTTGGTGTCTCCCAAGTAACTACCAACACGAACAATGATCATAGAGAACAAATATCATCAAATATAAACTATAATACTACTACTCTTGCAACAGAGCATTCTCATGCAAACCACGAGGGATTTACTCATTTGAAGTTGAGCCAACCGCCTTCTCGTAAAAGTTCAAATCCTGCTGCAGTGGCAGCAGCGGCAGCATTAGCTACTGCAGCATCTGTCCCATTCCCATTGAAAAAACATGATACTGACGAAATTACCAAAGATGAAACTCCTGATTCTATGTCTTCAAATCGTACAGAAAAACCAACATTAGAACCAGGGAGCCCCAAGAAATGGCCAGTATTAGATTCATATATTGTAGATCCGGATTCAGGAATTATTACTTGTATATGTGGATTTGATGATGATGATGGATTCACGATACAATGTGACCACTGTTATAGATGGCAACACGCAAGTTGTTATGGAATAGAGGATATCAATGAGGCTCCAGAACAATATCTATGTAGTGCATGTCAGCCAAGAAAGTTAGATACGAAAACAGCAAGAGAGAGACAAAAGAGACAAAGAGAATCCTTGTTAAATAAAGTGAAAGGGAGTCCAGATTCACAAGAATATAAGAAAAGGAAAACGAATGATGATGATGAGACTCAATCTCATCATAATTCATCAACAAATGATACAACTAAAGATACCGATGCAAAGACTAATTCACAGAAAACTGCCACTGTCAATCAAATTATTTCTATTGTTCCAGATATCCGAAAGAAAGAACATTTATTGCCACCCAAAGAAGCATTTCCTTCTGTATACCTATCTATAGAAGAGTCTCGTTACGAGGACAAATATGTCAATCTTTTCATCGAAAAGCACAAAAATGATGATTGTGTAATTCCTTACAATTCTATGCAGTTCAAAGCAATACCCATTGATGTGAAATCATATAATGAATCCAACAATGCTAGATATTTCCCTGGATTCATGAAACTTGGCGTATTTATAACAGATAGTTGTCAGAAGGACAATTTTATAACTGAAGTCGTAGGTGATTTAGATTTTCAAAAGAATTATTTAATGGACCCAAGGAACCAATATAGAATATGGGGTACACCAAAGCGAAAGGTAACATTTCATGAAAATTGGCCTATCACAATTGATCAAAGAACATGTGGTAACTATACTAGATTCTTACGTAGAAGTTGTGACCCAAATGTTAGATTAGCAACTATTAGATTATCCGATGGTTCTATAAAATTTGTTCTTCAAGCCAAACGAGCTATTCAAGACGGCGAAGAATTATATATTGGTTGGCAATGGGATCTCAGACATCCAATTTTACAAATAATAAATGGGACGATCGATTTTGAATCGTTCGATGATACCGTAAAGTATTCTCTGATACACTCTGTTGATACTATCCTCAGTAATTGCGAATGTGGTTGTGGAAACAATAGTAAATATTGTCATCTTCTGAAAATTAAAAAAATTTCCCAGACTCTAGTTAAATCTGTCAAATCAAAGATGAATAACAGATACAAATTGAACCAAATCCTATGCCAATATCAACTGAATACTAAGAAACGTAAGGGACCTATTTTAAATAGGTTATCAAATGAAATTAGCAGGCGAAAGGAGCAAGACATAAATATGTTGCATACAAATATATTGAACTTATCATACAGCGATACCTCCAAGGTCAATAACGGAAAGAATGGCTTGAATAAAACTAGTAATAGTGAGAAAGATAAGATTAACAACAATAGTCTTATCGAAAAAAATGTACAAACGAAGGAACCGTTTATCCGTTCCCTAATAAAGAAAGACTCTATTAATCCAAATATTTACAAGGGAAAGAAGGCCCTTGATAAACTGTTAAGTAATTATGATGACTTGGACGTTACCGATATTAATAAACTACCAATACCTGTTAATTTACCTTATGGAAATCTTATATCTGAGGAATTACCTGGAAATACTAATACCACTGTAGATATGCAAGAGGTGAGACCCGGAGACCACCAAGATAAGATATCTAGTAACATCAGTGAAATTGATACACCTAGAAGGGATATTTATTCCAAATTTAGGAAGCAAATACTGGAACCTGGTTTAACACAAGACTCTCATGCAATAAATTCAAAGAAGAAACTTTCGTTCGCAGATTATAGGAAAAAGTTACAAAAATGAGTTGAATTTTTATAATTATATACTTAATACCATATAAATGATCTAACGAATTAATTGTAACTAAGAGATTTGAAATATTCTTGTTGGAAAACCTGAAAATATCTTTCTTTCTGTATCTTTTAACGCTATTACCTCTTACATGAAATTCCTTCTATTCTGAAATCTTTTCGGTAAGATGTGCGTGGCGAAATTTAGAACTGGCCAAACAGTAGAAATATATTAAACTAACATAATGCATAGGACATTTATTACCAGCTTATAATGCTACAATGGAACTAATTAATTTTCATATATATCTTGGTAATGCAATAAGAATAATATATTTCAAAAATGACTAAGGTTGAAGCTCTAAACTATGCCGTCGAAACGATTCCACAGATTTTACCCTTGGAGAAACAGGATGTGATAGATCTCTGCAATCAAATTATTACTACAAATAAGACACCCGACTCAATTGCTGAAGGTTTCATGAATATTCTTGGTCAAGAGGAGATGGTATTCGATTTTATATTTAAATTCAATGAATTATTAGAGCAAGACGACAGTAAAAAGATACAGACTGGATCCACTAAGAAAGAAGCAGTCATCGAAAATACTGAAAAAACGATTCCAGCAAGTAAAGATAATGCTCCTCCACCTCTTATTAAAGTACAACCAAAACATGTGGCTAATATAACGTTGGAAACTCCAAAATCATCTATACCAAATAAAGAAACCACTGCGACTCTTAAAAATAAACAAAGCAATTCTTCTGGCAAGAAAACAGGCAAACAAAAGAAACTTCAATCTCTAGAAGAAATCAATGAGGCTGTTAAACTACTCGACTTGAATGAGAAGAAAACAAATTCTAAAGAATATGCATGTTCTTGTCAAGGTAGAATACATCCATTATTTGAACTTGCACCTAATTGTCTTTCTTGTGGTAAACTCATATGCGTGAAAGAAGGATTAAACTTAAATAATTGCAGTTTTTGTGAAGCTGAATTGATTCCTTTTAACGAAAGATATGAATTAATACAGGAACTAAATAAAGAGAAAGACGATATTATATCAGGCAAAAATGGCCAGCTCGAAAAGGAAACAACCACTGCCAAGCGTAAACCAACCAAAGTATATAAAATATCATCAGGAATGGGTAAAAATTTATTCAAGGAACAAGATAAACTGTTTGACTTTATCGAAAGACAACATGAAAGGGAACGGAAAAGAGATGAAGTAATGAAAAAGCTAGATGATCTTCCAAAGGAAATAGAACCACAACAGAAAGTAAAAGTTGATGAGGAATTAGAAAAGGCTCAGAATAGGCTAGAGAATTTACTTCATTTCCAGGACACGTCGGCAGAAAGAACAAAAATTATTGACAATGCCAGTGACTTTGATATGTCAGGAGATGCCAGTATGTGGGGGAGCTCTAAGGAAAGAGCAATGCTTTTGAAGAAACAGCAAAGAAATCTTCGTAAATGGGAAAAAATGGAAAGAGAAAGACATGGCAAAAGTGATAAGTACGTTTTGAACATGAATATCGGGGCCAACGGAAAAGTTACAATGACTGAGGTTGAAAAAGACCATGGAGACGTGTACGCCAATTCTGACGAAGATCTCGATAATATAAGTGATGATGAAGATAGAGCCGATTTGCATCATATTCGTACCAGTAAACAACAGCTACAACAAGAAAAAGATGTAGATAACTTAGTTCTTCAGTCAAATGTGTGGGATTATGAAAAAGATAAGAAACAATTCAAAAAGCCCATATATGTTGACTCAAACACTAATGAACCTGCACCAATTGAAAGCAATGACTCTCAAGTAAACAGGTTATTAGCTAAGGAATCAAGAGTTCAAATCGCGTCCAACAATGATTCTGCACTTGAGGATAATATCCTTGCTGTGCTATAGACATATGCAGTATTATATATATATAATGAAAATAAATGCAGAATAATTATAGAAAAAAAAATACCTTGTGTTAAATAATATACATCAATAGTTAAATTCATGGGCAGTATCTTTCGCTGTCATACGTGCTATACGCCACATCTTATTCTTGTTACCTTCTTTAGATTTCTTGGCTTCGCCAATTTCCTTCTGTTGCTTACTAGTTTGAATACCCATAGTTTTAGGCTTTTCACGTAAACCGAAACTTTTGGCCAAATGACCTAAATGAATAAATTTCACGTTAAATATAGCCTTTTCACTTGCAATATGAGTTGTGTATGCCCTGATATGACTACTGTAACCTTTAGATGCAACATCCTTAAATTCAGAATCCTCTAGAATCCTTCTCTCAACATTCAAATGCCAGGTTGTCGCATTTGTGTCCCATTCAAGATCAACATCCTTTTTCTTTCTGTCTTTCATATCATTTCTTCCGACATTAGTTTCACTAAAGGCTGGCATTAGTATATCCTTATCAAATTTCAATAAAGTCCAACCCATTTTATGATAGGGTTTAATAACAGCCATGTATCCTTCTTCCTCACCTGGCATTAAAAATAATATACTTTCACCTGCTCTACCTGCACGAGCAGTACGACCAATTCTATGGAGATGATCTTCCACATTAAATGGAGGATCCAGTTCGATTACTGTACCAACATGTGGTAAATCTAGACCTCTACTTGCGACATCCGTACAGAAAAGAATTAGATGCTTCCCTTTGGTTGCGTCCTTATTTGACGCAAAATGCCTTAAAGTAGAACTTCTGATTTGTTGAGATAAAGAACCGTGCAATTTATAGAAAATCACATTTGGTTCTTCATCCTCTTTAAAACAAGGGAAAACAGTACTCCCTTTGGTTAATAATCTCACAGCTCCTTCCACTAGGTCCTTATGAGATGAATCCATAGTCGAGAATGCCTCAAAATGGAAATCAACACTATCAGCACATGATAAGAAAATCATAGTACGATAGGTTCCATCTTCACTCTTGGAATGCTTGACAGTTATGTTATTTAAAAGAGCAGCTAATGTAACTAATCTTAACTTTGGTGGGACGATTGTAATATCTTGCTGCAATTGATCTGGAGCAACAGCTATGACAGATTCATCGTTTGATTTACCTTTCTTTTGAGAATTTGAAATTAGTTTATAATTTTTTAGTGTTACATTTCCTAATTGTTTGACATTCTCCTTCAAGGTGGCACTACATAAAACATGCATAATTCTTGAAGGTAACTTTGGGAACGTTGCAGTATCAATTGGTATATTATGAATAATCTCAAAGATATTACGTAAACTTTCCTCAAACCCTAATTCCATTAATTTATCACCTTCATCAAGAATAACATACCTTAAAGAAGAGGTCATTTGTTCCTTAATAGCTTGTGTGTTTTGTAAATGATCCAAAATACGACCAGGTGTCCCAACGATAAGGTTACACCCCTTACGAAGTCTTGCCTTTTCAGACTTTTTTCTTTCACCACCGATTAATAGACAAGGCACTAAATACCGACAACAATTAGTTAGATTAATTGCAACATCGTAAATCTGCGAGGCCAATTCCCTTGTAGGTGCGATGATTAGAGCAAATGATCCAGATTTTCTATCGATACGTGTCTTCATGTTAAGAACAGATGACAATATTGGCAGTAAATATGCTAGTGTTTTACCAGAACCTGTTTGGGCATGAATAAATAGATCATTATCATTTGCAACGGAGGATAAATGAGGGATTACCAATTTTTGAATACTTGTAGGTTTTTCAATATTCATTTTGGTTGATAAATATGATAGTAAAGGTTCCTCAATACCTAAATCAGCAAACGTATTTGTTGCCAATGGAGCATTTGATGCTACCACTTCGGCATCCTTATCCTGCTTGTTTGTATTTTCAGAGGTCGTAATTTCCCTGTTAGAAGTAAATAATGATGAAACAATTTGGTCATCAACATTAACCGAATTACCTTTCTTGTTTTGTGACAGTCTCTGATCAATTTGCTTGGTGTGAGCAGTTGTAACAGTTGGTGTATCGTTCATCCCATCATGTGTCTTAGCCTTTTTTTCCTTTCTGTTAAAAGAACCTTCACGGCCCTCATTATCATTAGATCTTTTTCCTTTATTAGGTCTGTTATCCATCAGCATTCTCAATTTTCTTCTATCCTTCCATCTTCCACCAGAAACTTTATTTAAAGAATTGGAAGAACTTGATGATTGCTGATCTGGAGTAGCCAGATTAATGAAAAAATCGTTATCTTCACTCATAGTTATTACTTCAATTTATGAATTACCTACTTTTTGATCTTGTTGATATATCCTAATCACTAAATGATTCAGTATTCTATATAAGTATTGGTGAGGGTACTTCTTTTAACAATCTTATGGTCGTGGCCATCGCAGTATATTATGGCATCAGTATATTAAATTTGTGATGCTCATCGCAGAGCCAAAAAAAAAAAGTATGATAAAATTTTTCCAGACAGTACATATCGCTTCCTGAAATTTCACTAGTCTTATTTTGTATTCAATGATTATGAAAAATACAAACTATTGCAAAATATAAAACAAAAAAGAGTGTTATTTTTATTTGAATTCAAGCTTTAATTATTTTCCAAAATGTTCCTCCACATAGGTGAAGAAGATAACTTTTTTAGTTGAGATGAGTGAAAACGAAAATAAACTATTTGTTGCTGAGGAAGAGGAAGATGTTGTACTAGAAGGAAATGCTGTTCAGGAAGTCGAAATTGAGGACATTAGAATGATTGATGAAGACGACGATGAAGTCAACTCGGATGTTTGTGATCTAGATCCGATAGTTAAGGAAATACCTTTGAATTTCGGGGGTAAGGATGAGAATCTGCATATATTTCAATACATAAACAAACTAAGGTTAGTAAATCACAAGCCTAGTGAACATCCACCAATATCAGCAGCCAGATACAAGACTAAATCAGCGTTATGGGAAATTGATGTTCCACTTGATTCGAAAGCATTTTTCAACGAAGATAAGGCTAAGGAGAATTGGAATGGTGTTGAGGTCCAAACGTTAAAGGGTGTTGGTGTAGATAACACCAGTCAATATGCTGCGTTTATGGAAGACAACCAGGCTTATTTAGTACCTGTTAAAACAACAACACAATTAAAACCATTCTTCAAGTATATAGATGCTGTAAACCTGAAAAAGAAGCAGGAAGAATCAAAATTAAATGCGACACCAGCCTCTCAGAGAGCTCAAGTGGTTACGATGTCTGTAAAGAGTGTTAATGATGCTTCACAAAATAGATTAACAGGATCCCTGCTAGCTCATAAAGTAGCAGATGAAGAAATCCAAACGGATCTTAACTGGGCAGAGAACACAGTCAGTCAATTTAGAGAATCTGTTATAAAGGAATCTTCTGAAAGTACCGTGAAACCAGTCGAAAGTCACGAAGAATATATAAATCATCTGATATAATAAAATATACATTCAAGATTGGTTAAATAAACATTGCATTTACATAAAACATATTTTAGCATTACAAGGTTGTAGCCATTTATATAATTATAACAACTATGAGTTTTACTATAGTTGCATCAGTCGCAAAAAAATGATTTTGTTTCCATTGAGATTACGTTGAAGGTCTGACGTTTGTTAAAAAACTGTACATAGTTTTATATTATTGATGCTATTTTTCTTTAAAGAAGATATATATGAGAAGTGAAATACTGTTGATGTTACCGATAATAATAATACCTAGAATGCAAAAGCAACCACAACAAAGATAAATCAATTTCTTTAATCATACCACATCTTGATAAGCTCTTCAGAAACAGCACTAGGGGTTAGAACACCTAAATCAGTAATCAATGCAGTGATGTATTCTTGTGCAGTATAATCAATCGTTGGACCACTCAATAAACTAGATTCACTATCAATACGAGAAAAATCTAAGATCTTTCTATCCATTGGAAGATCGTCTGCAGCCAATGGAAACATACGAACGAATTTATGACTCTCTGTCACCACGTAGAATGGTTTCTTCGCATTATGTGCCAACACACTTACCGAATAGGTACCTACTCTATTAATAATACCACCACTTTCAGCAACACCTTCTGCACCAACAAATACCTTATTGACTTTATCAATAATTAACCCTACTGCAGAATCGACAATTAATGTGACGGGTATACCTTTTTCTTGTAAGAACTCATAAAATTGTTTACCTTGAGAAGTTGGTCTGGCCTCTGTAACTATGCATCTAAATCTAATAAATCTATTAGCAGCGTGAGTTAACAAAGAAGCTACAGCTCTAGAGTAACCATGAACTAAAATAATATCATCATCAGATACAAAATCAATACCTATTTCAGCAATCTTATCACGAGATAATTTGGCCCTCGACACAAATAATTGCCCATTCTCTATTAAATGTTGTTTGGTACTTTCCCAGTCGCCATATAAGTGAAGATTTCTAAGAACAAATCTCATAAATATATCACACCCAGCTCTTAAAGATACAGAGTTTGGAATAGATTTAACCAGAACTTCAGCACCAGATTTGATTAAGTTTATGACTTCCGCAGCTGTTGTTGGGTTCTTAACTCTAACTAATGTGACCAGTGCCTCAATAGCCGCTATAGGCATAGTCATCTCTGAATCTTCCTCTAAAAACTTTAGATATGTCTCTGTGATGTCAAAATCGTCTGTAGTTGACATTGTTGCAGTTGAAGAATATTTGGGATGGCTATATGGAATGAAATATTTATTCAAATGTTCTGTAAAGATATAGCGTTAATTTATCAATTTCTTGAACAAAAGTACTACTTGTTAAGCTAAAGATGCTATTTCTATAATGATCTGAACTTTTGTAAGTAGTTATGACTCCATATATATGTCGATGTATTGTATAATGTATTATACAATAGTTGCAATCCTACCATGACTTACCATAAAGAACTTCTCTGCAAATTTCAGATATTTATTTTTTTGTCAGTTTTTTTTTCAACGTTCAGCGCATCGAGCTGCCCAAAATTTATATCATGGAATAACCGCCAAATTATAATCGAAAAGTACTTAGATGGTGGTTACTGCTTCAATGACAATATATAGGAAGACAAAGCTGTAAAATATAGCGGCAGCACTAAAAAGGCTAACATTAGCTTAACCTATCTGAAGGTGAAGGTAGCTAATATAAGTAGAATTTAGAGTGTGCTGCACTACCGTATATATAATAACACATGAT